>NC_135481.1:140680952-140990238 GCF_052094955.1 Ictidomys tridecemlineatus | reverse complement strand
GATTTTTTTTAAAATCTCGGTGTAAAACTCCACACTTTTTCAGTTGTAAGGATGGTAGCTGGGAGGTAATGGATCTGGTTGGTTTGACACAAAACTAGGATCCAATTTCAACATAACAGAGTGGTGTGGGAATGCTGATCCATCCCTGTCAAAATGTCATTTTCAACATTGTCTATGCACCAAACAAAAGCTTTGGGTAGTCTCATCATTTAGTCTCTGTGCTATGGGAGTCAATATTTTTAGAAGGCCAGAGATGACATCCTGTTCTGTGAACAGCAATGGGATAATTTCCTCTGATGGCATTTGGGTACAACCAAGACCTTCAAATATGCATGGCACATGGAGGTAGTTTAATTTCTAGGATGCTGGATTTTGCCTCATTTGTCAATTTTGTGAATTCATGTTCAGCATCACTTTCTGGAAAGCACTGAGAAGCTATCCTTTTCACAGAACTCTCTCTGTGCACCTAGGGAATGGAAGTCTAGTATGATGGCTCCATCCATTAACTTCTTCCCTTCCTTCTGGCTGCATTGGACTTGTATTAGTCAGTTTTCTGTCACTACAACAAACACCTGAGATAATTAACTTATAAAGATAAAAGGTTTGTTTGGGCTCAGTTTTGGAGGTTTCCATTCATCATTGGGGCTGCTTTGGGGGGTGTGGTAAGCCAGCCCACTATGGTCAGAAGCCCATGGTAGAGCAAACCCGCTCACCTTGTGGCTGCGAACAAAATTTTGAAAAAGGAAGAGACTAGAGTCCCAAAATCTCCTGCAAGGGAATATCCCTAAGACCCGACAACCTCCCACTGAGCCCTTCCTCTCCCAACAGCACCAAGCTGGGGACCTAGACTTCTACACATGGGCTTAGGAGACGCTCAAGATTCAAACTACAGTCGTCTTGAAATTGCTTCAAAACATCACCTTCTACAGGTCACATGGCTTTTAGCCAAAACCAGTATGAAATCTTTTTTGCCTAGAATTCAAGGTCTTCCCTTACCTGCTTAAAACTTGGATCTGATGAGGCCATCTTCCTTCCCTCTTTCCCTGGGGCGTCACCCCTCTTCCTTTGAGAGAACACATCCCCTCTGCAGTTTCTCCTCCATTCTTCAGGGCCTTCCCATCTCCACCAAGGGACTCTTTACATTCAGCCACCCACACTCCCTCTCTCCAGAACGTCCGCCATTGCTCTGATGTCATAAGCAAAGTCCTGCAGCAGAAGCCCCTTCACAGAGGAGGATGCATTTTGATAGGCCACCTCCCCAATATTTGGGGGAGTGCCCAGCAAATCACAGAAGTTGGATAAATAGGTCTTGAATCAATAAAGTCGCGTCAAAGACTACAAACATCTTAAAAAGGTTGAAGGGTAAGAGAAAGAAGAGACCGGGAGCCCGACGCCTGGTATTTAATAAATAAATAAATAAATAAAGACCAGGGGAGCTGTCATCATTTTTAGAGGCTTCTCACCAAATTAAATGAAAGACTAAACAGTTATTTAAGTGGTTACAATGACATAAAGTAAAGGAAAAGATTCTTCCACATCACAATTAAATTTAATGCCTCTGATCAATAAAAACTCTTTTAGAGATCAGGAAATAAATAACAGAAGCTGCCCATAATAGAGAATGACTTTAGGAAAGAGGTCTGTTTCCATCCACCTGCAGAAGGAACTTAGGGAAATGAGGTTTCTCATTCGGTGGACTTGAATCCAATCCATTTGGGTCAAACAGCAGGACCCCAAACCTATTGGCAAAAGCAAAATATCTATAATTAGCTGATGTCGTTGGGGCTCACAGCCCAGCAACATGAGCAGGGGGAAGGCCCCATGGTCCACAGCACATGCCTCTACCACAGACCACGTCCATGAGGACAGAGAGAGGGGTGCAAGGAGAAACCTACAAGGCCATCTGGAAGATACTGTGCAAAACACAGCAGGCTGCTCAGTGAGCTGGTGGGGAGGAGAGGCCCACAAGTCCCCAGAGGAGCTCCAGCATGGGAGCCTTCAGGGTCACACTGAAAGCCCCCCCAAGAGCCCAGGTGTGCCTTTCATTTTGCCAGCCAGTCGAGAACCTGCAGAAGGGCATGCCCAGAGAAAGGAGCCTATCCTTGGCTCTGTCCAGAAAAGACTGGGCATGCTGAGAAACGCCACCTGGGAAAAGAAAGCGGAAGGCAGAGATTTAACAGAAGGCAGCGTCTTATCTGGGGAGCTGGGGCCAACAGGTCTGAGATCACAACTCTTTCAGACTCAAGAGCAGGGCACAGCAGACTTGTTCTCTAAACGACCAGACAAAGGATATTCTGGGCTTTGCAGGTCAGATTATTTTCAGGCCACATGGTCTCTGTCAGACCATAATAACAGATAAGTGGATCAGCATGGCTACGTTCCAGTAAAACTTGATCTACACAGACAGACAACAGGCTGTAGTTGGTACCTCTGCTCTAGAACCACCCCCACTGTTCCATGTTTGCCACTGGTTTCCAGTTACCCCAGTGCTTCTGCACCGTGGATAACAGCAAACCCCTCATAGCCAAGAGGGCCTGAGGAGCTGTCTCCTGGACCCAGGAGGAATGACAGAGACTGATAAGAACAACAGATAAGCTGATGCTTATCACACAACCTGTCCTGTCCTGTAGTAGGCACTTCACCTGTGGTGACTCATTTCCCACTGAGGAAAATCCTCTGCGACAGGTACTTTCATCATTCCCAAGCTACAGATGAGGAAACCGAAGGGTGACAGATCAACAGAGTCTCGTGGGACAGGAAATGCCGGCACTGGAATCCAGGCTGACTTGCTCCAAAGCCAAGTTTTTATCCTGTGGACACAGTAAACTGGAAAGACAGTGCTGACATCAGGCCACCGAGCCCAAGGGACAGACTACAATCCACAGAGCAAAAGTAAACAAGGGACGCAGGAGGAGCCAGGCCTACAGAGTGACTTGGTAACAGAACTATAGCTGGGTCCTCAATGCTGAGCTACCCAAGACACAGCACTGAGGTGTCTGAAGTGCCAAATGATGTGTGGTGAGTACTTCCTCCAGGGCCAGGCACAGAGCAACGTGCGGTCAGGGGTGGAAACTGTTGATATTGGTAGGTCAGTCAGTGCCTACTCGGGATTTCAGCAACTGCCTCATCTGTTGAAATCCTGCTAACCCAGATTGCTTGTCACCTATAAGAGAGGGCATGTCCCTTTCACATAGCATGGTCTGGTTGGTTTGGATCTATATATACACAGGTAATGTGTGTATGTGTATGTGCACACGTGTGCGCAGGTGTGTACATATGAATCAAGTATGACAGATCTTAACTGTGATTCAATCCCAAGTGGTAAGGACATGGGTGTCCATAGTACTATAATTTCTACTTTGTTTTTGTTTTTGGAGAAGCTATAACAGAATCAAAAATAAAAGTGGAGTGAAAACGCCCCGATTTTTTCTCCCAGGATTGTAGGAAGTCTGAAATGACATAATTCATGACGCTTTGAAATCCACTAAACGCTCCACAAAGGTCAGATGATATTGAACTCATTTTGGTTTCTGGGAAAACTGAGACCCACAGTCCCCTTCATAAGTCTTTAAATAAATATCAAAGTGTTAGTAATCTGTAGAATGTTTTTGTGAGTGAGATAAACATAATTGTGGACTAAAAGTTTGAAAAGTGCCCATTTGGTGAGAAAGTAAATATCACTGAGAGAGACCTGCTCCACTGGCTCCTGGAGCCCTATAATTTGGTGGAGGTTATGAGGGCAGAATTATTACATAACGGCCCTTGTTTTTGAGTTTTGAGTGGCTAGCTGTTGAGATCAAGAACGCAAGTGAGGCTGAACACACAGGTGACTGCAGGGACCTGTGATCTGCTGTGGAATGTGTAAAAGTTCATTTCCAGAGCATGCCCAACTGGAGGAGACAGACAGATGGCCACGGACTATGCTCTCACCCCAGTGAAGTCCTGTTCCGTGCTCATTAGAGATTTCCTCCTCTTAAAAGGGGAACACTGTCCTCTCACAAGTAGTAATATCAGAACACTCAACATGCTTAAAAACATTGAATTCAGCTGCAATTTTTTTTCATTCTCTGAGCAAGAGACTTTAGAGTAATACAGGACAAAAGAACACAGGAACAAACATTGGCTGAGCAAGTTCTTTATCACCTATGGGTTCTCATTTGTTCATGTGTAAAATAGAAATACAGGCTGAATGTCTCTTTTATCTGAAATGCTTGGGCCCAGAAATGTCTTTGGATTTTCCATGATTTTGGATTATTTGCGTGTATATAATGAGACATGTTGAGGATGGGACCAAATCTAAACATGATATGTGTTGGTGTTGTTGAACACACAGCCTGAAGGTAATTTTATACAATTTAGTGCACTTGCATTTTGACCGACCTGTCACACCTGAGGCCAGGTGTGGAATTTCCCACTTGTGGCCTCACGTCTGTGCCCAAAATGTTCCCGATTTGGGCCGCATTTCAGATTTCAAAGCACTTCAGACTTTGGATTTTATAATCAGGGATGCCTAACCTGGAGTGACAATTACTTTACACGATTTATATGGGAACTGAATCAGACCATTTATGACCTTCCTAGTGCAACTCAAAAAATATCAATTCCCCTTCTGCAGACAGTTCCATTTTGACTCCTTCCTCTTTTGTGGCCATCCTCTTTAATTTCATCATCCCCTTTAATAATTCCGGAAAGGAAAACAATTAAACGAATTGAGGAAACCATTTATACCAGCAATCAAAACTGTAAGCAACCTACCCTCAAAGAAATGGGGGTTGGAATATAAGGGAATACAGTGGAGTATTAATCTTCTTTCAATGGTGCTAGACACTTTCCAATTAAAACTGTAAAGTTAAGCTTCCATTTAAAAAAAAAATCCAAAAACTGAAAAAGAAAATGTTTAAAGCAGAAATAAAATAATTACCAGCAAGAAGAAGGTAAAGGAGAAGAAAATGTGTACAACCCAATGTCATAAAGTTTTAAAAATGCCCACCAGGGTGGGAATGCAGCTCATGGTAGAGCGCTTGCCTAGCATGCACAAGGACCTGGGTTCAACACCCAGTACAAAAAAAAAAAAAAAAAAAAAGAAAGAATAACGCCTACCCAGGGAGGTAAAGGCAGACTGGTGGCACAGTGTGCCAAGGCTCATAGCCCCACATCCAGCCTAAAGAAGATAGAACAGTGAATGAAAAACTAAAATCCTGAAGGTTTTCATTAACATCACCAAACACAGGGGAAACACATATATCCCTTCTTCTTTCATGCACCCTCTGGGGAGACAAGGACACCAGGGACCACCTTGCTGACTACCCCTGCTGGAAGGAAGCGAAGGCTCTAGAACCACATGGTTTAGCCCAGGGCTGACTGGAGAGCAGAGAACACTGCTGGAGGGTACACAGCCTGTGTCCACACTTAGGAAGGCCAAGCCCACTTCACAGGACCTTGACAAGATCCCAGAAGCAAAAGCCACTTCTCCTAGTCGAGGCTACCCAGCACCCAGCACCCAGCACCCCACCTACAGCAGCTTAGCCAGCCCCGGGCACTCTCAGGCTACAGAAGGTGCACACAGAAAGAAAACACCAGCTTGGTCATAAAGGAGGAAAAAAACAAAAAGCCTTCAAGTCAAAACTCACACACACCTAAAACAACAAAGATCCTCGCTGACTACTTGGAGCAAGAATAAAGTGACTCAACAGCAAGTCAAGAGCATCCACAAACAAAAACTCCTAGAGAAAAAAACAAGAAAACAATACTGCATCAAAGTCAAAGATCCCTGTTGAAAAGAAAACATAAATCAAGAAGGGAAAGATTCCTCCCAACAGATCTCTGAGCCACCAAATTGAATAAGAATGTGTGTTCAATCCATGGAGAACTCAAAGGCAACGTTTAAAAGAAGAAGTGTGCAGACCTGAAGGAAAGAAACTGGGAACTCACTTCAACATTAGAAAATGAACTCATGAAAGAGAATCCACAGAGAACTAAAGAAAAATGACTTAAAATCAATTTACTGACCAGGGGAAACCTAAAATCAAATATGAATATAGATTAAAAAAAACAAAGGATCAAAGTAATAAAAGCAAAAGTGACACAATGGAGTTCATAGACTTTCCAAGATACAGAAAATCGGTGTCCTTAAAGCAGGGAACCCAGAAAGTGTTCCAAGAGACAACAGAAGAAAATTCTAAAATAAAAAATTGATCATTGAAAGAATATATCACATTCCAAAACTATGGCATATATCATACAGCGGTAATATATATTAGGATTAACTGACAGATCAAATCTTTGAAAAGGATTCTTCAGACATCTAATGTATAGGCAAATAATCCATAAAGGCAGAAAAAAAAATCCATAGCAACATCCAAGGGCCAAAGATAGTAATTTTAACTCTTTTTGAAGGAAGTTTTCTAATTTTTCCCCCCAGTACTAGGGAATGAACTCAGGGGCACTCTGCCATTTACCACTGAGCTACATTCCCTGTACTCCATTTTTTCTAATTCCCCCCCCCCTTTTTTTTTTCTTGTTTTGAGACAGAGTCTCACTAAGTTGCTGAGGCTAGCCTTGAATTTATGATCCTCCTGCCTTAGCTGGGATTACAGGTATACATCACCAAGCCCAAGCAAGAATATATACCTTAAAAATTATATCTAACCAGCCAACCATTGTTCCATTCGTGAGACTAAAAAGAACTCCAAAATGAAATACACCTGGTCCCCAACTTTCAAGGGTTCCACTTGATTTTTCAACCTCATGATGATATGAAGGTACAACTATGCAACCACCCTGTTTTTTCACTTTCAGTACAATATTCAGTAAAGTACATGAAATATTCAATACTTTATAAAGTACGCTTTGTGTTAGACAATTCTGCCCGACTGTAGGCTCATGTAAGTGTTCTGAGTACATGTGAGGTGCCGGTGGGTTAAGTGTATTAAATGCATTTTTGTTTTTTGAGTGTAAGAGTAAGATTTATTCAAGTGTAAAAAGAAACAGAATTCCCACAGGGTGAGCAATGACTCAAGAGAAGTTACCCTTAAATGAATTGTTGATTTAGGATATTTTCAGCCTAGCATGGGTTTATCCAGTGTGACTCCACTGCAAACAAGGGACATCTGCACTCCTAACAGTAATGACAAGGGGGACCTATCCCTTCTTCTTCCCCAAGTTCATACCTTGAGCCACACTAGAGGAACCTTCTAGAAAAGCCATGTGCATTTCTGAGTTCCTCGATCAGGTCCTCCTGGCAACTCTCCCAAGAGGTAGCACTGTAAGGGAGAAGGAAGGCTTGCCCTAACTTCCTGTCCTCTCCGGTAAACAGTCCCCTGGTGTGCATATTCTCTGCTCCTCCGGAAGGCAGGTGCACACCTGCAGGGACTAAGGACCTACAGTTCTGAGTTTTATTCTGTGAGCAAAGTGCAAACTGAGTTTTCCAATCCAAACTCCAAACTTCTCCATACAATTTTTTTTTTTTTTGTACTCAGGATTGAAGTCTGGGGCACTTGACCATTGAGCACATCTCAAGCCCTATTTTTGCTATCTTTTAGTATTGTATTTAGAGATAGGGTCTTACTGAATTGCTAAGAGTATCACTTTTGCTGAGGCTGGCTTTGAACTCACGATCCTCCTGCCTCAGTCTCCCAAGCCACTAAGATTATAGGCATATACCACCCCACCCAGCCCCAACTGATTCTTAATCAGGAAAAGGTTACGTTAAGGGCAGAGAAGAAACAGTGACTACTTACCAAGCCTCAAAACCCCAGTATGGCTCATGATTATTTCTGAATGGAGGATATGGAATTTCTTAAAATATTTTTCACCTGCATATTATTCCATAATGAATATGTGTTATGTTTATTAAAAACAATATGGTCAGTTTTCCTTGAAACCATGTCCAGAAAATATCTTGATGGCCCAGGAAAATATTCATAATGGTCTCGGAGAACGAAGAGGTTCCTAAATAGACTGTGTACTGAGATCCAATTTTATTATTATATTTTTAAAAACCACAATAGCAACACATGCTGCTGAGAGGCCTGGGCTAATAGGTATTTTGGGTGGCTTATCTCATTTAGTATTCATAAAATCACCTGAAGTAAATATAAATACATTCCGATCTTAGAGAGGAGGAAGTTGAAAATTAAAGAGGGAAACTATAATTTGTCCAGAAGCCACACATAACTAATAACAGCAGGCATGAACTTCTAAGGCCTCAAAGTCTCTATGTTCCCCACTCTGGTCCTGGAAGTATATAAATGCAGTCAACAGAAAGACTGAAAGGACACAGGCCAAAATGTTGACATCTGATGCCAGGTTCTTGGGATGATGGGCTATTTTTAATCATCTTTCGATACTCATCTGTATTTTTCAAATTGTCAGCAATACATACATTCCTTTGTAATATGAAAACAGTAACATCTTTATGTTAAGGAAGGAAGCCACTAGCATGAACTTGAAGTTCAGGACAGTGCGGAGCCAAGCCGCATGTCCGTACGATACACACTTGATGCTTGTGGGCTCCCGGCCTGTGGATGAGGGGAATGCTTCCTGGTCTCACTCCACGTGCTCTTTACTTGGCTCAAATGGAATTTGTTCCCCAAACATTCATTTGTTGAAATTTGGTCCCCAACGTGCTGGTATTCAAAGGTAGTGGGGACCTATAAGAAGTAGGGGCCTAGTGAGAAGGGACGGGATCATGAGGCCCCGTGCTCAAAGGGGATTAATGCAGCTATCACAGGACTAGGTGACTTCCTGTGAGAACTAGTCATAAGCAAAGTCATCCCATGTACTTGGTCCTTTTGCATGTGGATGTGTCCTCTCCCCTTCTTTACCCTATTATGCAATCATGGAGACCTTCACCAAATGCTGATACCATGCTATTTGGACTTTATGGCTGTCAGAATCACAAGCTAAGTAAGCCTCTTTACCTTATAAATTATCCAACCTCAGGTATTTTATTATAGTAAGATTAAGATACCCTGCTACACAGGCCTAGAGCTGATGGAAAACCACCTTAAGAAACCTCCTCCCAGCCTCCAGTTCCTAGATTACCCAATAGTCTGTCAGCTCTGCTTGCAGGCCAGCTTCTCTTTCTGGTCCTAAGGACTATACATTCCAAGGAGGAGTACCCCCCTCTCAGCCAGTTTGCCAAGTTTTCAAGGAGAACAGGAGGGGAAGTTTGAATGGCCTCCTTCCAATTTTTAAACTGTAAACTGCACGCCCACTTTTTGTTTGAGAGACATTTCCTCTGTGTGAACACAGTTTGTTCTATAACTAGCTTTAAAGTTATCCAGAACTGATACATTCAGGGCCAAGCTAAAGTGTTTAAAAAAAAAAAAAAACAGACAAATGCAATAGGGCCTTTCCTAAATTTAGCTCATCTTGCAGAAATCTAATGTGTAGATAATTCAAAAGAGTGTTTCAATGCATTTTTATATGCAGAGGTGTCATCATGTCCTTGAGGCCAGGAGTCTATACAAGGAATCCTAGAACTCCCCCTCCTCCTGGTGAGCACACTGTTCCAGGACAGCTGAAGGCCTTCATTCAGCCTCTTGGCCACACCACACGCTGAAGTCATGGCTGCTGGGTCTGAGCATGCCCTGGATAGAGCTATCTTCTCCCGGCCGACTTCCAGCAGCATTTTACCACACCACTTCAAAGCTGGGAGCTGGAGAGATAGAAGCATTGCCAAGACAGGTGCCAACAGCCCCCGCGCTGCTAACTGGAGGAGAGACTCCAGAATGCCAGCTCTGACATGCCACTGTGTGGCTATGGCCCTGAGTTTCCAGCCCAAACCTTCTTCAATGTCATCTTCCCACCCCCACCCATCTCTGAGGGCTGTCCCCAGCCAGCGTCTTACCAGCTCTACTCCTGACATCTTGGATCTACCCCAAGCAATGTTGAGAGAATTATCTCAAAGTCTTTAACCATAAACATCCCCCCCCCATTCACCAGGCCCATCTCCAACAGTACCTCTCACATGAGCCCAACATTTTGCATATATTATTAGACACCACACTGTCCTGGGTAAAAGCTGACCCAGATGCAAGGCTCCAAGAGGGCTCAGCCCCTGCCCCGCCCAGGACCTAAAATATTCTAATGAATGAATCATTAATGAAAACCTCATAAACATGACGTCTTCCCCATTAGGATACACAAACTCCATGAGGGCCAAGCACAGGCCTTATTCAACTGTATGCTTGCAGCACTTAAGGAACTTGTCAAAGTTAATGAGTTTGGCAGAGAGCAAGCTAACAATTTTTTTTTTTTAAAGGAGTCTATGCTGAGAAAGTCTGAGCATCATACCACTCCTACCCTTCCCCTAAAAACACAAAGATGCACGAAATTAGAATGCAGATATCTGGTCCTAATACAATGGAAGCGTGGTTACATTTTTTTTATAGAAAGAAAACAAGGATTGTCATGGGACAGTGTTCCTGCAATGCCTACCTGGCCAAATCTGAGACTGGCTGGCACAAATCAGTCTCTTTTGATCTCACTGAATTGGACAGGGCTTCAGGGAGGACACAAAGGCCACTAGAAATTTTATCAAATGTCGCTTCTGCTAAGGAACCCTGCAAGAACTCATGTACATACACATATCCACAGAGAGTAAATATACATAGTCAGAAGGCTTACCCACAGATATGTCTAGCATGTTTTATATGTATTCTCCTTAGTCTGATGATGGAGGGGAAACCCTACATTCAGCTAGGTCCACAAAGAAGAAAGGAAAGGTTCAGAGCTACTCAATTCAAACAGGGTCATCCCATGGCCCAGACACCTCCACCCCAGAGAAGCATGGTTACATTTTTTATAAAAAGAAAACAAGAGCTGTCACGGGACAGTATTTCTTCAAAGACCAAGCTTCCTGGCTGAAGAACTCTCTTACCAATAGCCCAAAACCCTTAAGAGGGACTGAGAGTTTGCCTTAGTTTTCTTTGTACCCTCAGACCAGTTAAGGGTCCTTCGCTTGTTTTCTTTCTTCCTGCTGGAATTATATGCTGAAGTGTGCCACTCTTACCCCTTAGAAAAAGATACACTGAAGTCCTAACTCCTGGTACCTGTGAACGTGACCTTATTTGGAAACATGGTCTCAGAAGATGTAAGCAAGTTAAAATGAAGGTATTTGAGCGAGCCCTAGCCCATTATGACTGGTGCCCTTCCGAGAGAAACACAGGAGGAAAGGCCACATGACAACAGGCAGAGATCACCCTGACACAGGTTCAAGCCAAGGACACGGAGGGCCACTGGTCACCATCAGGAGCTGGGAAGAGGCAGGGAAGGATTCTACTCAAGGTCGTGGAAGAAACATGAGCCAGAGATACGTTGCTTTCAACTTCCAGCCTCCAGGGCAGTGAGAAAATAAATCTGCCGTTTTAAAGCCACCCAGTTTGTGGGAATTTATTACAGCAGCTCTAGGAAGCTAATATACCTGGCTCTTTCCTTCAAAAGGGCCCAGAGAATCCCATCTATACTCATCCACCCTCCCATCCCCAGCTCCACTTCCACCTCTCCATCAAAGGATAAGTTTTAGTCAGGTTTTTCGCTGCTGTGACTAAAGGATCCAACCAGAACAGCTGTGGAGGAGGAAAGGTTTATTTAAGGTTCCTGGTCTCAGAGGTCTCAGTCCACAGAAGGCCAGCACCTTTCCTCAGGATTCAGGTGAGGCTGAATATCACCGTGGAAGAGTGTGGCAGAGGGGAGCGGCTTACGTGATGGTCAGAAAGAGAAACTCCTCTTGCCAGATACAAATAGATACCCAAAGCCACACCCTAAATCCCAACTCCTCCAGCCACACCCCAACACTTCAGTCACCACTTAGTTAATCCCTATCAGGGGATTAATTCACTGATTGGGTTAAGACTCTCACAACCCAATCATTTCTCCTCTGAGCCTTCTTGCACTGTCTCACATGTGAGCTTTTGGGGGACACTTCACATCCAAACTATAACAATAAGCTATAAATTCCTTTTTCTTTAATGTATAGATACAGATATAGATATGCATATGAATGTAGATATATGTGAGAATATATAACCTAATTTTGATCCAACATCTGAGGCACTAAAAATGTTACAGAAGGACCCTATTATCCTATAAACTCTACAAAAGGAAAGGTTTAAATAAAACATGGAGTTCACTTCTGCTCCCCCACTTCTCCCACATAAAGCACAACAGAACTCAGCTCCAGTCCAGATAGGCAAAAAT
This sequence comes from Ictidomys tridecemlineatus, assembly GCF_052094955.1. Classification (NCBI taxonomy): domain Eukaryota; kingdom Metazoa; phylum Chordata; class Mammalia; order Rodentia; family Sciuridae; genus Ictidomys; species Ictidomys tridecemlineatus. The sequence continues at coordinate 140,978,034 of NC_135481.1, read as the reverse complement.
GAACAGGCAGTCATGGTAAAAGGTGCACCTGGATCCTGAAGACCTGCAGAAAGCCACAAACATAGCTGCTATGCCCAGGGAATAAGGACAGGGGAGCAGAGAAAAGAACTGGGACAGAAACTGATACAGCCCATGGTAGAAGCCTGGTACAACAGGTCTACCTGGCATGACCAGTATCCTCCCCAATCCCCACCCATCTGACAGTGCCATGCCCCCAGGGTTGGTGAAGCATGATGCTGAGGGGGTCGGGCCCAGCAGAAGGACCCCAGAAGAGAATAAATGAACAACCAGGAGGTGATAGAACTGGGCCCACCACCTGTGACCACCAGAGTTTGGTTTACTTGGCACAAAAGGAAAAGTAGCCACAAAGGTAACAAACACACCTCAAGGCAAGCACAGTCCCGCTCCTCTTTGGGGATCTAAAATGTTTCACTTGTCATACTGAAGAGTCTTGCTGATAGCCTGAGGTGCCACATGCCCTTGAGTTATTTTTAATTGCTGTTTCTGTTTTTAAAAACAAATGCTTTCCCCAATTAACTCCAAAGTGTCTAAAGGCAAATAAATACAAACATGTTTTTTTTTATCTGTTCACTAGATTAAAGGATAGCCTACGGTGCCTATTAGAAAATATGAAGTCTATTTTTTAAAAGACAGTGAGAGTAATAACGATGTTTTCAGCATCCATCAGAACAATACAGGTTGAATATCCTTTATCCAAAATGCTTAGGACAAGCGGTATTTTCAGATTTGGGATTTTTTTTAGATGCTTTGGAGTATACATAACACACAGAGAATGGAACTCAAAGTCTAAACACAAAATTCATTTCTTTCATTTACACCTTATGCACACAATCTGAAGGTCATTTCATACAGTACTTTTTGTGTGCCAGCATCCTGTAACCTGTCATACACGTGAGCGGTTGCGGAACTTTCCACTCTTGCTGTCATATTGACACATACAAGATTTCAGATTTTGGAAGTTTTCAGATTTGAACTTTTGAATCAGGGATGCGCAATCTGTATTTACTTATGTATGTTTATAATCATTATTTCTGAAATTAAAACACCACTATCTCCATTTCCTGACTGCTTACCTGCTCACACCTGCCAGCTAATGTAGGCTGGCTCTGGAGGGTGATGCAGCACATTTGGGTAAGTGTTAATTCTGTGCCCTGATTTTGCCTAAAATGAAAGCAACAAATGCAGATATTTTACAATGTTAAACTTTCATCCTTCAGTGTCCCTGAAGGATTGGTTCTAACATCCCCATCTGATACCAAAATCTGCAGATGTTATAATCCCTAATATAAAAAGACACAGAAGTATGCAAGCAGCCTGAGTTTGATCCCTAGTACCACCAAAAAAAAAAATATATATATATATAGTATTTGCATATGACCTTAATACATTTTCTCATACATTTAAAATCATCTCTAGATTACTTGCTTACTGCAATGTAAATAGTTATACATTATTGTCTAGGAAATAATAACAAGAAAATTAAAAAGTCTGTACATGTTCAATACAGTTGCAATTCTTTTTTCAAATATTTTGTTTGGAGATTGGTTGAATCCAGGAATGAAAAACCTCCACAGAGGGTGAAGATGTAGAGAAAAGGGTATAGTCATATATTGTTTGTGGGACTGCAAACTGGTACAACCACTATGGAAAGCAGTATGGAAATTCCTCAAAAAACTAGGAATGGAACCGCCATATGATCTAGCTATCCCACTCCTTGGTATATTTCCAAAGGCTTAAAATCAGCATACTACAGTGATGCAGCCACATCAATGTTTATAGCAGCACAATTCACAATAGCTAAGTGCCCTTCAATAGACGAATGGATAAAGAAAATGTGGTATATATACACAATGGAATATTCCCTAGCCATAAAAAAGAATGACTTTCTGACATTTGCTGGTAAATGGATGGATCTGGAGACTAACATGCTAATAAACTAATCCCCCCAAAAATGAAAGGTCCAAAGTTCAAATGTTTCCCTGAGGATAAGGAGAGATGAGATTAAAAGGCCAGTGGAGTAGAACAGAGGGAATGAAGGAAAGGGAAGGGGACTGAAAAAGGAAAGAGTGGAACTAATTTGACATAACTTTCCGTACATACATGATTATACCACAGTGAATCTCACCATCATGTACATCCATGGAAATTAATTTTTAAAAAACTATTTTTAAAAAAGGCCCAAGACATATCTCCCAATACCAGAATAAGGACAAGCTTGGGTCACAGAGATAACAAGTCTATGGGAAAATCGGTTCCACCTGTGCATCTCTGGAATGAAAGGGACTGCACTTAGATTTAGCTCAAAGGCCGTTGGCTCTGAGTACCACTCCCAGCCCAAACGCAGCAAGGCAAAGCTGCCCACCTGCTCCCATCAACTGCAAGATGCAAAGCTGCAAAGTTGCTTGCTGATGTTTTAATCTATTTATATGCATCTCCAGGGCTTGGCAAAGGTAAAGGGAAGGTGATAATTTATGGGGGGTGGGGGGAGGTGTTATTTGTTTGTTTCCAAAAGATATCCTCTCTTTGGCTGGCTGAGAAATTGTGTTGCTGGCATGTTAAAACTCCCAACCCACATAAGTATTTACCGGCACTGGGGAGGCAACAGAACAAGCCATATAACAGATCAGGAGTCTTGCCCTAAATTTTGTGCCAAAGGACAAGAGAGGCTTGTCTGAAACTCTTTTATATCTATCTTTACACAGCTAGCTCTCTTTAAGGGCTCCACCCCCATTTCTTACCCTGTTCAAAACAACAGGTTCCTTGCCTACATTTAAGGAGTTGGGCTGGAAATCAAACTCGCTGGAGTAGTGTGCATGGAACTTCCACTTGCATAGCTTTGCGAAGAGGACAGGGCAATGTGCCACACTGAGCACATGCAGGTGAGACCAGGGAGCCAATGTGTCCCACAGACATAGCAGATTAAGTGTCAGCACAGCAGTGGTTGGGAAATGAAATGGTCAAAAGCAGAGAATCTATCATAATCAAAGGTGGTTGTACTTGCAGACATACCACTGAATTTAATGACCAATATCTGAAGATGACTTTTAAGAGTGGCCTGGACTCTGTCACATGGGAGCCAGAGTAACCCCAAGCCCAGAAGGAGCCTGTGCAACCCTGAGAGGCAGAGAGCTGGTGCTGAAGCTGTGGCCAACCCTGTTCCAGGGGAATAGCTATTGGTGACTCTGTGGACCTACTTCAAACAATGCTCTGACCCAAAAAGCCAACCAGGAGATTAACTAATCAGCATCACTCTTTATTTTACAGGTTGGATCACAATAATTGAATCTTACATAAGAAAAACATATGGGTCCACGCTGCTTAGAAATTTTCATCTTCATTAAGAAAATTCTTAGTAAATATAAGATTTCAGGTGCAGTATTTTAAAGCTTATATAATCAGTCAAGGGCAGCTCTCCAATCCCAACTTGCTTATATTCAAGGTGGTAATTTCTCATTCTCCTCAGCAGAAGATGGGAGATTGCGAAAATCCAACAATTAGAGAAGCCTATTTTACATAAGCCTTTTCCAAAAGGGGAAAAGACAATATCATTCCCTGTGACTACTGTACAATAGTCTTTAATTGAGAATCACCATCATGACTGTGTTCTCCCTACACCAACCTCACAGGTGCAGAAGGCAGCATAACAATAATCATTTCCTCCTTCCTGGAGTTCCTGTAGCTGTTTGTGCAGTGATATAGGGAGTAGCTTGCCAGCTCTTTTATTCTTTCCCCAGGGCTATATGCTGAAAACCACAGCTCACTTTAGACCTATCAAAGCAGAGTATCAAACTGGGCCTGATGGTGCACGCCTGTAATCCCAGCAGCTCAGGAGGCTGAGGCAGGAGGATCGCGAGTTCAGAGCCAGCCTCAGCAAAAGCGAGGTACTTAGCAATTCACTGAGACTCTGTCTCTAAATAAAATACAAAATAGGGCTGGGGATGTGGTTCCGTGGTTGAGTACCCCTAAGTTCAATGTCTGGTAACCACCACTAAAAAAAATAAGAATGTCAAAGGCTACCTGGACAGCTGGGTTATCATCTGGAGAGTCAAAGTTTGCTTGGATGGGTGGATGGACTGATACACATGAAGGCATGTTCCAGAGTTTTGATGGATCTGATGTAATGGCACAAGGATGAACTCCTGGGTCTTCGTCCTTCTGCCACACCCTAGGGACATGACAATGACACTACTTCCCACTTGAATGGTTTTGTGGTCGTAGCTTATTCCCAGGGTTTTCAAAGGGTTCATGGCAAAGATTTTAACAAAAACCCATGATAAGAAAACAAGATTCATAATTACAATCACTACTACCTCTGAGTCCTTTACCAGGTAACATAAAATGCCACCTGGGAGATCACAGGCCGGCAGAGGACTGAAGAGGAATGGCAGGCACTTATGGAAGAAGCCTTGGAGGCAAAGGGGGAAGGTGGGCTCACACCTGTCTGTCCCACTAAGAAAGGGGGCCAGTCAGCTCCCGCTGCCATTTGCTTTTAAATATATTCAATATGCCTTCACTGGGGAGGAATGATGTGCCGTTTGTTGAAGTCCAGGAAAATTCTATTCACCAACTTCCATATCCTAGATGGTTCGACAGCTATTCTGAGTTTGAAGAAGGATGTCCCATTACTTGAGAAAACAGCTGGGCTGGTTACGCTGCTTCTATAAAGATGTGAGCCTCTAGGTCCTCAGTCAGCAAGGCTTCCCTTTTCAGAGGGGCTCAACTCAAAGCCACAAAGAAGAACTGAAATAAGGAAGTCAGGAGTGGCCAGCTGCCGAGATCCTGCCCAGAGCCCAGGGAATGTTTCTGCTCTCTGTGCTGTCACTGGAAAGCCCAGCGGAAGGCTCCTGGGCTGGCTCCCTCCACAGCTAGAGCTGTGCAAGACCCAGTGCTTTCGACTGGGTTCCTTCCTCAGTGATATCACCATGGAGTCAGCAGGGTTGGGGAGCGCTGGGGTCCTCCGGAGGTACATGCTTTCTCAAGAAACCTATGGCATCTGAATGGGAATCTGAAACTCACCTGATATCTATCTACTGCAACCTGATTCGCCAAGAGTCCAGTTCATCCTCTTTCTTCCCAAGGATGGGTTCTACCAGACTGGGGGCAAGAAGGCTGCTTCTAAAACCACAGACAGGGTCTGGGGCTGTAGCTCAGTGGTAGAGCGCTTGCCTGGCACGTTGTGAGGCACTGGGTTTGATCTTCAGCACCACGTAGAAATAAATAAATAAATGAAAGGTATTGTGTCCATCTACAATTTCATTTATATAATAAAAAAATAAAACTACAGATGGAGGGACAGTGGTGGTGTGCAGAAGCTGTGACCTTAACAATCGCCATGAGCCATAAGCCCAAGGGATAACGCCACAGGATAGAAACAGACTGTATCAAGAGCTCCTCTACTCTACTTTTGAGAAACAAAAAATGACCAAGACGGGAAAGATGCTCACCAATGTGCTTGCAAGGGGACTCCAGGTGAAGGCAGTGGATGAGTGCCAGACAGGAGCCTTCCAGGGCAACCAGGGCTGAGCTGAGGTCGTGTGTCTGAAACAAGGCTGCCTGGGGGGGCAGCATATGTCCACAGCATATGTCCCTTGGTCCTCCCCCTCCCAACACCTCAGGCTCCCCCCAAGTAGCCATTCAGCCTAATCTCCACGTAAGTAGCGGAGCAAGCTCCCTGGATCGCCAACTCGCTAAACAGAAACCCAGGCCACACACAAACGTCCCAAATCCTCAGGTCCCAGAGAGGGACTCCTGTGGGTACTATGTCATTGCTGTTCAAGCAACTGCTGAATACCGCACCCCATGGGAAGTACTCTATCACGTGCCCATTTACTTCAACCTTTCAACCACTTAAAACGGAAGCTCTATCTCTATCCCCATTTTTTTCAGAGGAGGATACTGAGGCTCAGGTAAGTCAAGTCACCAGGAGCAGATAAGTTGGAGAGCCAAGGAGATCTCGTGAATCTATGTCTGATACTCTTTTTCACCCTCAGCTGCTTACCACCTGCCTTCAGCCTCAGCCTAGAGTGATAATATCAAGGACTTCCCAAAGCAAGTCTGCTGTCAGCACACCTGCTCCTCCCAGCCATGTTTGCCAGTCCCTGATCTATTCACCTTCAAGTACCACCAACTGTAAAGGATCAACATTAATAACCATTGCTGTAGGGGGCTCCTCACCCACTGCACTTGTCTTACCATCTTTAAGATGAAATAGATTGCTGCATTCCTAATAAGGGAATAAAGAGAATTAGCAACTGGTGCTTTGCTTATTTCTGGATTTTAAAAACTTTTTAATCTCCCAAGACAAGATTAGGAAGCTACTTGACTGGGCAATTCACTAAACCAAAAGCAATGCTTGGTTGAAATAATTTTATTTCTCATCAATTGGGTCCTGTCATTTTTATGTTTGTGGTGAATAGGTATGGCCATATTATTAAGAATAATAGCTAGAATTTATAGGATATTCAGTATGTGCCAGAAGGTATTCCAAGCATGTGTACTTAACTCAGTGAATCATCACAGTATCACTGTTATAATCTTAGTTCTAAAATGAAAAAAAGTGAGGCACAGAGAAGTTAAGTGACCAGCCTAAGGTCACAGAGCTGGTAAGGACGTAGGAATGAATCCCAGATCTGTTGACACTCATTCAACAAGCCACTGTTGTCATAGACACTTGCCATTTTTCACTTTGGGGTTTTAAAACTTTAACTTGGAGTTTTAATCATTGAAGAATAATTTTCACACTAAGACACGAATACATAGATTACATAAAATACAAGTGTCTTTGAACCACATCAAATGCACTTATCTTATGAATCAAAGTCAATGGTTCTACTTTTCTTCCTGCTTAGTATCTATTTTGTAGGTACAAAAACAGAAATATAAAACAAAAATAAATGAAAAGAGCAAGGGACTATCTTCCTGGCCTACAGATGACCAAAGGCATTTCCCAGAAGCAATAAAATACATCCAACTGGTCTCAAGGGAGACCGGATTCTAAATCCATGTGTAAATTGTACAATCAACATTACCACTGAAATGTCCCTTCACACCTTCAAAAAGTACTGCATACCATAATCAGTGTACGCAACCCTGGGCCTGAATAAGGTGTAAATATATAAAACGCACATAGCAATGTGCAGAACATGAATAGATAGGCAAGGGAGAAGCGAAGAAAGTACAAGGGCTTTACTTCATAGGAACATGCTTATTCAATGACACAGGTGGTGACATGTATGCAAGTTAAATGTGTTCATGGAGCTGGAAGTATGGCTACTATCATACAGCAAGTATGGAGTTTGATTCTCCTCCACTTGCACATGAAATGCACCTACCTCCACGTGGCTCTTGTGACACTGCTTTGACTCCTTCCCAGTCCCTGACAAAGCAGCATCTCCAAGTTTGCTATTAGATAAGTAAAATTACTCAAAAGACATTCCTGCTGGAGCTGCCCTTGCCTGGCGGTTCCCTGGGTACTCTGTGCAAGAGGAAACCCACACAGCGTGACCTTGAGTAAGGCCATTCCTGCAGCAGGTACGAGGAGCAGTAGATACTGAGCAACTGATTAGCAAGGGCGCACCACTGTGCACAGGCTCCTTGCTTGTCCTTTCTATAAAGTATCTAATGCTGAAATGGAAGAGTTAACAATATTCAGGAAAGATATCTCCCCCTTTACAACTAATTCAGTTTCAACTGTTAAACACACAAGTGAAAACCCCCAAGAAACAAGGGAATGTACACAAAGTTAGTTGAAGGGAATTTTCAGAAATACATATTTTCCCTTAATGATTATTAGCTAAACAGTCTAAACCAAGCTGTAAGAAAGAAAAAAAAAATCAGAGTAATTTTACTTCTTACTACCCAGGGCTATATAGTAATTATGCAAATGGCAGCGAATTTGTCACTTCAAGTAACCATAAGTGTATAAAATAATTTCATTAAGTAAAATACAGTTACCTTAGTCATCATACTAATTTGACAAGGACTTTAAAAATGTCTCTCAGCTGTCTGCCTCTGGGCTCGATATGCAAAAACCTATCTTCAAAACGATGCTTCTTTAGAAAGAAGAGGAAAAAAAAAATAAGAATAACAAATCCAGCCGTTCCACCTCACCCCTTAATTGCAAGCCCACTGAATGTTCTCAGGCCTAAAAATAAGTGACTATAAAGCGGTGAGATGGAGATCCGTTTACCACACTCAGTCATCTATGTCATTACTTTGTCACCACAACCTCAGGCATACTTTTGCATGACTCTCAATAGGGAAATACCCACCCCCAGTTCATAGGAGCTGCCTGGGTGCCCCACCCAAAAGACTAGACTGGCCTTTTTTTCAGTTTTCATCCTGAAGAAATTCAAAAGCATCTGTATGCGAGCCTCAGTCGTCACTGCCCAGAGGTGTCAGCAGTTTTAATTTCCTGTACACATCCTTATCTCCTCTAGTTCTCAGTAATTTGATAACATACACACCCTCTCCATGCAAGGCTACCCTCCGTGAATGACTTGAAACATCTCAGTGGGTCCCTACAAAGCACAGATAAACTGCACACAAAATTACTTTCTCTCCATGAAGTTCCCATATGCCTGCACCTCCTCCAAACAGTCCCAGACTCATACAGATGTTACATCCTGCAAATAGGTCAGACTGGAGCACACAAAGCAGAAACACAAGTACAAGAAAACCACACTGCAGCTGAGCACAGTAGTGCCTGTAATCTCACAAGCTGGGGAGGCTGAGGCAGGAGGATCATAAGTTCAAAGCCAGCCTCAGCAAAAGCAAGGCACTGAACAATTCACTGAGACTCCGTCTCTAAATAAAATACAAAATAGGGCTGGGGATGTGGTTCAGTAGCCAAGAGCCCTTGAGTTCAATCCCTGGTACTCAAAAAAAAAAAAAAAAATCACATTGCATTCTCTGTTCTGTGCACAATGACATATTAAATTGAATGGGCTTCTATTCCTTACTTTGAAAAAATTATTTCATGGCCAGCCAGGCAGTTTAACTATGTTAGAACATCCTTCTAACTGTTGGCTTATATGAAGCATGATTTCTAATTAATACATCTGCAATTGCAACAGATTTCAAAATACACAGCTGATCCAGGTTGCACTGGGTTTACATTGTCTATAGCACCTTATCCATATCATCCCTGAGATCAAGATCAATGTCCTTCTGCACTGCCCTGGAAGGCCCTGACCTCTGGCAAAAAGTTGCAGGTCTGCAGTCTAGCCTAACAATTGCTGGCTTTCTCATGTACAGTTCTGCCTAAGTTTCCCTCTAGGTGGGTTTTCAAGGGAAACAAACACACACAAGTCCTGCTTTTCTAAGTTGTTTCTCAATCCCAGGCAACTACCTACTTCAGTTTTGCAGATGGGAAGCCTATATCAGTGGCATTGAGGACACACTGAGAACACTGGGAAATTATCTATTCAGAAGAAAAAGGGAAAAAGGGAGAAATGAAATGAAACTTCCCAATATTATTTTTTTTTAAAAAAAGACACCTGGGAAGAAAAAATAAGATAGCTGCGTTGACTTTTAGAATCAAATAGGAAATAATGCACTGGACTCACATTTGCAATCACCCTCCTCTTTGAAATTAAGCACAATTGGCCATGTCCTCTGGCAAGCCCTTCACCAGATATGTGAAAATCAGAAGGGAAAGCTGATTCCCAGTGTAAAGACCACATATACATACATCATGCCTATGGACCCTGCCAGTGTGGTCACCTATAGACACTGCATCTTAGGTTTCCCAGGAAACCATGATCCGTTACAAAGAAAAAAATCTGCTTTTCCTGCAAACATCCTGCACTAGCTTATTCTCCAATTATCCAGAAAGAGGTCTCCTATGGCTGAAGGAACAACATACTTTTTTTTTTTTTTTTTGGTTTGCCTCTCAAATTACAGATGCAGAGAAAACTCTGAAGTAGCCCAGAAGAACAAGGCCCATAGCAAGCTGATGCAATCAACCCTGGCAAACCCCTATTTATTTTCATGAGGTTCAGATGGCCACAGAAAGTCAAGGGCAGTCAGGCAAAGCACAGTCCTGAGAACCTTATGCCCCAGTCCTAGTGATCAAAATAAGTTCAATTTCCTAGGCCTGTCCTCTTCTAGGCCTCCGTATGCTTTCTGCAGAGCACCTGTTGACTCCTGTTACATTACCCCATCCAATCAGGCTTTCCATCAGCCAAGAAGTGCCAGGATGCCGCCACCAGATGGACTGAATTCCTCCTCGGCCTGTCAACCCCCTGTTCTGTGATTCAAGTCAACCTCCCATTTCATGGGGCCAGACTGGCTTCAAGAAGTCCTCCACTCCAGGAGCACCCTGCTTTCTCAACTTTCTAATGGAGCTAGGCCATTCATCTGGCTGACATCCCACATCACTTCCTTCTAAAACCCTTAGAGCATTGCAAAAATAATAATAATATGCCCATGCTTTCATCACTCCAGGGATGAAAAGTTCTGTTGGTGTTGTTTTGCCACATACAAATAAGGCACTCTGTTGAGCAATGTTGGTTTAAGGCAAACTGTTAAAACTGGAGGCAGCTGTTGATATACTAATTTTACCTCCTTTTACACACAGATCTGGTTAGGTACAATGGACTCTGCATATATGCTACAGTATTGATCCACATATATTGTACTAATGCGCATTTGCATCTTAATAATACATGTGCCTCGGGCTGGTTGCACAGCTCATAGATGAAAGTACTAACCGAGCATGTGTGAGGTCCTAGGTTCAATCCCCAGCACCCCTCACCCCCCCTCCACACACAGCCCCCTACAGAAGCTCAGATAAACTGATCCCCCAAAACACTGTTATCCCCTACCTCCAAAATCCACAGGTACCGTCTGCAACTATGTATTATAACTACTGACAAAAATGATTGCATTTTATAAAACAGAAAATGAAATGCACTGTTGGCTCCAGGATTCACTCAAAGCATACCAGTTACAGCTGCGCACGACACAGAGAGGGATTTAAACATCTTTCATCTCAGAAGGGTCAACAGATATGCATTAGATTTTCAAAAGCCCTGAAATTGTTGCCCCAGGAATAGAGCTGAGTTTGTAGCCTCCCCCACCTCATAACCACATAAATGACTTTACCCAACACCAGAGACCAAGTTCTACTTTAGTGTCTCCTTTACAGCAGGGGGGCTTAGGAGATTGTTTATAAATGCTATAAGGCACCCAGTGTCTGGCCCTCATTAACTTTAACCCAAGGCCAGGAATGAGGGATTAATGATAACATCAGGACCCAGTATGGTTCTATCTCTGGATGTGGTTATTCAACAGTCAAAATCTTGTCCGATTCTATCTCCATCAAACTTGCTAACACTCAAAGTCTATGACATTTGATTCCATTTCAGGTCAATACCCAAGTAATGATTTAACACTATATACTCTGAAAAATCTTCTACTGTTTGGATAGGACAAGTCTAAGAGTGCACTCTCTGGAACTCCAGTTGGGACCACCTGAGCGGGGAAGGAGACAACAACAAAGTACTTACTTGACAGTGCTGAGTCATTACAAGCTGTTTCCTCTGAGATGTTAGGGACCCACGGGCCCTTTGAGCATTAGTATCCCCTTTAGAGAGGCAAATAAAACAGATATATAATGTGTACAATAACGTAACCTCTTGTTGGGAAGAAACCACGGTGGGTAATTTAGCTTTAAGAGTGGGTAGCAGGAACTATACAAACTCACAGCTGCTCTCCAGGTACTGTAACTTTATCCCAGACGCTGAAAGATGGCTATTGGAATACGGTGGGAATATTCCCCCTATAGCTTAGACTCAGATCAGGGCTACACTTGGGCGCCTTTTACTCTAAGCTGTTAAATCCCCCCCGTAATTGGCGGATGCAGAAACAGCCCGGAGAAAATGATGCATAATGGATTTGTTCTTCCAGGCGATGTAAGGAAGAGTAGAGGACGCAGGATGCCAACTGGCTTTTCTTGCCATGTGCAGGTCACCTGAAAACCGCGATGCCTTCTTCTCTAGAGAGGCTCCTGAACTCACCATCTGGCTCCGCTTTCAAGGGGGTAGGGAAACGGTTTCACGCCCACCTGCCCGCCGCCTCTCCACCCCGGACACCCCCTGCCCCCTCTGGGCGCTCTAGCTGCTGCCGGCATCCACGGTCCCGCCCGCTCCCGGCTCGCTCGGCAGCCCCGGCCGGCAGCTCCCCCGGCGGCCGCCTCTGCACCACTCACCAACCTCCGCGCCGGGCTGAGGTCACGCCCGCCTGCCCCCGGACGCCCGAGCGGCCACCTCCTCCGGCCAAGGGGTAGCCCGAGATCTGGGCTGGAGAAGGGGGTCCGCGGAGGAGTTGGCAAGGGGACTCACCAGGTAGGCGCCCACCGTGCCCTGCGCCAGCATCAGGGCGCACTCGGACACCAGGAAGATCTTGATGTTGGAGAAGCAGGACACCTTCTTTTTCTTCTTCTTATTCCTCTGCGCCTCGTCCCCCTGCAGCTCGCCGCTCCGGCCGCCGCCCGACGAGCCTCCCGGCTTCTTCCCCTGCATCCTTCCCCCGCCGCCGCCGCCGCGTTCCCGCTCACCCCGGGTGTCGCGGCCGCTGCCGGGCGGGGGTGCGTACCGCGAGGCTGCGTGCTGTCCCCGCCCCGGGCCCGCGGCGGCCGCCCCCGTCCTGCCGAAGCTGGAGAGGTGGAAGGCACGGCTCCTCGCCTCCGCCGCCGCCGCGCTCGTCCCCTTCCTCCTCCTCCTCCTCCGCCCTCCCCTCGCCTCCTCCTCCTGCTCGGGCTGTGCCAATCACAAGGGCTCCTCGCGCCGCCCGCCGCCGCCGCCGCCTCGTCTCCCGCGGACGCCCGCCGCTGCCATCGCCCGCTTCCCCTCGCCCGCCGGACGCGCCTGCCCTCAGTCCCTGTGCCCCAGCTCTTTGGCCTGGGGCTGGGACGCCACTGCGTGCCCCGGCTGAGCCGCTCCTGCTGCCGGTGCCCCCCTGGGGAGCCAAAGGGGATCGGCTTGGGCGCTAAGGGTGGTCAAAGCGGAGAGGGTCGGGCTGCTGGGAGAACTGGAGGGGGTAGTTCTAGCCGAGCAAAGCCGGGGATGGGGCTGCCCCAGAGTATGGAAGGTGCCACCCAGTCCCTAGATGGCGCTGTGGGGCACTTGGGCGCAGCAGCAGAGACTGGGTGGTACTGCTGAGTAGCACTGGGACCAGAGATGGGGGTGCGAAGGCACCTCCACAGGGGTTAGAACTAGTGTTCAGGCTCCGGGGCGCTAGACCAGAGAGGAGTTGCTGTTTCCAGGAAGAAAGGCTACTGGGTGCCTTGGAATGGGTTAGCGCGCGCTATTCCCCTCTGCCTGGGTATTTCTGAGGACAGATGTTTCGCTCTGGGGCTTGGGAAGATGCCAGAGGTCAGAGCTGCTTGAGGCTTCTGCCGCCTTCCGGCCCTCTGCTCCTCCTTTGCTCCCTGGCCACTGAGCGTGCCTAAATGGCTGCAGCCAGAAAGAGGAGAAAGGAACTGAAGCTAAGCAAACCAGGGAAGTTTTTGCATTAATTCCTTCGGAGCAGCATGCCCCCAGCTAGGATGTCTGGGCTAGTGCAAGGTCTCTGCGACCCCAGCAGAGGGCCTTGTCTGGCCCTCCAAGGGCGTGGAACCCATCTGCAGGAATTAGCAGCCCCACTAGGAGGTAGGAGGGAAGCAGCGGTTAGCCACAGGCCAGCCTTAGTCCTCACCCCTCCCCTGGCTGTGTAGGCCTTGGCCTGGATGCCTGACCATAGCAGCCCCTCTTTATCATCAGTCCTCATCCTCAGTGTTACCAAGGACTTTGAGCAATAAGGTACTATGGATAGGACCAGCTATCAGCCACAGCTTCCTGAAGCTTGCAGAAAATTGTATGGGTACTAGAAATACTCCCCAACTTCCACCTAGTCAACTGGGAGACCCCACAAATTATCTGGAATGTTTCCATGCAGACAGCCTATGTCTCAATGCAAGGCTTTCAGTCAAGAGAATAGCAATTAACACTACCATAATTTTTACTTTCTCCCTCAGAACTTGAATGAGAATGAGTGGAGGGGGTGTTGTTTTTGCCATGCCATTTAAATATAAATTGTTTTACTCCTCTGTGGTTCCAGACATGATCTCATACTGGCTTGATATGGTTTTGAGATGGCCACCCCCCCCCCACCCACTGCAGACCACCTCCTATTTGAAAAGCTCCCCAGAAGTCTTTTTTCCATTTTCCCAACCCCCAGATTTCATATCTTGGGCTACATTATTCCTCACCAGCCCTACTGTTAGAATACTTACCTCCATTACTCTTACTGCCCACAGCCTCTCTTCACTGATAGCCAGTTTTTCTGTCAAATCCTCAATTTCACTACTATGTCCCTGGCCATCATTCTAGCATTTAGGGGCACTCCATTTCCTCCTGAGAAGACCCTGGATGGGCTAGCTATATTTTGCCTTGGCAAGTTGCCAAGCTGAACTGAGACTTTTTGACTTGTTTCTGAAAGTGATCCCTATTGCTATTGAAATGCCATTCAGAGCACATTATAGTCTTCAAGTCTTATTTACATACTGTGTAATAACAAGAGCTAATGTTTATTTTGTGCTTGCTCTGGCCAGGCATTCTTAGTGCTTCACTACATTAACAATTTAATCCTCACAACAATCCTCTAACCTAGATGTTGTCATTGGCCTTGTTTTACAGATGAGAAATTAAGGCCCAGGAAGATTAAATAATTTGACCAATGTCACTTATCCCGTAAATGGCAGAGCCAACCTTTGAAAGCAGGGTGTCTGCTATCACAGTCCAGATTCTTAATAACTTCTATATATTAGCTCATTCATCACCCAGCAATCTGTCTTTCAGGGAGTACAGGACTCATTTTTTCAACTTTATAAGTGAGACTCAGAGAGGTGTAATTACTAGTCTAATGTCACACAGCTGGAACAGGACAGGACTTGAACCCAAGTCCAGCCCTCTCCCATACCATATTGTCTCATCTGCAGTCTGAGAGGGAGTAGGCTTTCTTTATTTTTTTTTTCTTTTCAATTTACCCATTTGTTTTGGATTTTAAAAGTTAATTTTAAGAGAAATCAGAGGATTCCAGATCAGGATTATAGTTTCTTCTCTAATTAACAGAAAGCAGCAATGAACATAATTCTGTACCCGAAGGCTTCAAAATCATCAAAATTGGCCTATAGCCTCAAAGAGGTGCAGAGAAGAAATGTTACATGTTCTGTTCCCTGCCTTCTTGACTAGTCCTTTCTTGACGTGTAGTTCCAGGCTCCGGGGGTAATGAGGTGTGCTTGTGAACAAGCACCTCTGCTTGGCAGTTCTCTAGACAGACATGCAAAGGGGAAGCAGAAAGAGAGTAGCCATCCTCATGTCTGTATAGGTCGTTAATACTTAAAAAGTGCTTTCATGTCCTTTATCTCAGCAGGACCCCACATACAGGGAGATCTGGTCTTCTTAGACCCGTTTTACTCCTAAGAAACAGTCGCAAGTGGCTTTTCGGAGCTCACAGCTAGCAGATGGTTGGAATCGAACCTGCATTTTCCAACCATGAGTCAATAGGAGTACCTAGGAGGAGGAGGAAGTGCCACCTTTACCAGCCTCTGACAAGGACATTTGCAGTCACTTGAAGAGTAAGGCAAACAACTTGAACACCACCCAACACTTCAACAGGGTGACCTTAAATATTGCCCTGGAGAAACGTTGCAGGCATCCATCCCTTTCAGGCAGGGGGCCTCTTTCACCATCTATCTCCCTGGTCATGGATGGTAAATTTATGACTGTGTCGGTATTATGAATGGTTATAAAGTTCTTGCAAATATTTTAGCTTTTAACTACTTTTCTGAGCTAGACAACTTTTCAAAGTTAGGTGAAACTATTGCTTGCTAAGGTGTGGTTTGGAGATTCTTTTCTTTATTGGCAACTAGAGGTATTCCAAACATTGAGAAACCATGTAATCTTGAAATCTGACCTAGGTCAGCCAAAAGGAGATTGGGTGACATGGGAAGATAAATTGACTTTTGATTCCTAAAATATTAATAAGCTGTAAGTAAATGCTTAGTAATTAGAAAGTGGGGAGTTCTCTTCCTCTACTTGAGAAAGGACCATCAGTTCATTTCTGTAGGAAAGAAGTGGGTTAACCTCATGGTCACTGCAGAAAGAAAAAAAAAGTGACAATATCTTCCACAGTTACTGGGCTGTGGCAAGATTTCACAGCAAGCAGCGCCAATGTAATTCAACACAATGAGAAACTGTTGTTCAAGTAATTCACATGAACCCATCTTTTGCCAGCTTCAATTTTGTTACCAGGCAAATACAACGTTGAAAAATAAATGCAAAGAATGATTTCTGATTGTCACTGGGATGGAAAATAGATGCTTAGATTCTCACCCTGTGGATGAGTCCCCCCCCCAACTTTGTTTTGAAAATGCACCAATCATATATTGTGTCCAATCGAGGATAGAATTGAGACTGGGCCAAATTCTTTGGCTTGAAACTAATATTTGGGCTGAATCGAAGCATTTTTTTTTCCTTAGAGTTTTTGCCTCCCCACCCCACTTTCCAATTAGCCTGGTCCATATGCCTTTCTACCATAAAGCCCCTGTTTGTGACTTACTATATTCACAGTTCCACATTTTAAATTATCTCCCTTAATTTGAATATGTCCTAAAGCTCAGCAAAGAAATAAAAAGGATAAACACCAATATGGATGCAATTTTTAAAAAATGGTTTATCTGAAATCCAAATGGAAAACAGAAGAAAGAATAAACATGTAGAAATTGGAAAACTGATGTGAGATAACTAGGGTTTCAGGAATGGTTATATAGATATAACTGTTTATATAGATATAAAGCTGGTTATATAGATATAACACTTTATCAATGGAATATTAGTTTTGAGGTAAAGGAGAAGAAATAAAAATAATAAACTTTCACCAATATTAGTGTGTTTGGGGACTCACCATTAGTGCCTTCTCTTCATGTGCATATATAAATAGAATTTGTTTATCCAAATATCCTGTTTGCTCCTTAAAGATAGAAAGAGTGTTTCACTTTAAAGATAGAGGATCATTTATCCTCTTGAGTGCCTATCAGACTCTCTGCCAAGAAGTCTGGGACAAGAGAAAGACCCAGAAAGTGTCAGGGTTTGTAGAAAAATTCCTTCCAGAAATTCCCTGTAGGTACTCACTTCTTTGTCCTCTGAGCAACTGTGGACACTCACTTTCTGCAGCAGAAATGTCCTCATTAAGCCTTTTCTGACACAATGCCTCCCCTCCACTCTCTCAGAGGAAGACTTGCCCAGCTTCACTTTCAGTCTCTGAAAAAATACACATGACCTTTGCATTTTAAGGATAGGAACTGTTTGGGTGAGCAAATGGCATGAGCCAGCACTGAAAGTGTGCTCAGCCAATAGCATTCTCCAACAAAAGACCTCTGATGCACAGATGTTGGGAATCTTCAAGAGCTCTGTAGGCTCCAGGCACAGCAGGAAGTGACCACAGATGCCTGTCCTCCAAGAGGCACCAGGCACCAGGCCCAAACACCCCAGGTGAGTGTGGTGTATTAACCTTGGAGCTGGTCAAAGAATCTCTGGTTCCAAGAGACCATACAAGAAAGCTGTGATATGAAAGAAAACCCACAAAGTGTTGAAAGCCATTAAAGAGAATCAAAACCTCAACTAAGCTTATGGGCACTAGAGATATGGTTAGCCTATGAGAGGAGCAAAGTTTCTGCTCAGGGTCTGGGTCCTCCCCCAGCCTCTTGTCATTGTCTCCTGTCTGGGTATATTCCTCCCCTGTGGCACAGCAAGGGGGGTGGACAAACTGACGAAGGAGACTGTTCAACCATTGATGACGCTGTTATGGGCTGTTATGGGCTGGTGTGGCCCCCCCCAGAATTCATAACTTGAAGACCTAACTTCTAGCACCTGAGAATGTGACTGTATTTGGAGATAGGACTTAAAAGAGGTAACTGAGGTAAAATGACGTCATACAGGTGGGTCCTAACCCAATATGACTACTTATCCTCATAAGAAGAGATTAGGACACAGACATACAGAACAAACACCATGTGAAGACACACCCGGAGGATAGCCTGAGAAGAAAACCATCCTGCTGACACCTTGATCTTGAACTTCCAGCATCAAGAATGTAAGGAAATAAATTTATGTTGTTTTAAATCCTCCAGTCTATGGTGTTTTGTTATGGCAGCCTGAGCAAGCTCAGGTACCGGCCTTAACCCTCTCCCCAGCACTTCAAACCCTCTCTAAACTGCAGCCATTCCTCATGTTGACAGTAATGAGTGCACCTTGCTATCTTTCTCCAGCATTTTGCATAGGCTGTTCCCTCTGCTGTGAATGTCCCTGTCCACCTTACTTCCGTTGGCTCACACCTGCTAGTATCTTGAGATCTAGCTAGTGTCACTTCTTCCAGGGAACCTTTAAAGAATACTCCACCTTTCTGACCCCCCACCACCTGCTGCCCCTACCACTGGTGCCAAACTCTGCCATGACATTTGTCTCATGGTTGAGAGCACTGGCAGTGCTTCTCCCTGTCTACCTTCTTTCTGGACACTATCTTTCATTCCCATAATTCTGTCCCCTAGAAGAGCCACGCCCAGCATGGTCAGAAACCACTGGAGAGAAAATACATCAAGTCACAAGAAGAAACTTCTTCCCTGAAGCTACTAACAGCTGTAGGATGGGACAAAACAAGAAGAGCCCTGGAGCATGGGAGGAAAGGGATATAGTAGTTACAGCAGCTGTAAAACCAGCCCCAGCCAGACAGGAAGGGAGAGCAAAAGGAACCACTTGGGCCTTGCTACTCAAAGTGAGGTCTCTGGACCTCAGTGCAGGCATCACCTGGGGCTTATTAGAAATGCACAGACCTCTGTCCATATTTGATGAATTAGAATTTTAAAAATCCAACAAGATCCCCAGGTGATTCATATGTATATTATGATTTGAGAAAAGTTGGCCTCAAATGGTATCAAAAGAAGTCAATGTGAAGCAGGATTTTAGAATTTGTATTTATGTCCTATTTCTGTTTCTTCTATTAGAAGAAAGGACTAAGGTGAACAATTGGCTCTAGAGAAGATGCTCGTTGTTTTCTTATTTGTAAAAGCAGCACGCTGTGGAGTCCTGTGGGAGAGGACCTTGACCATAAATGACAGGGAGAGGGATCTGAGGGGCGGGGTAGGGTTCACCTGCTGTTTTATGTCTGTTGTTTTGGCAGCACCTCTGAAATATTCTGAGGAATAAAAGTTGGGATGTTGAACTTTTGGATCATGACAGTTGCCTGGATTTCCCTCCCCCAAATCTCATTGAGATACCCATGAGATTTGGGGGAGGGAAAGATAACAAAAGGCTGCCAGGACATAAAAGGGTCAAACACCCATGATCCTGAACCCAGATTTTTCAATTTCTCAGGAAAATTACCAACAGGATAGATGGGACCACCAAGGAAGGGTGCCTTCTTCTTTCACACGAAGGAAGGAGAGGAAGGTTCTGCATAGGGGTCCTGAGCTGCCTCCACGACTGGAAAGATTGATAATCCCCTCCCAGCTGCCTGAGGACACTCCTCCTGCATTCCCATCTTGCTGGATCTATCTGTGCAATTGCAACTCCTGGCAAAGCACAAGGGGCCTCAGTAGAAGCAGGAGAGAATCTCAGGCATATAACTAAAATAGATGGAAGTAGGAATGGGAAACTACTTTAAAAATTACCTAATGTTGCATCAAATACTAAGACAAAATTTTGTGATTTAAAACAATATTTATATATTTTTTAAATTTTTTTTTGTAGTTATAGATGGACAGAATGCCTTTATTTTATTTGTTTATTTTTACGTAGTGCTAAGGATCAACCCAGTGCCTCAGATATGTTAGGCAATTGCTCTGACACTGAGCTACAGTCCCAGTCCACAATATTTATTTTGATTGCTATTTAATCTGCAATTCCAACAAAACTTGGTGTAAAACTGGACTCCACTGTCATCCAGGGAAGCTGGAAGGCTGGGGGAGGAGATCATTTGAGTCTCATTCAGATTTACATGCCTGGCACCTGGGCTAGGAAGATTCAATCACCTGGGAGCCAGAATAGCTGCAACTCCTTGAGTGTCTCTATTTGTGGGCTTTCCACCAGATGTCTCCAGCATGGTGGCCTCAGGGCAGCTAGACTTCATCCATGTTTGCTCACAGCTCCCAGTGCACAAGCCTCAGAGAGGAAGCTGTGTGACTTTTATGGTCTACCTTCAGGAGTCACCCAGGGTTGTTGACTCTGCATTCTATTGATTCAGCAACAAAGCTCTACCGGGACTAAACTGGAGAGAACACAAACCTCACCCCTTGATGGAGGGTCACTGTCACCTTGTTAGAAGAACCTATAGATGGAATCTATACTGCTGTGCTCACATTTGGAAAATATATTCTGCCAAATATACTGACAGCACTACATTCTTGGAATTAGAGTTTCTCATGCATGATTTTAGGCCATAAAGAGATTATCGAATGCTTCATAATTTAGTAATGAATCTCCCCACCCACATTTACAAAGGACTAATTAGGGAAAGAGTAGAAATTCATGCCCTAGTCTAGTAGTCTAACAGTGTACCTTACTGACTAGGCACCAGAAATCAACCTGGAAACTAGGAACCAAAATTTGCCCTCCAATTTAATATTTAGGAGAATTCTTGCAGATCCAGAGTATAAACATTTTGGACTGATACCTCATTGTTTAAGAAGGAGTATATGTGTGTCTAGGGAGTGAGCTAAGGGTACATTGCTTCTGTGAAAAATATTCCACATAAATCAAGGATCTCAGTAGAACAATTAGGCATAGAAAAAATCGTGCTTAGTTTTTAAAGGGGGATGGCATTCAAAAAGAAAATTTTAATCCTGTTTTTTTGGGTTCTTAATACTAAGGAGTATGTACTTTCTTTTTTTTTTTTTTTTTTTTTTTAAATTTTAACATTTATTTATTTTTAATTCTCGGCGGACACAACATCATTGTTGGTATGTGGTGCTGCTGGGGATCGAACCCGGGCCGCACGCATGCTAGGCGAGCGCGCTACCGCTTGAGCCACATCCCCAGCCCCATAAGGAGTATGTACTTTCTGAAGTAGGAAATAAAGCATTAGATGAAAGAGGTATTGCTGGAAATTATGAGATTGTAAAGGAAGCTGACAGATAAGAATTGGATTCAGATTACCAAAAAATAAAGTTGTAGAATTTAAATCCAATTTTCATGTAGTTAAGACCAGAATTGAAATTGCAAAGACTCAAATGAATGACACATAAAACAAGCAAGAGGAGTTTGATATCAATGTAGAGAATAGAAAAGAAATGTCAAAATGATAAGAGAAAACGCTGGTGATTTGATAGATCAAAAATAAAGATTAGGGGTTGAGGGTGTAGTTCAGTGATAGAATGCTTACCTAGCCTAGCATATATAAGGCCCTGGGTTCAATCCCAGCACTACAAAAATTAAATAGATAAATATATATATACCATATAGGTAAGAGAAGAACATCCAAGCAACATATAACCAGAATAAATAATGTTTAATAAGAAAAAAATACTGAAAGAATAATCTGAGCTGAAGAAAAACAATGCACAACTTAAAATACTACAACTATGTTCTAGACAAAATTAATGAAGAATGATACCCAGACATAATCTAGCAAATGGACATAAAGGATACTTCAAAATTCTAAAAATATCTAGACAAAACATAAATGATACTAATTATGAAAGTGAACAGGCTCAGTTGAGAGTATATCACAAGACGAGTTGCCATAAAAAGCCAAAGTTTAACTGGGGGTAGGAGAAAGAGTTATGACTCAAGCTGAAATGTTAATTTGTAAAGAAAACAAAAAAAAAAAAAAATAAAGAAAAAAAGAAAAGCATTCTAATCAAGAGTTCAGAAAAAGCTACCACCCATGCACTTCTTTTTGGAAAAATGTAAAGACACAGTCCAGTGAAAGAATTTGTAAAAGACAAAAACTCAAGAAAGCAAAAACCAGTGCAAAGGAATCGTGACAATCCTATCAAAACATACCAAATTAAGTGTGTTAAATGTTGTAAATAAAGTATTAGTATGAGTGGGATTGCTTTTCTCTTGAAATAACTAAAAATTATATGGATTACAAATTGGTACATAATTCTAAATGAGGGAAAGAGAGGTACGTGAGGAAAAGAGGGAAACCAATTCCTCATCTTATAGAAGAGTGAGTTAAAGTTGTATTCTTTATCAATTTGATAATTAGAGAATCTGTACATTTAAACATGATCTTCAAAACTGGAAGAATTCAAAGGAGAATATCTACTTGTAAAAATGGATAACATAGGACAAAAAAAAGCTATTATGGAGGAGAAAACTCTGGAACAATGGATAATAACTGTGGACTTTTGAGTCAGAGAGACTTAGTTTTGAAATTAGTTTGTGGCACTGGTCAATTTGGGTCTGAAAATTTTTCTGATCTGTGTAGCACCTCAGTTTTCCTGTCTGTAAAATGGAATAACCTGCTCTTCACAGAGGAATTAGGAATTCGTTATCTAAAGCAGTCAGCCCAAGCCTGATCCAAGTGAGAGTTGATAACTGAGTTGTAAAAATGCTGTTGCCACCAGGGCTTCTTTCATTTTCCGTGAGAGTAAAAGATGCTATGTCTTCCTACATTTCCCTTCCCTTGATGAAGCTTCCTAGCTCTGAGTCCATTTTTCATTTCAATCTGAACCTTTAGGTCTTGTTCTAGATTTTCTATCAGTTACACAAATTTGGTATTTAGAATGTTCCTTTCTTCACTCATGATCAAGCATGAATTTTTCCCTGTTTTCACATCTAGAGCTCATTCTCATGACAGTGCTTAGACTCAGTTTCCCCAAGCCCTGCCTGGGCATAACCCCATGTACCACAAATAATTATCCAGCAGGAGAATATGAACAGCTATTTCAAAATTTAATAATTTTGTCTCCTATATGAACACACTGAGACTTCAGGATTGGGCTAAGAAAAAATTCAACCATAATTTGCCAAGAAATGTATCTAAAACAAAAATATGCCTTTAGGACTAAAAAGAATGAAGATGAGCCAAATACAAAGGGAAAATGAAGGTATTAATGTTAAATTCACTCAAGACTAAGTACAAGAACAAAAAAATACTAAATGGGTCAAAGAGCCCATAAAAATGTGCAGTCTTCAACATATATATTTTGAGCATAAAATATGTAAGTGTACAAGATCAAATGGACAGAGACAGAACTGTATTGTGTGAAACTTTTATAAAATACTGGCCTTTCCATGCTGAAGACAGAATCTCTAAACTGGAAGACAAAGTAGCTGGTCTTGAACATTCAGACAATATGTAAAAAATAAGTAATTATGATCAGAATTATACAAGAACTCTGGGACAACATTAAATGACTAGTTTTAAGAATGATTGGAATTGAAGTGGGTTGTTAGATGAATGCAGAATTAATATTGTTGAAATGACTATAAAACCAAAAGCAGTAAATAAATTCAACGCAATCCCCATCAAAATTCCAAGATATTCTTCACCAACCTAGAAAAAAAAACAGTTCTAAAATTCATTTGGAAGAATAAAGAATAGCCAAAGTAATTGTAAGCTAAAAAGGCAATGCTATGCTACAGAGCTATAATAACAAAAACTGCATGGTACTGGCATCAAAACAGACACATAGACCAATGGTACAGAATAGAAAACACAGTGACAAACCCACTCAAATACAAACATCTGATTTTTGACAAAGGTGCCAAAAACAATTAATGGAGAAAAGCAGGCATTTTAACAAATGTTGCCGGGGAAACTTGTTATCCATATATAGAAGAAGGAAGTTAAATCTTTATTTCTCACCCTGCACAAAAATCAACTCAAAATGGATCAAAGATCTAGAAGTTAAACCAGAAACTATGCAACTCCAACACCTAAGCACAGGCAATGATTTTCTCAACAGGACCTGAAATTTGGGAAATAATTGCAAGAGTTAATAAATAGGATGGCATCATATTAAAAAGCTTCTCCACAGCAAAGAAAACAACTAAGAACATGAAGAGAGAACCTAAAGAATGGGAGAAAATCTTTACCAGAGAATTAATATAATAACCAGAATATATAAAGAACTGAAAAAAACTTAACCCTCAAATCCAAAGAACCCAATTAATAAATGGGCAAATGAACTGAACAGACACTTATCAAAAGAAAAAATGCAAATGGTCAACAAATACATGAAAAAAATGTGTGACATAATTAGCAATTAGGTAAATGTAAATCAGAACTATCTTGAAATATCATCAAGCAGAATGGTAGCCATCAGAATACAAACAGTAATAAATGCTGGAGAGGATGAGGAGGAAAAGGAACACTTCTACACTCTTGGTAGGATTGTAAATCAGGATTGTAAATTACAACCACTATGGAAATATGTATGAAGTTTCCTCAAAAGACTAGACTTGGAACCACCATAGAACCCAGCCAATTCACTCCTCAGTGTTTATGCTAAAGAAGCAAAGTCATCATACTACAGTGATGCATACATACCCATGTTTATAGCAGCACAATTCACTATAGTCAAACTATGGAACAGCCTAGATGTCCATCAAGATGAACGAGGAAAGAAAATGTGGTATGTAGGCACAATGGAGTTTTATTCAGCCATAAAGTAAAATGAAACCATGTTATTTGCAGGAAAATGGATGGAACTAGGGACTATTATGTTAAGTGAATTAAGACAAATTCATGAATCACATGTTTTCTATGTGGAAACTAGAGAGGAAAAAGGAAAGGAAAGATGTGGGGGAGCATATTATATGAAAATTGAAGGGATATCAGTAAAGGAAAGAGAACAGAAGAAGGGAGGAGGGGAGAAAAGGGGAAATATTGGGGAATGACCAAATTTGATGACTATATTGTGTGCATGTGTACAAACATACAACAAAGAATCCCACCATTATGTGCAACTATAATGTACCAATAAAAATGCAGGAAAAATGTTTTTTGACATGGGAAATAGACCAAATAGATAAAATTTAAAGGATTTATGCTATGTATAACTAAAATGTGTTTAAATCAAATCCAAGGAAGACTGAAGAAAAGATGTCCTAATGATACTGATAGAAAAATGAATTCTTAAAAGTAGAAAGAGTAGGGGCTGTGGCTCAGCAGTGGAGTGCTTGCCCAGCATGTTCAAGGTCCTGGGTTCGATCCTCAGCACCACTTAAAAAAATAAAAAAATATGGGCTGGGGATGTGGCTCAAGCGGTAGCACGCTCATCTGGCATGCTGGGTTTGATCTTCAGCACCACATAATATAAAAATAAAGATGTTATGTCCACCAAAAACTAAAAAATAAATATTAAAAAATTCTCTCTCTCTCTTAAAAAAATAAATGTATTGTGTTGAACTACAACTAAAAAATAAATATTTTTTTAAAAATAGAAAGAGTAAAGTTGATACATAAATTCAAGAACTTTTGACATAACTCTAGAGAATACATAAAAGTAAAAAGAGAGAACAAGTAAAATTTAAAAGGAGAAATATATGAATAAATAGGAGAATTTTAACCAATAGGAAACTATTAAAGAAATATTGTGCGAAGTACTTTGACAAGCTGAATTAAATGGATATTTTTATGGAAAGTTTTACCTACCCCTAAGAAAAAGTGTCACAAGCTTAGAAGAAATCTTGGATACGTATACAGTGTTGTAGTTACCTCTAAAGATGTTTTGTTATTTGAACATTTCACCAATGATAACTTTCATTATTTCAGAAAAACCCAAAATATCTTGTTATGTGACTTTTCTAGGTATAAAAACAAATGTCAAAACCATAGAAATCCTTTTATGAAGTCAACATAACACTGATCTGAAAGTGAGAAAAATAACACAACAAAGGAAAACAAATAGCATTGTGATTTTTGCAATGACTGGTAAACACTGCAGTGACAAGTGCACCTACCAAAAAATAAACCAGTATTATCTTTCTCATAGACGCAGTGATCCTGAACTTCATAGTGTTGAGGAACAAGGGAGTAGATTATAAGCATGTGATAAAAAGGAGAAAGAGATTCAGAACTGAGTCAGGAAGCGTGCCCCTGTCGATATTAAAATATATTATAAGCAACAGCAAACAAAGCTGAATGGTACTAGCTCAAAAATTGGCAGGCAGAGTGATAGAATAGAGCAATCAGCCCTGAAATAGACTCTAGTCTATATCCCAGCTTAATAAAGGAAACACAACAAAAAAATGGGAAAGGAAGAGGTTGTTCATCAAATGGTTGGAAAAATTGATTAACTCAAATTATAACCTCACCATGCAGCAGCCCCAAACAAAAACAATAAAAACAGATGGATTAAAGGAACCACACAGACAAAAATATAAGTTAATAATAAACAGATCTCTGGTGAGGGAGAGATACTCTAAGCATAAAAAGCAATGTAAGTAATTACAACGGAAAAGCTAGATGGATTTTTACCATATAACACAATTAAACTCCTGTACATCAAGAAACATCATTCACAACAATGAAATTACAAATTGAGAAAAGTATTTGTAGCAACAAACCAGAGGATAACATCATTAAAAGAGTACAGAAAATGTTCTTACAACTCAATAAGTAAGACTCCTGTACTTCAAAAGAGACGTGGGCAGAAGATCCACACAGAATTTTGAAAGGAATACCAAATCCAGTAAACATGCAAAAATGTTCACACAACTAATCAAATCCCAGTTAAAGCAATTATAAGAGGCCTCTTATTTACCCACTGACACGGCAAAACACTTTTCAAAGAAAATATTCTGTGCTGGTGAAAGTTAGATGAAAATCTTCCCTAATGTGTTTTTGACAGAAGTATGAATTGGTACAAGGTCTGTGCAAACTTATTTGGCATTGTTCACAGGTCTTCAAATTGCATTCTGTTCTAAGAAATCTAACTCAAGAAAATAATCAGAGATACAAACAAAAATATAAGTATAATGGAATATAATTCTTTATTGTTTAATGCTTAATGAACAACTTTTAAATACTGAAACACTGGAAAGAATGTATATATTTATTAACAGAACACTAAAAAACATTTTCAAGACATCAGTTAGCCATTTTTAAATAATAGTTTCTAAAACATAAGATGAAAGAAATGTCCTTAATAAAATAATGACAGAAAGGAGTATCAAATTTTATGCAAAGTATAATCCAATTTTTGACACACACACACACACACACCACACACACTTAGGACCAGGGGTTCTGGAGTCCATCTGAGTGCCTTGGTTTGAATTACAACTGACCATCTACTAGTTTTTAACCACAGGTAATTTACCTAACTTCTCAAAGACTCGGTTTACCTATGTTTAAGATGAGGACAATAATAATACCTGGCTCAGAACCTTGTAAGGAATGAAGAGTTAGTTGTTCAATATCAAGTATCTATCAGAAAGGCTGATTTCTAAGTGGAAGACTTACATTCACACATATCTGAGACACTATTTAAAAATATGCATTAGATTATAATTTTTAGACATTTTAATTAAAATACACGCACACACACTTTGTCATTCCTCGACCCAAATGTCAAGGTCAGTGGAAAGTCGCTAACAAATGTACATTTCTCCTTCTCTGCCCCAGCTCAAAGCTGTGATAATGTGAAACCTGAGCTGCTGTCAAAACCCAAATCCATCCAGCTCAGTTTATCTTGGGTAAGACATCAGATAAGCATCCACTGTGCTCTCTACTTTCTAGCTCTTATCTATCTGCACAAGTGTCCTCCCATTTCCCTGTCCCTCTTCCTGAGTCTTAAGGTGGTGGAGTCTCTTTGACATAACCCCCACTATGCTGATCCCTCAACCTGTGGATGAAAGCTAAACTAGCGGTCACCACTATAAACCTCGTGGAGTTCCAGATCCTTTCAAAGAAGAGATCAGCAAGCCTGGAATTAGCAGTCAAGAGGGATTCTCTTATCTGTTTTGTGACACTGGGGATTGAACCCATGACCTTGTCCATACTAGCCGAAGGCTCTGGCACTGACTTACATACCCAGCCATTTTTTTTTCTTTTTAAAATTTTAATGTAAGGCAGGTTTTTGCTGAGTTGTTCAGGATGGCTTCCTCTTGCCTCAGCTCCCAAGTAGCTGGGATTACAGGTATGTACCAGTGTCTACCTGATACTCTCAAAAAAAATTATTTTTAAAGAGTATATGAAATAAGGATTCCTAGAAGGAAATATACTAACCACAACCAAGCTGATACAGACAAAAAGGTGATCCTTTCTTCCTAGTGATCTAACTGAAGGGAAATTCCAGAGGACCCATCTTTCCACTTCTGTATTCCTATATTTGAGTGTGTTAGAAGCCAGTGGCTGAAAATTATCACTGGTGGTAGAGAAAATACCAACTAAGTGAAAGAAGGAGGTCTTCCAGAACTGAATCCTAAAGAGAAGCATCTTTTCCATGAATGAAGTCAAGCTCTTTTTGGAAGAGAGGAAGACCAACCTTCTACCATCCAGAACAATCACCCCTCAAGGGCAAGAAACTCACATACATTTATTTCCTAGAGGGCCAAGAAGACAGTGAACTTGGAAATGCATGTGAAAAGGTAGCAGAACAGAAACCAAGCCTGGAGAGTCTGAGAGCATCAGCATGATGTGAAGACAAGTGCAAAAGCAAATTTGTAACAGGGATAGAATGACAAAAAATAGATACCCATCAAGCTTGTTGTATTGATATGTGAGAAGGTCTTAGAGGGCAATAAAACCTCATTTATAAGAAGAGCCATGTATAGTAAGTTATGTTAATAGTACTAGGTACTCACCTTGGGGTCTCAAACACTCACCTTCAGGAGAAGGAACCCGCACCCCATGGTTCACACACAGAGAATGGGCCTGGGAGATACCAGTGTTGCAGGAAGCAGAAATACCTTCAAAACTGCCAGAGACAGTGCTTAAAGGACAAAAGAGCCAACTTCGAGGTCTCCCACTAGCCAAGTTATAATTTGAGCTCAAAAACAGCACAATAATTGGGTTTAATTGAAATGTGATGAGTTTATAAAAGGCCATCATTTTGTAATGATATTCAGAAAAACAGTTAATATAAAGTACAGTAAAGATAATTAGGATGAACATAGAAGTTTAGCTATAGAGGAATGTTTAATTTTTTATTAATTTTAATGAGAGGAGACTAATATATATTGGTATTTTATTTCTCCTATTAACTCTGCTTGATTTGAGAATACAGAATTGAAGCTAATGTCTGTCTGCATAAGTGGAAAAGAGAAATAGCGGGGAATGGTGAATTAGCCAAATCATCTTAGGAACACGTACAGAAACACTACCAAGAATAGGAGGGGATCATAAACACCAGGGGACACACACAAAACTGTGTTTGAAGACAATGAACCTGCCAAATATCTAAAGGAGCACTCATTCCTCTACCTGAGTTCAGCCCCCTCCTGGAAGATGAAACCCCTAGAAGGCCCCAGTAATTACAATGTACATTAGAAACAGCCATGCGTTTTAAACAATTCCAATAGACAGTCACCAAGTCATGTCATGCTAGCTAAGAGGACTCCAACAATTGCTGGGAAAATTCCAGGCTATAAAAAACTAAAATCCATGGGAATAGAGTGAGTTTAATTTTTAAAACTGATATAAAAAGTCAAGATCTTCTCATGCTCTTCCTCTCTATTCTGTTCTTAGTTGCTCTCCTTATATTAAAGAAGACATCTGGCATTTATTTTTTAGGGATTGGCTAGCTTCACTTAGCATAATCTGCTCTAGTGCCATCCATTTCCCTGCAAATTCCATGATTTTGTCATTTTTTAGCTCAGAGTAATACTCCATTGTGTCATGAGAAGATCACCACTAAACAGGGATGAGAGGGGGAAGGGAAAGAGAGAGAGAAGGGAAATTGCATGGTAAAGGAAGGAGACCCTCATTGTTACACAAAATTACATATAAGAGGAAGTGAGGGGAAAGGGGGAAAAAAACAAGAGAGAGAAATCAATTACAGTAGATGGGGTAGGGAGAGAAGACAGGAAGGGAGAGGATGGGAGGGGAGGGAAGGGGAGGGGAGGGGGGATAGTAGAGGTTAGGAAAGGCAGCAGAATACAACATACATTAGTATGGCAGTAGGTAAAAAAGTGGATGTGTAACCGATGTGAATCCGCATTATGTATATAGGGTAAAAATGGGAGTTCATAATCCGCTTGAATCAAATGTATGAAATATGATATGTCAAGAACTTTGTAATGTTTTGAACAACTAATAAAAAAATTTTAAAAAATAAATAAAAAGAAAAAAAAAGAAAAAGTCAAGATCATCTTAGAAAGTCTCAGTTTGATGCCCACATTTGTGCCTTGATGGTCTTGGAAGAAATACTGTGGGCTGATGTCCTCACCAAGAATCAGTGTGTAACTATATCCTTTACCCCTGGCTAGCAGAGTGTATATTCCTCTTCTTTTATTGGTCTGGATAAAGAGAACTTAGGAAGGTTTTTAGATAAATGCTATTGTACTCTTAGGAGGTATAAGAGTAATATCAGAATAATAAATGAAGGGGATAAAAACCAAGATGGTGACATTTTAGGAATGGGTGGAAATATGGCATAGTAATCGTCTTTGTGATCATCATGTTTGTGTATGTTTTGTGTGTTGTGTTTAGAATGCTTAAAGAAATGTCAAGGAAATGGGCTGAACATTTGTCCTTTAAAACAATTGACATACAGCAGATTTTAAAATGAGTTTTTCAAGGTTAATTTCCATTGTAGTTTTAAGAGCAGATACCAGGTTGTGGTGGGTTGGGGAGTAAACAGAAAGGGCAGAGGCTAGGTAACAGCAAGTGAGGCAGTTGCCTCAGGTACAGAATTTAAGAGGGTGCCAAAAAAAAAAAAAACCATCATATTAATATGTTAAGGAAGTACTTAATTTTTTTAAGACTATGAAGAAATATCAACATTTTAAATACTGACGGACAGAGTGTGATCGAGGGGACTCATATGGGTTCTACAAAGCCATCTGTTGTGCCAGAGAGACAAGAGGTTGTGTTAAAAGATGAAGCCAAAGTCCACTAGGAAGAGCTGACTGGTTCATTTGCCTTAAAAATGGGTGGACCTTGAACATATAGGATGTTCCTCTTTCATCCAGCAGTGTAATTACAATCCAGCAGGCAGAAGAATCCAAATTCTGAACATTCTGGTTGGAGATCCAGGACAAACGGAATCTTCCTTTGTGCATGGCCTTGGGGTAGAGGAGGAAGAAAAAGGCTAAGATGGGAGATTGAGAGGTCCTGCTTTGAGTGACACGCAATGTCGTCCTCTGGGTCACACACAGATTTTCTTGTCCTTTTTTCCAGGCTGTGATGATGGGATGCTCTCCCCTGCCCCATAAACACATATGCTAGCCCTTCTGCCCGCCTACCCTGCATTCACTGTCCCAGGCCCACTTTTACTTCCCCTCAGTTTCTTCCATTGGCTAAGGCAGAAATGTGGGATGGGAGAGAAACTCTACCCTTCAAATGTTCCCTGAGGGTCTCGCAGCAAGGGTACCACCTCGCAGCAAGGGTACCACCTGGGAGGTTGCTAGGCACCTAGACTCACAGGTGCCCCTAACTGAGAAGCATTATTCACACCTCTGTCCCCAAATGTGTTCTGCATTGGAGATGTCTAGGGGCCTTCAAAAAATGCCAGTCCCTGTTCTCACTCACCCACACCCAGATTCCAGTTTAATGAGCTGTTCCCACCCAAGGAGGACCCCAGAGTGGCTTGGGCATAAGGGTTTTTTAAGCTCTCTGGGTGATTCTAATATGCTGCAGAACAGGAAATGTTGAGCATTACTACCCTCCACCTCTAGAAGTTTCACTACTAAGTCCCCTTGCTAGCCACCATTTCCAGGCAGCTAGTGAAGCAACAAAGACAGAAAGATATGATCATTTCTGTCTGACCGGGGAACATCAGCAGGCAAGATCAGATGATTTCCTCTCCAAGCATCTTGTGCCTCAAACTTTTTCACATTAAAGCCCATCAATTATCTGGAAAGTACATTTGTTCTGAGTTTCTGTGTTGTCCCTGTGCTGAGGTTCCCCAGAGCCTGTGAACGCAGCCGTGAATTCTCACCTGTTTTCATCTCCCTTTGAAATTCCAAGGAGCACTCTAGGTTGGAACAACCCTTGTGTACCAAATGCTTCAGCTTTGTTTTCAAACTTCAAAGTTGAACATTGAAATAAAGGGTTTATTTCTCCACAAAAGCCCACAGATTTTTCCCAGGTGAAAGGCAAAGATTTAAGTTAATCAAATTTGAGGTGTCAAATTTGGTGTCATCCAGTTTCACCATCTTTTCCCTGAAAGTGCCTTAGAACTGCAATAACTGAACACTTACCTAGATTTTGATCCTGGAGGTAATTCAGCACTTTGTTCTACAAAGCCTGAAGTTGACAGTTGAAGTTGGGATTTAATGATTTTTAGGCCTCTTTTTTTTTCTTTTTCCCCCAAACCAAATACAATTGTTTGATCTAAAAATTTGTCAATACCATTATTTTATTCAGAGTTCTTCAGAATAATATAGTATTTGTTCTGTTTATATATATATATATATATATATATATATATATATATAGAGAGAGAGAGAGAGAGAGAGAGAGAGAGAGAGAGAGAGAGAGATGAAAAGGGATTTATTATCAGAATTGGCCCACTTGATAAAAGAGGCTGTGAAGTCTTATCAGACTGTCTCTCATGCTGGAGAACCACGAAAGCCAGTCTCAATCCCAGTCCAAGTTCAAAGGCCTGAAAACCAGGGAAGCCAGTGGGAGAATTCTGAGTGAGGTCAAAGGCCCCTCGGGGGGCTGCCGGTGCCAGTCCTGCAGTCCCAAGGCTGGAGAACTTGAATGTCTGACATCCAAGAGCAGGAGGATAAGGGCATTCTGGCTTCAGAAGTGAATAGGCAGATTTCCCCTTCCTCTGTCATTCTGTTCTGTCAGGGGACCCGCTGGTGGGATGGTGCCTATTCACACTGAGCGCAGACCTTTCCCTCTAAATTCGCCTGCTCACATACCAATCTCCTCTGGAAACACCCTCACAGACACACCTAGGGATTGGGGAAGTCCAATCACTAATGAAAAGCAGATCTATCTGGGTTTCCCTTTTGGCAGACGAGGAATGGGCTCCATGCCTACAGAAGCATTCAGACTAAATTATGCTTCACCATCTGAAGAGCCCTTGACCCAGACAAATGGACGCCCCAAATAAAAATTTCCAAGTATTTCTGTCTTAGTCCATTTTTGCTGCTGTAACAAAATACTGCAGATTGGCTCATGTTTAAAGAACACTAATTTATTAATTCATCTCACGGTTCTGGAGGCTGGGAAGACCAAGATCAAGGCACTGGCATGTTGTTTAGTGAATGCTACTCTCTACCTCCATCTCTCTGCATCCTTTAGAGGCAGGAATTCTGTGATTTCAGATGGCAGAAGAGCAAGTGAAAGGAATGCAGCATAAAGGCCCTTTCATAGGGAACTTAACATCATTCATAAAGAAGGAAGCTTTATGACTTAATTACCTCTTTAAATGTCCCACCTGTTAATGCTATCACATGGGCAAAACCTGAAATTTCGGAGGTAACACATTTAAATCATAGTATAAATCTTAACATAAGAAAGAGGAGAAAGAGCAGAAGGGTAGAGGAGAAGAAAAAAGGGAGAAGATGAAGATGTGTGACACGGTAACTTCAATGAACAGGATATGTTTCACCCATATGACAGCACAGAGCAGTGAGCTAGTGGGTGCTTGTTAATTATTGTTAGAGTGAATGAATGGCTGATCTGTTAAGCTGCCATCCACAGCTCTTTACCAAAGGCTCTTCTTTGAATGAAATAATCATATTATTATAAAGCAGGGAAGAGAGGGTAGGGAGGTTCATTTTCCTACCTGTATTCCAGATAAAGTAAAATTAAAGGCCATCTGGTGAAAAGTTCCCTACCTCTTCTTCCCAATGTAGAAGATGACTGCAGAGGGGGGCAGTTGTCTACCCAAATCTCATTCCCGGTGACCATCTCTTCTATTTTGTTTGAGGATGGCACTCAAGTGACAAAGAAGTAGCAATCTGTGACTCTCTCTCTTTTTTAAAAAAAATTTTTGTAGTTGTAGATGGACAGCATGCCTTTATTTTATTTGTTTATTTGTATGTGGTGCTGAAGATTGAACCCAGTGCCCCACGCATGCAAGGCAAGCACTCTGCCGCTGAGCTACAGCCCCAGCCCAACACTCTGTGACTCTCTTGACTTCCTTCCTGAATGTGCTCCTGTTCCCAGACCTGCCAAAGAACCTCCACCAACTCTGCATTCCGGCATAGCAAATACACACTGGCATTGTGGTCCAAGTGTGTCTCAGAACGCAGGTAGAGAATGGAGTCAGCCTGAACATGCTCCGAGGAATTCAAGTGTGTTAGTCATTTAGGATCAGCAAGCTTAGATGAAAAGAATGGGACTTTCATCTGCACAAACTATCCTAACTGGGCATTTTTACAATCCAGTAAAGTTTATAGCTCCTTGTCATTTACTTTTTATCAAGAAACGCTTTTATAGAAGAACTCTAAAAGACAAGTACATTTATTGTTTGATCTTATAACAAATTGGGATTTTGAATCTCTGAGTTTTAAGATAGCCCAGTAAAAGTAGGGAAATCCCTGGGTATTGTTTGCTGTCTAGCCACATGTGTGAAAGACATGAATTGTGCTTTATTTAGCATCATGTTTTTGAAGTCCCAGGAAGCACTTTTGGAGGATTACTGGCTGGGTATTGACTTGTGCACCGATTTAAAGAGGATTGCCTGTAGGGAATGGTGCCTTCCACACACCAGCTGGGAAAGCTCTGTGCATGCACCTGTCCCAAGTCATACTTTATTCTCCAATGCCACAGGCTGTCCTCTGTTTGTTATGCTCAGTCCCTGGAGCTGAGCTCATTCTAGAAAAGCAGTGAGAGGGAACAGTTTTCATATCTCCTCATGAAAAAGGCATATGTGATGGTAGTGATTTGCCTAGTCACAGATCCACATGGCAGTTCTTTCTGTGCATTTAGCACAGCAACAGGAAACAGAATCAACCTCAGATTAAAGAAACCATGGTTGGTAATTAAAATCAGAGGGCATAACCCTACTCATTTAAAAAAATATGACTTTAAATATAGTTTATAAACACGAATTCATCACATTTCTATTTCAGGTTTCAAGGGAAAGTGATCCATTGAAAAGATTTTCCTTTAGATATTGATCCTTAGGGAGATGGTCACATTAAAGGAATTTAAAAGCAATGCTAATTTCTTAAGTGGGCCTCACACAAGCTCTTACACTTGTTTGGAATGCTCAGCCCTGGGCTTTCATCCCAGTT
This sequence comes from Ictidomys tridecemlineatus, assembly GCF_052094955.1. Classification (NCBI taxonomy): domain Eukaryota; kingdom Metazoa; phylum Chordata; class Mammalia; order Rodentia; family Sciuridae; genus Ictidomys; species Ictidomys tridecemlineatus. The sequence goes on along the minus strand of NC_135481.1, from coordinate 140,942,656 downwards.
CCCAGAACTTAGTTTACATATCACTTGTCATGGAGGACTCTGATCTAAATTAAGTCACCCTGTTATGCTTCCTTGTGCCATTCTGCATGTTTCCACAATTCTTATCACAATTATAATAATTATAGTTTATAATTATTAGAGCCTAAGGTGTCACTGATTGTAAAATATAATGCTGTTGCACATACCTCTAAGAAGATTCCACAAAATGAGGCTAAGGAGGAGAATTATCAAGAGACTAACCCCACAGTGCTGGCCCACCATGTAAGGACAGATGAGAGATGACTGTTTTGACCTTGGTCCCTGGTAGAAAGTGAAAGAAATCTCTCCCATTAACTTGAATGAGGAGGAGATCATGGTGCAGGTTTGTGTTCTGATATTCCACCACCAGTATAGTCCAGAAAACCTCAGATGGAGAGTATAATTTAAAGGGAGTTTCATGTTGGGAGGAGCCCTGGTTGACAGAAGCCAATCAAGCAAACACTCTCTGGAATAATTTGACTCCCTTCCAGGCTAACCTGATCATAGACATGTTATTGGTACAGCAGTTTCTGATATTGGATATGCTGAGATGTTTAAAAACATGTTTGAATCTTAAAACTGATGTGATACACTATAATTTATTTGCATGGATATTTGCTTAATGTCAGGTTCTTGGACTACATCAGCATCTGTTTATTCACATTACCTCCTTTGTCCAGTAGAGTGTCTGAATATGCTGGACATTTGATAAAAATAGGAGTGGAATGAATGAGTGAAACAAATTCTTCCTGAGCTTCACCCACTGAAGCCTTGGCTAATGTTTTTTTAGCTTCAGTTTTATTTAGTTATGTGTGTTGGATGAGCTTTTCAATGTAGTAGAAAAGGCATTAGACATGGACATGAGAACCCAGGTTTCAGCCTTTTTGATTGGCCCTTTGACTTTGGGTAAAGACTCTAATCTTTCTGTGGGTAATTTACCTCTCTGTAAAATGGGAGGGGGCTGTATCTTGTAATCTCCAGGGGTCCTTTCAATCCTAATTGATTGTGATTCAATTGTGTGAAAAACTAATAATGAAGCACCCAAGCATGGTGTATTTATCATCATTGTCATCACCCGATCTCTCCCGGTAATCGGTGTATGTGGTGCAGTGAACTTGGTCATGTGTGAAACTCCGATGTGATTCTGTCTTCATCTTTACTAACACCTCACTACACAAAGACTGCACTTTCATGATTGCTTCAAATATTTCCATGCAATGATGTAAATGCATTTGATTGTGGGTAAAGGGTAAGAAATTGTGCCTGAGGAAAATAGAACATGATTGGGAGAATCAGGTATTTGTCATGGAGAAGAGGAAGTCCAAGGCTTTGAATGAAAGCAGAAGCAAATAGCCAAGGTCAAGGCAAATGGTGTGTAAGGAGCCGAGTGGATTTATAAGAAATAGACCAGTATAAACCCTGAGGCTTTGAGCTTAGCAGAAGACAATTTCTGGGCAATCAGAAACAGAGAGATTCCTAGGAGCTGAAGGCAAAATGCAAAGTAAGAAGACTCAAGGGAGAGTTTTTTGTAATAGGAGACAGAGTGTCTGCTGCTGTACTGGCTTAGGAAAATTTCCAGCTCATACTCCTCACTCCCACCTTGGTCAGGATAAAACCCATTACTAACCCACAAAAGGTCAAGCCTCTATTAGGCCACTAACAACTTTCAAGGATCATACCAGTGGATGTCCACAGGTAATGGATGAGCCATGTAGGAGGCCCCAGAGAGTCACTCACACTGAATACTCAGAGGCTGATAGACTGATGGCCACAGTGAATGACCTTCACTCGGCCACAGCTCAGGGCTGGCTGGCTTCCATTCTGTTTCCTGGTAATTGTGAAAAAGTTCTTAGTTCTTCCCTCATGTGGTGAGTACTAAGTTACAATCACTGCTTCTTCTACCGATCAAGACTCTGTGCCTCCAGCAACAATGGCCCCTGCCTGTGGATGACCAACCCTCCAGTGGCTCTGAATGCTCAGAGAACTCATTCAGGATCCATCTTCCTCCTGGAAAAGGCTTCCATTCTTCCCATCCACCACAAGGGTTCTCAAAATTCAACCATCAATTCTCAAAATTGATGATCTAAGCTTACACCATGGATTTGGATTTTCTTTTCTAAAAAGGGGACATCTTTCAAAGACAAGAGTACAAGAAGGTAAGGGTCTGTGGCCCTGTTGTCCTCCTTCTGCTGACAGTCTTCAGTCCTGCACCTGTGCCTGCCCATTCCCTCTTTCTCTGTCTTGGATTTTGACCCAAGCCTTGCTCTCTGAATTTTTAATCAGACCAACACTTCACACGCTCCATGTGCATTCAGGCTATTAAATATCCTGGGAAAGACCTTCCTGAAGAGGAACTAGAAGCAGCCCAGCTCAGCCAGCTTCTGTTTCTTCTTTGTGGCAGGCTCTGAAGACTACAGACAGAACACGCTGAAGGTGTCAGCTGGAGAGCTAGTCCTCACTGCTTGTGGTTTTGGGGGACTAGGGGAACTATCCCCTGTCCATTTGGAGACAGAGGACCCACCACAGCTCCTTCCCACTCACGGGAAACTTTCCTGGCTGCAAGGCTAGATTGCACTGAAGATGGAGCCAGGGTTGAGAAAGCTGAGCTTCTTTGGAGAATGAGAGGGACTCCCATTGATAGGAAGTGAGATTTCAGCCAATAACAAGGCTCATTTGGACAGACTCTGTGGGCTGCAAGACATAGGTTCGGAATGAGACCTCGGTCCCACTTCCTTGAGGGGAACTGGATACCTGGACTAAAAGAAATGTCATTAGAGGTGAGAATGGTGGCTTACACCTCTAATCCCAGCATTTTAGGAGGCTGAGACAGGAGGATTGCAGGTTTGAGGCAAGCCTGGGGAACTTAGGGAGATCCTTCCTCAAAATAAAATATAAAAAGGGCTGGGAATGTGGTTCCATGGGTTCAATCCTCAGTATCCCCCAACACCTGCTGCAAATGTTCTTAGAGTAAAATGTTAGTAGTGAAAGAATGTTTTCAACATAATACTTCTAAAAAATATCAAACAGGGGCTGGGGTTGTAGCTCAGTGGTAGAATACTTGCCTTGCATGTGGAAGGCACTGGGTTTGATTCTCAGCACCATATAAGAATGAAATAAGGGTATTGTGTCCATCTACAACTAAAAAAACCATAAAAATATATCAAACAGATATGTGATTTCTTCTCTCTTATAAAAGAAGCAACATATAACCTCAGGGAAGACAGGGAGGTGGATGTCACTCTGGCAAAAGGAAGATATGTATATGAGCAAGTGTCAGGCCTTGTGCAGTGGTGCATGCCTGTAATGCCAGTGGCTCAGGAGTCTGAGGCAGGAGGATTGCAAGTTCAAAGACAGCCTGATCAACTTAGCAAGGCTCTAAGCAACTTAGTGATACCCTATCTTAATATTAAAATACACACACACACACACACACACACACATATACATACTGAACTGGGGATGTGGCTCAGTGGTTAAGCATCCCCACCTTCAATCCCCAGAACCAAAAATAATAAATAGATAAATAAGAAAAAAGCAAGTGCCAAAGTGGATGAACAAAAAAGAACCTGCTCATCTACCTGGTGAGTTTTGGAAAGAAGAATGGAAAGAGGTAGCAGAAGCAGGAAGTCAAACAAAAATGTATAGACATCCTCATTCTAGGCCCAAAATTAAGCAGCACCTTATTAAACATGTCCACATGACAACTCTTCCCAGGGTTCATTATATTTGACCCTTGCTTTTTCTCTTCTGCATATTTAATTTTTTAAATCTGAGTGTGTGAATGTTTGCAAGTCATTGAAAAATCTCTTTGCAATGAAAAGAAAAATGAATTTATTATAGGAATACATAAAAATGGAGAAACCAGTACTCCAGTTCAGTCCAGATAATTTTAAGACCTTTAATTTTAGGGGAAAAAAAAAAGAAGGTTACAAGGAGTTTATTTTGAGAATCTGGGAAGTGTAGTAGAATCCTGGCTTTTCTACTTGTTTTTTTTTTTTCCTTTTTTTTCTGAAAAATGATATGGTATGTATTATGTGGGGTTGTGTATGTGTGTGTACATGTGGTAGAGGAATGGCAGGCATAGAGTTGGCACTGAGGATGCTACATAGAACTGAAAATGACAATTATATATTTCTTATATGTTTTCAGGGAGTCAGAACACATTACACACACACACACACACACGCAAATATGCACAGACTCACCCCATATGTTAGTTTTCAGAGAATTAGAACATCATCAAATTCACTTAACACTAAAATATGCTGAATATAATTTTAATCGCTCTTTGATGATTCAGAAGCTATTTTAGGCTTCTTATGCCTCTGGGTTATTACTATGAACATAAATTATTATCTTGCAATTTTGCACAATCTAGGTTGTTCACATTTTTTTTCTGGTTATTTTATCCTGAATGAATGGAAGCTTCTTTCTTGTAATACTTCAATTACTGTTCAGAATTAATAATGAATGTGCAGATCATTTTGAGATGTGATTGGGTCAACTTAGAGGAAATCAATAAAACTTTTCCTGAAATGGAAATGTGTGTGAAAACTCTGTTTGTTGGGCTTTTGGGGTGATGGAGTTCTCAAATCAAACATCAAAGAATTCTAAGCGGGAACAGTTCATATTTACTTCAGGAGGAAAGAGAAAATTTTAGTAAGGAGGTTCGTTTCAGCTTGGCTTTGAGATATTGATCAATTATTTGAGACCAGTAGGCATTCCAGGTGAAAATAAGAATGGTAACAGAGGGGCTGAGGTGGTTCTGAGACAAGTGACTTCACTACTAAACGTTGTGGCTTGTGAAATCATAGCATCCACAGCCCTGGCCATTGTCAGAAATGCAGAATCCCAGGCCCTCACTCCAGTCCCACTAAATCAGACTCTAAATTTGTAGTAAGATCCCCAAGTGATTCATATATATATATACTAAGTTCTATGGTTGCCTAGGTCAGGATATTGTTAGTATTACTTGTAAATAGGGCTAAAAATGGCATCCCATTATGAAAAAATCTTGCTTCTGTGCCAAGAAATTCAGACTTTGTGGAGAGATCATGGAAAATGTTGACAGCTCAGAAGCAGGTACTGATGTGCAGCCTGGACAACAATTCATTTGGTTCCATGTTGCCCTATTGTGAGGAAAGGTCCTAGAAGTCCCCCAATGTGTCAAGCACCTTAAACGTGAAGTTTTTAGAAAGAAAAGATGGCAGGCTCCTAGGCTGGCAGGGCATCACTTGGGAGATTGGGTCAATGGCTATTCATCAACTGCAGATGTGGAAATAATCATTTGAGAGTGTTAGTTTAGCTTCTGAGCTTCAGATGGATATATTAGTGAGGAGACAGAACACAGAGAAGAATTAAAAAGTTTTGCTATAGCCTACATCCAAGATTCAACTTTTTTTTTTATTAGAGGAGTGTTTTAGTACATTTTTTCTATAATAGAATACTGTAGACTGAATAATTTATAAAAAAAAAAAAGAGATTTACTTAGCTTATGGTTTGGCGATTCCAAGAGCATGGTGCCAGCTTCTGCTGCAATTCTGGTGAGGCCTTCGTAGAAGAAAAGTGGCTATGTGTGTATGCAAAGAGAAGCACATGTGCATGAGGGACAGATGTGGCTATGCTTTATGACAACCTGCCCTCATAGGAAGTATGTTAACCCTCATGAGTGTTGAGTCCTCACAACCAAATTACCCAGTAAAGATCCTACTACCTCTCAATACCATTACACTGGAAATCTAATTTCAGGTGAGTTCTGATGGGGACAAACCACATCAACGCCACAGATGGAGCTAGAGTGAAAAAACATGAGGCTTGGGAAATACTTGCATAGGTAAATCAAGATCTTGGCATATTCAACAAAGTCTGATGTTTGCTCCTGTGACACACCTGGCATTGTGCTAAACCTCAGGGAGTCAAGAGGAAATATGCTCTTCTTATAAAGTAATTCAAAAATAGAGTGAAGGCAGATATACAGCCAGCAGTTTCTAGGGCAGCAGAGATGAGGAATGAACCCAGTAGTTTTCAGGAAGTAAAAGAGATTTCCCTTGGAGTTAACTGAAGCATGCAAAGGAATGGAGGGTCAGAGGAGCGTGACCAACTTGAAGAAAAGTGGTTTCACATTTTGGGAACATAAGGCTACTGTGGGAATGGATATGGGGCAAGGCTGTAAGGGTAGGCAGGAGCAAGAATCGAAAGGCGTTTTATGTAATACTATATTAAAGAAAGTGAATTTTATCCCACAGGCCACAGGAAAATGTCAGAAGAGTCTAAGCAGGAGAATAACATGGGCAGAATTGCATTTTCAATAAGTAATTTTGCCAAAAATGAAGATGGTGAGTTAAAAGGAAGTGACTCAAGGACACAGTCCATTTAGGAGCTGACCTTTTTTGTCCAAAGAAGCAAGGATAAAAGCCTGAATTGGGGTGGTGCGATGAGGAAAAAGGGTGCATTTCTGAGATCATTAGGAAGTAGGGCGGTAGAACTTGCTAATTGGCTGCGAAGATGAAGGAAGAAGAGTCAAGGTGGTGGCCAGGGTGCCTGGTGAGCATTTGAGGAAGAGACAAATGTATTGTTCACATGTGTCTTTGAGTTGCCTCCTGGCATTTTGGTGGAGATGTTCAAGGTGCAGATTTGGAATTGGGAGAACAGATGGAAGAAGAGATAGACATCCCTGAGTCGCGGGAGCAGAGACGCACGCAGGGTAAAAGAAGAGAAGGAAAAGGGGTAAGAAGGGGGAGGAGGAACTGAAAAAGGCCTTTTGATGGGAGAAGAGGGTGGGGGTTATAAAATGAGTTCACAAAGGAACCAGAAGAGACATCAAAGGACTTTGGGTAAAGAGAAACCACTAAAAAATCATGTTGATTAAGAGCTGGGGGAGAAAAGAAAAGTCCATTGCTGTGGCAATTCAGAGGCTGTTGGTGTCTTCTGGGAAAATGGGTTTAGTGGAGAACAGATCCACGAGGAGGAGTTGAGTTGTGTATAGGAGGTGATGGAATAGAGAAAGCCTGGGAGGATAATCTGCCACTGGTAGAGAAAGAAACCCCATAAAGACAGAAGCAATCAAAGATGTGCTTATTTTGTTCATCAAATTCTTTCATCTAGAAACAAAAGATGTTACCTTCCTTCTTCCCTATATTGGGAAGTGCTACAATGTAACTGATATTTGAAAATGAGTGATTTTTTTTAAACAAAAATGGATGGATAAAAGGTATATATCATTTTGCTCTATCTTAATCCTTCAATTACAAAATTTTAATTTGATTTTTAATGAGATTAGCCCTACTTGGCTGAACTGAACTTTTCATTCAGACTTTTGGTGGATGGTAATTAATGGAATTCAGTTAACTTGACCAACTTTTCATTTCTTCTCTTGTTAATATTTTTTGTGATGCTAGAAATGAGTGACAGATGTACATCCTCCCTCAAAACGTGATTGGTTCAGCTGGGCTTCTACTGTAAAAGCATCTGCAAGGCTTATGTACTCTGCATTAGAATACACCTGATGAGAGGATGAGGGCAGGTTGGCATTAAGTGGCATGAATCTGGGTATAAATACTGTCCACACATTGGATTTGTCAACAAGAAAGAAAACCCACATTTTGGTTACTCATTTGGTGTCCTTATTCTTTTGGTGTCTCTGATCTTCCTTTCATTCCCACGACAGACCCATGAGATAGTTACCGTCACTCCTATATCAGGGCAGAGGCTGGCATGAGTTATTGGCCCAAGCTCAAGTTTCCCAGGCTCTGAGTGGTTGGGAACCCGCCTCCAAGGGTGGTGCTTTCTCCCTCACCCCGTGCTACCTCCCAAGAAAGCAAGACTTAGGGACAAATTTAATCATGGTTGGAATTATGTTTTCCAGTGAAATGGATAGAAAAAGGAAGACATGTAAGGAGACACGTCTGTGGGAGACTCCACCTGTGAGCTGGTTTTAGATTTGCCAGGTGGCAGGGGCCTGGTCCACCCACAGATGTGGGTGAAGTCAAAAGCTTGGGGAAAAAATAGGAACAGCCTCTTTAGAGGATGTTGTAGGTTCTGGAAACTTTTGTCGGACCACAATGGTAAGGTTGGTGTAGTAACTGAGTTTGTGGAGAACACAGATTCTATGTTAGTGATTTATTATGGCCAATTCAGAGTTAGCCACATGGATATATCAGCCCAGGGAGTTTGATCTTCACAAGCCTCTCAGCCACCCTTGGGCTCCCACCATGCCCTCTGTGATACATCTAATGGTGGCCATTTTCCCAGGACTATGTGAGTCCTACACTGAGTGTTTCACATTGACATGACTTCATTTATGCTTTGCGACTGTCCTGTGAGGTAGATATTGTTATTCCCGTTTTCACACAACACATGAACACTTAGAGAAGTGAGAAAATTTGCTTCAGGGACACACAGAGCTAGTAAAGTAGAAAATCCAGGTCTGTTCATTGATTACAAAGGCAAGGACTTAGAACCTGTGTGTGTGTGTCCTCTTATATTTATCTAGCATTTTCCAACTGTTTGTTTATTTTGCTGCCTTTCTCACTGGACTGTGAGCCACTTGAGGGCAGAGCCTAGTCTTATCTCCGGACACCCTATGCCTAGGACAGTACCTGATACACAACAGTACTCAACAGACATTAGAAGGGCGGGTGGGAGGGAGGGATGCAGAAAGAGGAGAAGGGTCAACTATTATTAATAGCTAATGTTTATTCTACTTTTTTTCTGTATGCAGACATAAATCTTTCTCTCCATATATTTAATATATGAGTATCAGAATATCCATGCAGTTTGGTAATCTGCATTTTCAACTTGATAGTGTATAATGAGCTTTTTTTTTTAATGTCATTGTGTTAGTCAGCTTTGCATTGCTATAAACAAAATACCTGACACTAACAACTTAGAGGATAAAAAGTTCATTTTGGCTCATGGTTTCAGAGGTGTAGTCCACAATTGGCTGAGTCCGTTCCTCTGGGCTCAAGTTGAGGCAGAATATCAGGGGAGAAGGGTGTGGTGGAGGAAAGCTGTTGAGGACACAGCAGCCTGGAAACAGAGAGGGAAGGCATTTCAGGGCCGATGAACCCTCCCAGGACATGGCCCAGGGACCCACCTCCTCCAGCCACGTTCCACCCAGTCAATCTGTCCACATTAGGATAGACTGATTAATTTACAGCTCTTATAATCTAATCATTTCACCTCCAAATATTCCTGCATTAACACAGGAATGTTATATCATATTAAAACCATAATAGTCATTAAGTAGTATTCTAAAAACCCTTTCAACATTAAAAAAGTGTTCCTTATTTCCCTTTCTTTCCACCAGAAAAGCAAGCTTTTTTTTTTGTTGGGTTAATATATCAAAATACGTTATCTTGAGATTCTTTCATGCATTGTACAAGCTTCTAGAACTCTATTTAAAACTTGATTTCCATGAAAACATTTGCCATCTTAAAGTTAAGATTAGGTAAAGTTACAGGGACAAAGATCAGAAATGTTATTGCCAAGTTTAATTTAGTAAAATGAAATATTACTAAAATAGTAAAAAGAGGCTAAAAGCTCCAACACAGCACAAAAAGAAACTTTCAAGCTCTTAATAAATTATATCAGCACTGCAGCCTTTTCTGTCCTAAAAAGATAGAGCAGGTTACTACAAAGGAAGTGCAAATCAAAGTGTGCACATATCTGGTTAGTGTTCACTGCATATTGACCATTGACTGTATTTGGTAAGTTAATTTCTTTTAACCCTGTTTTTAGCAACTCTGTATTTTCCTATCAGGGCTTAGTGAGGGGACAGGAATGTGATTCATGGGCTCAGAGCCCAGAAAGTTTATCTCTAGAATGTGTTAGATTTGGAAAGTCCAGGTAGAGTCTTGGGAAACCTGCCCATATCTGGGCAATTTTTTTCCTGTGATTCTCAAGAAGTCTAAACTTTGCTGCCAGTGGTGGAGATAAGACTTGTTCGAAGCACCTGGTGAGGAAAGATCTTCTGAGAAGAATGATGGTTTCCTCCTATTCACCTTGTATAGGCCCTGCCCATCCTTTCCTCTCTGAAGTCAGTCTTCCTGTCTTAACTGGCTTTATTAACCCATTCTCTGTTGCTTTAACAACAACAACAAAAATAAATAAATAAATAAAGTTACGTATTTCAGAAAGAAAAGAATTTATTTAACTCAATTTTGGAAATTGAAAGTCTAAGATCAAGCGATTCTGTCTGTTCAGCCTCAGGTGAGGGTCCCCTTGGCTATAATACAACATGGTAGAGGAATAGAAAGGGAAAGATCCAAGTATATAGAGTCCAAAAAATGTGGGGTGGGTTTGCTTTATAACTTTATAAAGTCAAGACCAGCATTAATCCTATGGCTATATCCTAGTGATCTAACTACTGCTTGCTGGGACCTACCTGTCAAAGTTTCTACCTCTCTCACATTGCCACACTGAGGACCAAGTTTATATATAGCCCATGAGCTTTTGGGAGACACATTCAAGCCATATCCAAATCATATCACCAGCTGAGCTTATACTCTCACAGGAGATTTGGCACATTTGGGCTTCATTGTCAAAGTTCTGAGGAGAGGTGTGGGAAGAATATAATCTCTGTCTGATAATATAGCAAGTACATAAATATATGTCACCATGGTTAGGTCAGTCCATGGGTCTGGAGTCACAGAGATTCAGGGGTCTATTTATATAATCTTGCTAAGCCTCAGAGTATGTATCTCTAAAATAAGCATAATAAATATGCTTTATGGAATGGCTGTGATAATTAAATGAGAAAATATGTTTAACATGAATTGCATAACATCTGTCATGTACTAGGGTCTTATTCATTTATTTAATTATTATTCATTTATTTAACCAATGCATGTATATTAAACACCGACTTCATGCCTGGCACTGAGGTTTCAAGGACAAGAAAAACAGACTTGATTCCTTTCTACAAAGAGATTCTATTCTGGTAAATGTTAGTAATTGTAAATAAATGTTTGAAATGTTAGGGATTTTTTTTTAACTATTATTATACATTTTATCAGTTCTCTACTATTGCCTCAAAGCTTATCTCAAAACTTAGTGGCTTAAAACAATATACCTTTTTTAAATTTTAGTTTCTAGGGGCCAGAATTTTGGAAGCAGTTGAGTTGAGTGGTCTGGCATAGGTCCTCTCAAAGGTTGACTGGGGCTGCAGTCACCTCCTGGCTTAACTGAGGCTGGAGGATTTGTTCCAAGATGGTGCCCATATGGCTGTTGATGAGAACCTATCCTTCCTCATCACGTGGGCGTCAACCATAGGGCTGCTGCCTGAATCTCTTCATAACTTGACAGCCAGCTTCCCTCAGAGCAGGTGATCCAAGAAAAAGAGCCACACCACATTACTTCCACCATATTCTAATTGTTAGAAGTGAGGCAAGCAGTTCAGGCCACACTCAAAAGGAAGAAAAGTAGCCTCCACCTTTTAGAGGGTGGAATTTGGGAGAACTTGTGGACATATTTTAAAATCACTACATAAACTATGGGGGAGAGATGAGAGCAGAGAGTGGAGAGATTGGTGGGGGACAGATTCAGAGGGGTCGGCATGCTGAAGAGGGAGATTTCCAGCCGGAGGCCACAAAACTATATTGCTATATTTGTCAGGAGTGACATGTGACTATCAAATCGGTGAATGAAACATATTGGGGTCAGTAAGACGGCCTTATCTGAGTACCTTTTGCTGCACAAGGTCCAAAGAATATAAGATTCATTTTCTAGAATGTTCCTGGATTCCGTTTCATTTCTGCTTCTCTTAAAATCTTTGAGAAAAACGTCTTGGTTTTTCTGAAGTGCAGAGCATGAATTTTGAGACTCTTTTTTTAAAAAAAAAAATCTATGAAGACCCTTTTTCAAGTTAAAAAACTTATCAATATTCATAAAGCCAGAAACTATGTTCAGTCCCCATAAGTAAGCACAATATTTCTGATTTTCTTAGAAATTGTTGAAAACATTAAATCCTCAAGATTTCTCTCTTATGCCACAGTTCTCTCTCAGAGCTGATGATCATATATTTATTCCGATAAAAGACATAAAGCCTATCTTTGATTTGCCTTATTTTATTATTTATTCATTCCTCCTTGGAGGACACATGTATAAAAAAGGACCTGAGATCCTTTATCAGAGCAAGGAATTTTCCCACACATCATGTAAAACATCTGCAATAACTTAAATGCTGGGCATCAGCAGTTAGACACTGGCGTGTTTGATTTATATGTGTTTAGTCTTACTAACCACCACATCCAGTGAGTAGGCACCTTAAATCTGTTGGTTTATAGATAAAGCAAAGAAAACTCATCTGTTTCTCCTTCAACTGTATTTTAAGAATCAGAACTGGTGCAAGATTTTCACGGGCAAAAATATTTTAGAAGCTAGGCTGGGAGCTTTGTGAATTTTCACAAAACTTTTATTCATTGTATACCACTTACCCCATCGCTAATAATCTATGGTTAGGTCAATACTCTCAAGAAATAGAAGCATTTTTCCGTTTTTTTCCTCCACATTAAGTGGGAGGGTTATGTTTGTTTGTTTGTTTTGGGGGGTACCAGGGATTAAACTCAGGAGTATTCAACCATGAGCCACATCCACAGGCCTATTTTGCATTTTAATTAGAGACTGGGTCTCACTGAGTTGCTTTGGGTCTTGCTTTTTTTTTTTCTTTAAATATCTTTATTTATTTATTTATTTATTTATTTTGCTGAGGATCGAACCTTGTGCCTCACACAAACGAGGCAACTGCTCTACCACTGAGTTACAACCCCAACCTTAGTGCGTGGCTTTTGCTGAGGCTGGCTTTGAACCCTCCTGAGCTGCTGGGATTATAAGCGCGCATCACTGTGCCAGGATAGGTGGGTGTTTAATCTATCTCATTTCCGGATAGCAAAGTAAGGAAGACAATTTGTATCTGATTTGGTAGCTCAATATTTTCACACTTAGAACTTTACAGTGAGTCCCATTGCTGGAGCCTCTCTGCATGGCTTTGTCCTGTCTCCCTCTTTGCTCCCTCTTGTTCATTTGCATTGGCTTTCTCTTGCCCTTTCTAAGACTCTCCATCCCTCCTGCTAGGGAACTTTTTGCTCATTCTGTTTATATTGTTCTCTCTGCTCACTGTGATCTTTCCTTCCACTTTCACTTTCATATTTCAGCTCAAGGAACTCTAGGGGAGCCCTTTTCCAACCTTTCTATCTGGGCTAAATCCCCATATAGTCTCCAGTGCCGTGTAACTCTTTTTTTCTACCCTGTTTGTTGCTGTTCTAACACTTGTTGGTTTGTCTGACTAATTCCCTTTCACCTTCCTTGGTGGATGGAGGGTAAAGACCATGTCTAGTGTCTAGGTGCTTACCTCAGTGTTGTGGGCATTCTAGGTCCTTAGCCAAAATTTGGGGAGTAAAGGTGTGAAGGTTCTAGGATTGGAACTTCCACTATTGTCACTTTCTAACTATGTTAACTTGGGTACATCACTTAAATTTTCTAGCTTTAAATTTGTCCCATGTCAAATGGAGTTGGTAATGTACACTGCTCTCATAGGGTTGTCATAAAGATTAAGTGAGGTAATTAATGTAAAAATACTTAACAGCGTGCAAAGCATGTAGCAGAAAATAAATGTCTGACTGCTTATATTAATCTTCAGTCATCACATATTTCCCTCAAAAAACACAATGGCTTTCTTTTGCTTTACAGCCAATATGACTTTTCAGTTGAGTTTAGACTAATGCTTTTTCATGCTTTTATAGAGGAAGAAATGAGCAAGAGAAGGATTTAGTTTCTTGACTGAGGTTGCTAGCTGCTTAAAGTCCATTTTTATGTGTGGGTTTTTTTGTGTGTGTTTGTTTGTTTGTTTTTGGTTTGTTTGATTGTTTTTGTACTGGGGTTTGAACCCAGGGACGCTTAACTACTGAGCCATATCCTCAGTCATTTTTTATATTTTATTTAGACATAGGGTCTTGCTGAGTTGCTTTGGGCCTCCCTAAATTGCTGAGACTGACTTTGAACTCATGATACTCCTGCCTCAGCTTCCTGAGCTTCTGGGGATTTCAGGTGTGCACCATCATGCCTGGCTATTTTTATGTTTTATTAGTTCATTGTGGTTTACAAAATCGGGGGATTTATCTTGACATATTCATAAATGTATATAACATAATTTGCTCAAATTCAATTCCATTCTTCATTCTGGTAATGAGGATTTTACCTTCTTAAGTCTAAGATTCAGTCAGAAGTGCCACACGTAAGAAGCCAGTCACCTCTGTGTGTGTGTGTGTGTGTGTGTGTGTGTGTGTGTGTGGCGCTGGGGATTGAACTCAGGGTCTTGTGCGTGAGCGGCAAGCACTCTACCAACTGAGCCATATCACCAGCTCCCAGTCACCTCCGTTCGTTTTTTAGTCTGATTCTTATCTCTCTCCATCAAAGATTTCTTCCTCAATTTAGCCTGAGATTTTCTCTTCATTGATATTTATGCCTGAATGAATAAAGTAATATGGATCCTCCTTCTGAAGAACTGACTTTGAATCTGTTGCCAAGAAGACTGGATTTGATGGCCTGTTCTCCCCAGAAGCCCTTCCCAAGAGGAGGGGAGAAAGAAGAAAGATGGTGTCTCCACAGATGAATGGAATTCAGGAGCCCTCATCAGACAAACTGCACACTATACTTGGGAAGTCAGATGACTTTCAAATCTTCCCCACTGGTAGACATGTTGACCCAGTCTCTAGTGAAACAACATGTTGACCTATTCTAACACTGAAAACAAGCCAGGCACAATTACACATCATATGAATTGAGGTCAGTGCAGACTATAGCCCAGCTTTATTATCACACTCCTCAGGAATAAGTTCACTCCCATTCAAATTCTGGATTTTGTCTATTAAATCTATTCCTAGCTTTTGGATTTGCTAATTAAGCTTGGTATCTTCATCTGGGTATCTTCTCAGCCCCAGTGGTAACAATGATGATAAAATAATGCATATTTATCATATACTTCCCATGTCTAGACATAATAAGCATCATTTATGATTTTATAATAATCTTTTATTACATTCAGTTTACAGACTAGGAAACTGAAGGTCATGGATATGAAATGCTTTTCTCAAGGCCACACAATTTGTAAGTGGTTGATTTCAAATTTGTATCCAGGACTGTCTGACACAGTAATTTACACTTTTTTAACCATGTCACATTATTTCTCTAAGGAATTAATCTTAGGCACATCTTCTTTTTTCTCTTCTTGACCTCCTTGAGAAAATATTTCTCTTTAATTCCTACTCTTAGAAATAAAATCCTAGATGTCATCCTCATTTGAACACCCAGTCCCTAGTGAAGCAATATTATTATCAGTATCCCCAGGCATAGGTAATATTGTCTCATACTGAGTCTCAGGTTTTTCACATCTGCCGTATTTGGGCAAATCAGAGAATGAGGTATGATGTAGGAAGAGGGAAGTTGTTAGGAATGGTAATGTAGCAGGACTTGTAGGGAGGACAAAGAGACAAGTAGATGTCAGAAGAAACCAGTGCAGAGACAAAATGGTATTCATTAGCCAATCAAAGATTCTCTCAGGCCTTAATAGCCCATTAAACCGTGGGGCCCATTTGTGATGGGACCTCATCCAAGGGTGCATTTATTTAATCATTGCCCACTTCTAAACCCACAGGACCCTTGGGTATTCTTAGCACTGAGAACATATAGTCTTATTTCATAATTGACTTGCCCCCAAAGGCCTGAATACTAGCAAAGGAAATATCTCACTGGAAGAGGAACAAAGACTAAAAAATCTGTGGTTATTTTAATGCTTCTACTGAATAGACCTACCAAGACATTGGGGACCTTCAGTGACAACACTCAAAGCAATAAGCTGTGTGCTAATTTCAAAGGTAATATTAGATTTCAGGATCTCTATAGCTTTGGGCCATTTTTTGCCAAGCACAATCCAACCACAGTTTCAAAATAGCTGTTGTCTTTTATTGGAGGGAACAGCAACATCTTTTTCTAACCATGAGCCACTCGGAATCACAAGGAAAACTATGACTGCTTTCATCTTAGACAATGTCTTCAGTGGACACAGAAATGAGGTGAAGATGATCCAGTTGTCTTAGCCTGGTGACATTGATGGGCCATGTGGCAGAGACCCCCTAGAACTTGTTGCTCTGCTCCCAAGGAGCATCCTGACAAGTCAAGACAGACAATAACAATTGAGCCTTTTGATCAGTGAATATGGCTCTACTCTAATTATCTTACATCCTAAAGACCCTTGACTTGACCTCTTTGAAGTCTGAACGCCTGTTTTAGATCTTTGCAGTAATTTACAGAATATGTGCTATGGAAATGGAAATCTCCCCTGACCTGGACAAAGCCTGAGATAATGTGAATTCTCCCCAGGTCAATAAAGAAGTCCATGTGTGTCTGTTCTAAATTAGCAACATGTGGAGGAAGTGATTCTGATGATGATGATAGAGCCTTAGATTTCCAGTATAATTGCCACTTTCCGACAGACTTGGTGATGTGAAGCTCATACCAACAGCAAAAGCCAGGAAAATTGCTCAGATGTGGTCTTTTCATTGGTTATTAAAGTTATTTCCTTTTCATAATAAGAACAAGACAGTGCAAGCAGTGGAAGTTTTGGTGGTTCTCATCATGTAGCTCTTGACTTTTATTTAATAATCACAAAAAAATTCCATAAGCCTGCTACCACTAAGATTTATATCTTGTCTTTTTTATTATTTATATAAGCTACATATTCCTGATTCACGGTCCTCCCATTTCATTTCTTTCCCATATGCCCTTGCCTATCATTCTGTGGCAAACTTGGGTTGCTTATTATGCCTCTTACATATCATGTCTGTTTCTACTTCTATGATTGTGGACAGCATCCTCTCCTTGCTCTTTCCCAGGTCTGCCTCACAGATAGACTCCTCATGTCCTTCAAAACCCAGTTAAACACAGCTGGGCATGGTGGTGCATGCTTGTAATTACAGTGACTCAGGAGGTTGAGGCAGGAGGATGGCAAGTTTAAGGCCAGCCTCAGCAACATAGTGAGACCCTGTCTCAAAATAAAAAATAACAAGGGCTGAGTAGCTCAGTGGTAGAGTGCCCAGAGTTTGATCTTCAGTACGACCACCACAACAATCACAACAAAAACCCAATTAAACATAGAGAGCAGTGTTAATAATGTAGGTAACTGTCAGTTTAAACATCAAATGAAAACAGAAAGCAATTTTCACCTAATGCCTTAGTTATCTCTTCATTAGTACCTGTATTTAAGTATAAGTAAATATTTATTGGCTTCAAAAAAAGATTCAGGTATCATCTTCCATGAGTAGTGCTAGGTCTAGTTAAGCCACCTGGCATATATAAAATGTGGACCTCGAAAAGGTTAATATCGTACACACATGTTACGTTGTTTACAACTTCTCCTTTCTCTGACTGAACATGGTGCAGAACCACACTGGTAGTATAATCATACACGTAGATAGGGTAGTAATGGCTGCCCTATTCCACTGTCCTTCCCATCCCCACACCCCCTCCCCTCCCCTCCCTTCACTCCTCTCTGCACAATCCAAAGTCCCTTCATTCTCCCCTTTCCCATTATGGAACAGCATCCACTTATCAGAGAAAACATTAGCTCTTTAATATTTTGGGTTTGACTTATTTCATGTAACATGATATTCTCTAGTTCCTTCTACTTACCTCCAAATGCCATAATTTCATTCTTCTTTAAGGCTGAGTAATACTCCATTGTGTTTATGTACCACATTTTCTTTATCCATTTATCTAGGTTGGTTCCATAGTTTAGTAATGTGGGTGTGTCATTGTGTACAATGTGTCAAAATGCATTCTACTGTCATGTAGAACTAATTAGAACAAATTAAAATGTAAAAAAAAAAGTCTAACATTGAATGAGCAAATGACTGCCACAGTATAGGGTTTTGTAAACAAACAAACAAACAACAAAAAAACTTTGCTCTTGTTCTGAAGGGATTTGGGGAATGCCTTGAGAAAAGCAAATGGACTGAAGGTAATGTGGTTAAAGCGCCTGTGTTTTTGTGCTCACTAGTATTTTCAACATATGCTACGTTGGTCACAGATAAGACCAGTGCATGGCTGCTCTACAGCCCTGATGGTGCTTGCTAGCAACTGGACGAGCAAAGTCTTTTGTTTAAACTGAATGATGAACACATTGCCAGAGGCCATTTTGGGGATGCTTTTCCATATCTGCAGAAAGTATTAAACTAAATCAAATAAATATAAACAGAATCATCTAGGCAGCCTAGAGGCCAGTCTTCACAGTCCGACTTCCTAACGACATAACTCAGAATCAAAAGAGCTTTGAAAGTTAATGCATTTGGGGAAGACTTCTGAAGACAGAGAGAAAGAAAAAGATGACCATGACACTGAATCACAATATTCTCAAACCCTTTTCAGAAGGTTGATCCATTAAACTCATTAGTAAAATGAATTCCTCCAAATGCTTGCATTCTGTTTTCAATTTCTTAAACTCAAAATCAAGCATCCGGAGTATACGCAATGATATCTATCAGAGAGAGAGAGAGAGAGAGAGAGAGAGAGAGAGAGAGAGAGAGAGAGAGAGAGAGAGAGAGAGATACAAACTCAATTTTTAGAGCAGTTTGGGGCTCAGAGCAAAATTGAGAAGGAGGTACACAAATAACCCATATATGTCCTGCCCCGCCCCCCCCCATAACTTCCCAACATCCCTCACTGGAGTGAGACATGTATTATCACTCAAAGTTCATAGCTGACATGGGGGGGCCACTCTTGGTGTTGTACAAATGTGGATTTGAGCAAATGTATAGTGTCAAAGTATCCACCATTTTAGTATCAGTGTGTTTTCACTGCCCTAAAATCCTCTGTTGTCTGCCTGTTTATCCTTCCCTCTCCCATAACTCCAAGAAATCACTGGTGTCTTCGATTAATTAATTCTACCTTCATTAATTTTACCTTTTCTAGGATGTCATATAGTTGGATTTATCCAGTATGCAGCCTTTTTTATTGGTTTCTTTCACTTAGTAATTTGTGTTTAAATTTCCTCTGTATCTTTTCGTGATTTGATAGTTCCTTTCTTTTTATTACAGAATAATGTAATCCATCCTCTGGATGCACCACAGTTTATTTTTCCATTTACCTACTTAAAGATGTTTGGTTGCTTCTTAACTTTGTCTATTGTGAGTTAAGGTGCTTTAAACACCTTTGGGGTAAATACCAGGTAGCATGATTGCTAGGCTGTATGTGAGGAACACAATTAGTTTTTTAAGAAAATGCCAAGCTGTCTTCCAAAGTGACGGTACAACTTGTGTTCCCATCAGCAATGAAGGAGAGTCCTCATTGCCTCACATTTGCCAGTATTTGGTATTGTCAATGTGGTGTTTTGGATTTTGGTCATTGTTTGTCAAATATTTTTACCAGCCTGTGACTTGTTTTTCGTTCCCTTGGCAGCATCTTTTTATGGAACATAATATTTTAATTTTAATGAAGTCCAGTTTATCAGTTTTTTTCTTTCTTGGAGCATGCCAGTCTGTGTGTGGGGAGGCAGCCGTTTACCCTATAATCTCACTTATAAATCTAAAAAGAGTTGTTGGTTTTCAGGTCCATTCCCTGCCTACTTGTTAGATTGGATTGGCAACTTCCAAGCTCATTATATGTTGAAGCCCAAAGTCCAATGCACTTATTTTTTGTTGCCAGCGCCTCTGTTAGTTTAAATTTTTAGTAGTTTTCCTCAGTTAATATTAAGTAATAGAGGTGTAGAGGAGAAATGGGTGACAGTGGAGTTTGGGTTATGCTGTTTTCAGGTATATGATTGCCACATCCCTCCTCCTCCTCCTCCTCTTCCTCCTCTTCCTCCTCTTCCTCCTCCTCCTCCTCCTCTTCTTCCTCCTCCTCCTCTTCTTCCTCCTCTTCTTCCTCCTCCTCCTCCTCTTCTTCCTCCTCTTCTTCCTCCTCCTCCTCTTCTTCCTCCTCTTCTTCCTCCTCCTCCTCTTCTTCCTCCTCTTCTTCCTCCTCCTCCTCTTCTTCCTCCTCTTCCTCCTTCTCCTCCTCCTCTTCTTCCTCCTTTTCCTCCTTCTCCTCCTCCTCTTCTTCCTCCTCTTCCTCCTCCTCCTCCTCCTCTTCTTCCTCCTCTTCTTCCTCCTCCTCCTCTTCTTCCTCCTCTTCCTCCTTCTCCTCCTCCTCTTCTTCCTCCTCTTCCTCCTTCTCCTCCTCCTCTTCTTCCTCCTCTTCCTCCTTCTCCTCCTCCTCTTCTTCCTCCTCTTCCTCCTTCTCCTCCTCCTCTTCTTCCTCCTCTTCCTCCTTCTCCTCCTCCTCTTCTTCCTCCTCCTCCTCCTCCTCTTCCTTCTCTTCCTCCTCCTCCTTCTTTTACAGAAATGGAACACAACTATTCATTTCTCTTGTTATACAGGATGCAGAATCACACCATTTGTGCAATATTACATGTGCATAGGATAATAATGTCCATCTCATTCCACCATCTTTCCCAACCCCATATCCCATCTCCTCCCCTCACTTCCCTCTGCCCAATCCAAAGTTCCTCCATCCACCCCCCCCATTAAGGATCAGCATCCACATATCAGAGAAAACATTTGGCCTTTGGTTTTTGGGTCACATCGCTTCTTGTTATGTTTTCTACATTCTCAAAGTATGAGAGAGCAGAGGCTTGCTGAGACACTTTGGATTGACCAGGGGAAGATAGGGCAGAACCACACTTTCCTGGAGTTTAAAGGCTTTTCTAGTTATTTCTGACACCCCAATTGGCTTTATAACCGACTATGGTACTGAAAGGCCACCACGTTGAATGGGATGGTGAACTCTTCCTGGCACATCAGGGTCACTTCATTCTTTGCTTACACTTAAAGTGACACATAATTTTTTCCCCAGGACCCTATTTTTCTTTAAACCCATTTCCCAGGCACCCATTGTGCTCCTGCTGTTAGGAATTGGCAAACTACATCCCATAAGTCCAGTCCAGTCCACTGGTTTTGTAGAGCTTGTAGCTAAGAACCGTTAGATTTTTAAATGGTTAGAAGAAAACTAAAAAACGTAAATATTTTGTGACATAAGAAAAATACATGGAATTCGTATTTAAGGGCCCATACACAATGTTGCATCCGAACAACGTGGTCATGCTCATTTGTTTACTTATTCTCTGTGGCTGTTTCACATTCCATTGGCAAAGTTGGAGAGTTAACTGTAAATCTTGCAAAGCCTAAAATATTTACTGCCTGGCACTTGACAGGAAAAAAAAAAAAAGAGTGCTCACTCCTGAGGTAGGTAAAAGCATCAGATTTGGTTGGAATCCTGGGCCTATCAGAGACAAATCTCTTAACCTCTCTTATCTTCAGTGTCCTTATTTTTACATTTGGGTATAGTTCTTTTTACCATAGAGATTCGTGAGAGGAAGATGAGACAAACATTTAGGATTGATACAACAGTTTTTGCTATCTCAAATCTCCCACTCCACAGATCTTAAGTCTTCTGTTTACACAGACGGCACCACAAACCGTAAGTCAGATCTCAGCCTGAGTAATTGTTGTTTATCAGGTTCTGCATTTTCTTTTTATTAGAGCAGTATAGTTATGCATAGTAGTTAGGTATGTTTGGACAAAATATCCCACTAGTTTATTTATTTATTTTTGATTGTTCTTTCTACATATACACAAAGTGAAATTCCCTGTGGTATATTTATATATGCATATAACATGATTTTGTTAACTTCATTCCATATTTCTCCCCTCTCCCAGCCTCCTTCCCTCCCTCTCATTCTCCTTCTTCTATTACATTGATTTTCCCTATATATTTATGATCTCTGATTCCCCCCACTCCCATGCCTTCTTTCATTTATTTTGCTCTAGCTTTCACATATGAGAGAAAACTTTGGTTTTCTGAGTCTGGCTTACTTTACTTTGTATGATTCTCCATTTCCATTTATTTTCCTGCAAAGGACATATTTCATCCTTCTTTATGACTGACTAAAACTCCATTTTATATATATACCACCTTTTCTCAATCCATTCACCAGTTGATGGGCAACTGAGTTGATTTCATAATTTGGCCATTGTGAATTGTGCTGCTATAAGCATTGAAATAGCTGTAGCGCTATAGTGTGCTCATTTTAGTTCTTTTGGATAAATACAGTGGAGTGGGATAGCTGGGTCATATGGTGGTTCTATTCCTATTGAGGAATCTCCATACCACTTTCTGGAGCAGTTGCACTAATTTGTAGCCTTACCAACCATGTATCAGTGTGCCCTTTCCCCCACATCCTCATCAGCATGTATTATTATTTGTGTCCTTGATAATTGCCATTCTGAGATGAAATCTTAATGTAGCTTTGATTTGAATTTCCCTGATGGCTAGGGATGCTGAACATTTTTTTTTCATATATTTGTTGGACATTTTTGTTTCTTCTCTTCAGAAATGTTTGTTTAGTTCTTTTGCCCATTTATTTATTGGGTTATTTGATTTTTTTTAGCATTCAGTTTTTTGAGCTCTTTGTATATTCTGGATATTATTCCCCTCTCTGAAGAGCAAGTGGCAAAGATTTTCTCCCATACTGTAGGCTCTTCATGCTTTTATTTCCTTTCCTGTGCAGAAGTTTTTAATTTGATGGTATCCCACTTAATAGATTCTTGATTTTATTTCTTGTCTTTTGAGAGTCTTGTAGAGGAAGTTAGTGCCGTGTGCACCTCTATGATGGAAGGCTGACCCTGTTGTTGTTGTTGTTTTTCCCTACAAAATACATGTTTTTTATATACTTGCTAAGTCTTTGGTTCATTTTAATTTAACTTTTATGCAGGGTAAGAGGTACTTTCATTCTTCTATATATGAGAGAAAACATTGAACCCTTGACTTTCTGAGTCTGGCCTATTTCACTTAACACAATGTTCTCCAGTTCTATTAATTTACTAGCAAATGCCATCATTTTCATTCTTCTTTATGGCTGAGTAAAATTCCACTGTGTTATTTAGGCTCCTCCTATATGAGTGGGAGGCACTCTCTAGGCTCAGGGATAAACTGTGAAAATGTCAGTCATAGTCCCTGTCTTTGAGAACTGATTGTCTATAGGAAGTCACAGGTAAAACCTTTGGTGGATGCTCAGCCAGACCCTTGGGATACTCAGAGGAATGTAAGCTAATTCTCTTTTATCAGAAGATCTGGGTGAAACATTGTTCTTTGCTAAGCTGAAAGGAAATTCTAGAGGTTCTGCTTGATATCTACTTTTGTATTCTGATATTATTTATTATCACCTTATGACCATCATCAATTTTCTTATCCTTTCTCTAGGAAATTTTTCTTAAATTGGTTAAAAGAATGTTTTCTTGTTATTACATAGAAAAAAAAAGAAACAATAGTGTAATAGTGATTTTTATAGAAAATTATAGGAAATACAGGCAATTGATAAGACTTCTATGTTTCATTTAAGTTAACAAAGCTGTTCTGAGAGTGTCCCACGTGATGGGGAAGTTTCTCCAGCCGTTGAACTTGGTCTTTCTTCACATTGAATAACGTTCTTTTTCTGTTGTAATATTTTGGCTTTCAATCTCACAAAACAACCATTATGTTAACATGCTATTATTATATTTTTGTGCATTAAATTTCAAGGATGTTAAATAATTGCATTTCAAAAAGTTTTCAAATTTTTTAAATTTCATTCCAATTTACAGTGCTCAAATTAGGTGAGAAAAAAATTTTAAAAATGCACCCACCAGGAACTTTATTTAAATAATTTTTCTGTTTAAACTTTGGCAATAACATTATTAAAACATCCAGGATTTCTGTTGTCATCTTATTAAATTCAGGGAACAGCAACGAGAGAGAGAAATAGAGAGAAGACTCTCTTCAGAGTGGCATGACATGACATTTTTTCAGGGGACGCTTCTGAATTATGTTACTGTTTTTTTCTAGTATGCTTTTTCCCCATTATTGGTCTCGAAAATCCTAGCTTTCATCAGGAGTTGGAACAAATATCAATTCCTTTATAAAATGTTCCTATTCCCCTTTTTTTTCCTGGACAAAGTTGGTATCTGCATATTCCAAGATTCTGTAGCACTTCATTATATAACTTCTCATGCTCACTGTAATTGTTTATTTTCACTGCTGTCCCTCCCATTAGACCTTGCCATTCCCCAAAGTATATTCTATATTATATTCATCTTTGCATCCTCTGCTTCCTAAATACTGTTTGATTCTTACCAGGTCCCAGTAAGTGTTGGATGAACAAATGAGTAAGCATCTGACAAAAAAAACAGCACTGAACAGAGTGCCCAGGGCTCCTGGGTATCATATGAAGTCAAGTCTACTGGTGTCTAATTCTGTCCTGGGCACATGAGCATCATCTAACTTAACCCTCATTATAACCCAGTGAGGAGCACTGTTACTTCTGCTTTATAAACAAGGAAACGAATGCCTAGGTTAGGAGACTTGTCCATATTTATAAATGTAGCTCCACACGTGGAGAGTAGGCCCTCAATAAGCAGCTGTTATTATTAGCACATGGAAAAGGGACAGGCCTTATTCTGGGTGGTTCCAGAAACCAAAATGGGAATTGGCATATAGACCTTGACTTGTTAAATTTAGTTCAAGAAAAAAAAATGTATTACCTTTTTAGAGCTGTCCAGAAGTGCAACAGCATCCTCAAGTCTAGAAAAATGCCTGTCCCTCAACATATTCAATCTGAGGCTGGCAGGGGGTTCCAGCTCATTTGGAACTGAGATTCCGTCATGGGTGGGAGGCAAGAGTTCATGGCCCATAGCCTATTTCCAGTTGTTGTGTGGTCACTCATCTAAATGCCCCTACCTAGACAATGTCACTGGACACCCACAGCACTCTCCATTGCTTAACTGGGCCTCACAGCACATTTCACTCCCTGTAGTTAGAGCATATTACTGTTGCTTTATTTGTTGCCCTATATTTTCTGCCATCCTGACCAAAGCCAAAGGTCCATGAGGTCAGACACAGAGTTCCGTGTACTTTCTGAATCCCCAGAGTAGGAGCTGGCTCTCCCAGGCACTTGGTAAACATTTGTTGAATGAATGAAGAATGGATGTTCCATTTATACTCTCAATTTATATGTGGACTTGGAAACACATTTGCTCTCTTACATCCTCCTTGCTTCTGATGACACTCTCCATTCTTCTGTGTCATCGTTGCTCCCCAGGTACCCACGTTTCAGATGCTTTGGTGCTTCTCGTGGAAAAGACATTCCTCTGAAAGAGTTAGGTTGTGAAGGACCTAGAGTCTGTGACTGAAAGCCCCGAAGAACCCTGGGTGTGGTGTCCTGGTCATTTATCAGCCCATTTGCCATTGCCCGGAACATGTGGAGATTCCTTAGATGTTAACATGTACGTGAGAGCAAATTCCTCCATTCAGCCTACAGTTCCAAATATCACCCTCTAAAAAAATAAGAGATGACCCCTTCCCTTTGAAAGATCAATGTGAAATAAATGAGAAGAAAGAAATAAAAATCCATTGCTGGGGAACATGGTATCCCACTTTGGACATACCCACCCATGTGGAGGAACCTCCATTAGAAAAGTGCTCCTGGTCTCTCTCTTGCCTCTGCCTGTTTATCCCTGGGGGAAAGACTGACTTTTAGGCAGTGCATTTGAGGGAGGGAACTCTTTCTCCCTTTCTCTCATCCTTCTTTCAGGAGGTGTCTGCTGGAAGGAAACCCATGTTTGGTTTGTCCTTTGCTAAATGGTCACTTTGGCAATCAAGTTTCATCAGGAGAGACCTGATGCTTTCTAGTGTTGCCTACAATGGGTGAGTATTTCTGATTAATTGTGGGCTATGGTTATAGGAAACCCTTTTCATTGCTCATCTAAGCTATCCCTATAAATGAGCCTTCATTAATTATTAAACAAATATTTTAAGCTTTATTGGACTGCCTTTTGCTTTAGTTGGTTCTAAATTTGGGTGGTAAGATGGCGTATGTATTTGTCAGCTTTTTGTTGTTGCGACCAAAATACCTGATAAGAACGACTTAGAGAAGGAATAGTTCATTTGGATTCACAGTTTCAGAGATTCAGTCCATGGTTGGCCAACTCCATTGCTCTAGGCCTGAGGTTGGGCAGAACATCATGGCAGTATGTCATGGTAGAGGAAGGCTGCTCAGCTCATGGCAGCCATGGAGCAGAGAAAGGGAGTGAGAGGACTGAGGGACAAAATAAAATCCCCAAGAACAAGCCCCCAGTGACCCACTTTCCAGCCACACACCACCTGCTATAGTTACCACTCAGTAGTTCATTCAAATTATTCATTCATCAAGTGGATTAATCCACTGTCAAGGTTACTGCTCTCACAGTCTAGTCATTTCACCTCTGAACACTGTTGCATTGAATATAATGATTCCAACACATAAGCTTTTGAGGGAAACTTAATATCCAAACAATAACAGGGTGCAATTTATTAATCCCTTAAGATCTAAATAAAATTTAAATAATAGGGTTATGATAGTGTTGAGATCTTCTCATCACCCCAGGTAGGGCAGGACAGAGCAATCTGGCTTCTCAAAGATTCTCCTCTCAGATCTGGGAATATGATGATTTTCTCATGTCTGTTGTTTATCTGTACATATAAGATAAGGATTTACAGAAAACTGGGTACCCAGGGATCCAGGATATCCCCTGAGGTCTGAATAAAAGGGATTAGGTGATAGTCAAGAGCTGTTAAATTCCCAGTATGTTAGAAATTACTGTTTTCTCCTATTCTCAAGGATGTATTGAGAATACCTACGTCTGTCTTTGAACTCACAACAAGGATTTCCTGGAACCTCTAGCATACGGCTAATAATCTTCTCTAGTTCTCCTCTAATATGTCTGCCTCTCCTCCGAAAAGAGGCATCTGAGGTTGAATCCCATTGCCATTAGTCTAATTGCTTTGCATTTCTGATTGGATTCCAAGGACAAGCTAACTTTTAGTGGGCTTTAGGTGTGATTCATAACCTTGGGTGACATTGTACCTTTTATTAAATTCTCAGAATGAGGGTAATGATGACCATCTCAGATAATAATCCCATTATTCCATGCATCACTTGGACAAGATGAAGACCTAGAGAACTTCCTTGTTTCCTTTATTTTGCGAATTAATTTCCTGTCTCATCACCAATCTTTACCTTCTGCTGCATTTAAAACTCTGCAACTTGGGAGACTCCATGGACACAAACAAACTTGTGTCTGTTTGATTCTTGTCTCTTTCTGTTTACCTGGGTCCTCATTTTCTTATCATGTCCATCTTCACACATCTCTCAACCACTTCTGTTAACTATCTCTCCTCCTCATCCCAGAATATGAAAAACAGAAGCATATGTAAATTCGACAGATAGTTGATTATTCCTGCCTTCTAAGAGTAGGAATAAAAGCTAGAAGCAATGAGATTAATAAGGAGTGGAAGATAAAATTCATTGAGATTTATGCTTATAACCTATGCTCCTTTCTTCTATATTTCAATCAATAGGATTATTTCATTAGTTTTGAAGGCAGCAAACAGATTATTACCAACAGGATGAGCTCTGACTAGGAGGCAATGTGTCAGTCAGTGGGAAGCATAGAGGCTGTTTGAGAAGTAGAGCAGGAGAGGAAAAGTTCAGATTATGTGAGCGTTGAATCCTTTTCCATTAGGATCTACAAGAGGAATTTTTCTTAATTACTAACTTAAACCTATCCAACCTAATAAAAACAGAGGTCCTGATAAACCTCAGAGAAAAAAGAACAGGCCAGGTGCCATGGCGCCTCCTGGTTTAAGGTCCAGTCACTTCCCAGGGATGGATTTTCTCCTTCCTTGGCTGGAGGCCAAGGTGCTGTGCACTCAATGTACTTTATGTATGCTATCGTGTGCAATTTGTACAACCCTCCAAGTGTAGGAGGAATGGCAGTTTTTCCCCATCCAGAGGAGGAAATGGAGGCAAAGAGGTGTCCTGGTATTCTGCCCAGGTCAAACAGCTGGGAGTGCAGGTCTGCACTTAAATGAAGTCGGCCATCTCCAAGCCCAGAAGCTTTTCACCATACCGCACTGCTTCTGATGGATTCTGGCCACCTCCCATGGTTCCCTAGTTCATCTTTGATCCATTCCACCCACCGCTGCAGGGTCTTTGCCCTCTAGAAGGTCACAATCTGGTATCTCACAGGAGGAAGTCAAGCTAGCAGCTCGAACAGAGGAGGTGGGATCACAGACTGGCCTGGGAGCGTTGTCTGAAGGCTGCTGCTTGGCTGCAGCCATGAAGCACTTATGCACGATGCTTTTATTTTCCCCAGGAGAAGAAGGAGACTCTGGGAAGGCGCCAGGGATGCTTTTACATCCCAAGGCCCTGGGAGAAATCCCAAGAAGAGAGTCTGAGCACAAATGTATGAAGGCGACAATGAGGCTCTGCTTAGGAGACCACATATGCACTCGGCATGCTGAGAACCCAGAAGCCACCCATGCTCTACTCCCCCCACCCAAGATTTCCACTAAGATGCTTCACATGCTGGTCCTTCCACTGGCAGACCATCCACATTTGTCTGCAAAAACCAAGGACCTGGGGTTCTGGGGCAGCTATATGTTGCTTTAGGGAAGTTCAATTTTTAAAAATAAAATACACAAAATTGGGTACAGTTAGCCTTCATAGCTACAATTTCTGTATCTGCATATTCAGCAAATCTGTAAATATTGAAAATATTAGGAGAATAAAAACCCATAGAAAGTAACGATGCAACAATCAAAATAGTACAAATAAACAACACAGTATAACAGCTATTTACAAAGCATTTGCATTTTACTGGATATCATAAGTCATCTAGAGATGATTTAAAGTATTTGGAAAGATGTACATAAGTCATATGTAAATACTATACCATTTTATATAAGTGACTGAGCATCATGCTTTTTGGTATCCAAGGATGGGTCATGGAACTAATCCATACTGATATTGAGGGATGAATATTTCCATTATGAAACAAGTCAGTTCATTTAAATAGTCTATAAAGATCATACAGAGCATAACCAGCCTGTGGAAATCTAGTCCTAGTCAAGCTTTTCATCAAAACATGGCTACGAGAGAAAGCCCGGGCCCAGTTTAAGCCACTAAGTTGGAGGCTTGTGGATCAAGAATGCAACACAAACACAAAATATTGTGAATATTTGCAACCAAGATGCAAAGACTAAAATACGTGGCTATCTGCTTGCCTGCCAACAGGATTAAGGAGGTTTCTAAATCTGCTGTGGTAGCCTCTATTGGCTAAGAACAGTGACATTTTCACCTGTTGCCTTCTCACCCACCAAAATCTGGGGCAGCCAGCAATTTTATCCACGTTTGGGGCAGTGTGAAAAGCAAGCCCCAGCCAGTGAGGGTACACTTGGGTTATCATCTCAGAACTGGGTCAGATGGCTGTTTAAAATTTTAAATCCACTCTTAAATCTTGGGCCTCTGGCTGGCACTGGTTCAACTCAAGGGCACAGAAGAACAAGCTGTTTGCTGCTGCTGTGCAGGAGGATCAGATGAACGGGTCACCTCGTGCCCCATAATGGCCACACAATGTCAGCAGCCCTTCGTTCTGGCTCAGTGTCACAGCTGCTAGCCCTCACCACTTGGTTTCAGAACTGGAAATAGCATGCCCTTTTTAGAACCTGCAGTGACTCCCAAGAAGCTCAGATCAAATGAAAACCCCCAACTGCATTTTGAGGACTTGCCAGGGTCTGTCCTGCAGATCTGCGTATTTGTGCTCACAAGCTACTCTGCCTGTTTCTCACTTTGAGGCATCTACTCTCCAAAGCTAGACTACACTGCCAATCCCTCCTCTGAAAGTAAGCTTTGCTGCCTCACCATCCTACTAGGATTTTGTTTTCATGAGGACAATGACACCATCTATTTTTACTTAACAGTGGTATCTCCAGTACATTGTCTACTGTATGAATGACGAGTGTTAAGAGGTCAAAGGTTAAGACAAATTCTTAAAGCAGTAATTAGAGCAGTGTGGGACTATTGCACAGATGAACAAGTCAATCCCAGGGGCAGATGAGATTCCCAAATACAAAGTACAGTTACTCCTCCATATCCAGGGGAGGTTTTCTCCAGGACTTGCATGAATACCAAAATCCAGGGATGCTCAAATCCCTCATATAAAATGAGGGAGTATTTACATATAGCTACCACATGCTTTAAATCACCCCTAAATTTCTTCTAATGACTAAGGAATGTGAATGATATATCAGTAGTTCTTATAGTATGTTTTTCAGGGAATAATGACAGGAAGAAAAGTCTGCACATGTTCAGTGCAGAAGTAATTGTCCCTCTGAATATTTTTTATCTGAGGTTAATCACATCTGCAGATATGGAATCCATGGGTACAGAGGGACCAGTGTGTGTGTGTGTGTGTGTGTGTGTGCACTCGTGTGTGCATGTGTGCATGTGTGTGCATGTATGTATGTAATATGATAATTTATTCATCCTACAAATATTTACTGAGAAGTCTATGCACTATGCATGATAATAGGTCCTAGAAAAATACTAGTGAATAAGTCAAAACCTATTGCCCTATTGGAGTGACTGGTGGGTGATGGGAAACATGTACTTTTAATAAGTGCTCATGAGGACTGATTTTATGTTCCCATCTCAAGAACTTTGTACTCATTGCTTCCTCTGTTTAGAAGTCTCCTTTCTCCTTTACCGAGATAGTTGTATTGCTTATTGACTTATTTGATTCTGGTCTTACTGAATTGTCACACCCATAGAAAGGGCCCTTCACTGATTGTCTTTTCTAAATGTCCCCATCACTATCTACCCAGACTTTTTTCTTGTTACACTTATAATTCCATAACAGTAGGTTATATAATATACATCTCTGTTTATTGCTTGTTTCTTCCACTAGAATGAAAGCTCTCTGAAAATAAGAACATTGTTCACATTTGTATCCTCAGTCCTTGGAACAGTGCTTACCTGGGTGCACCTCTCAAATCCACAGTAATGAATAAGTATTATCACATGTCAAGTTGTCTTTCCAATCATCAAGAAAAGCACATATTAATCAATAAACAATTTTGGGATAAGTACCCCTACATTGGTCTATACTTAATAAAGGCTAAATTACTTAATAAATATATTAGTGAAACGTATATGAAAAAAAGAAAGATGACAGATCTTAAGTGGTTTATCAAGAATGGCATGTCCCAAAGTGACCACCATGTAACTGCCACCCAGATGTAGGAAGAGGACATCAACAATCCAAAGAAAGCACCTCTGGAGGCCAAGCCAATTAGGGAAACCAACCTTTCCAGTGTAGTCAGGATTAACCTGGTTTTACCACTCCTAAATCCTGTGTCATAGTTAACTCCTGCAGTTCTCTACCGAAGATATTCCTTTCATAATGTCTGATGCCATAGATTAGCTTTGTTTGTCATTGAACTTAAAGTAAATGAAATTGTGTGATTTCATTCAATGATATTTTCATGAGATTTATTTGTAGTTTTGCAAGTAGAGGGAACTCAGTCATTGTATTGCTATAAATTGCTCTATAATAAGGTGACTGAGTTCCTTCTTCCCAGTGTATTTATTCATTCAGTACCAATGGGCATTTGAATTGTTTCTAATTTGGGGCTATTAAAAATAAAGGTGTGGGCTAGGTTTTGTGGCTCAGTGGTAGAGTGCTTGCCTAGCATGTGTGAGGCACCACATAAAATAAATAAATAAATGAAGATATTGTGTTCATATACAACTAAAAATATTTTTTTAAAAGCTATTATAGGCTTGAACACACATGTTGGTGAACTATGAATACATTTCTGTTGGATGTCAGTAGTTCTCAGAATGGAACAGTGGGTCATGGAGGTTGAAGATGTTCACCTTTAGCAGACACTGCCAAAGAGTTTTCCAGAATGTCTTACATCAATTTATACTCTGATTAGGAGTGTATAATGATTTCAATTTCTCCACAATTGACCAACACTTGATATGGTCATTCCTTTTAATTTTATCTATTTTTCTGAGTGGGTAAGCAATATCTTACCATGACTTCAATTTGCATTTTCCTGCAGATTGTTATGTCTTTTAAAGTGCCTGTTTAAATCTTTTGATTTTATATTGAATTATCTAGCCCTTCCTTATTCATATATTCTCTATATTTTGGATATGAATCTTTTTGTTGGAAAAATGTGTGAAAGTTTAAAAATATATTCTCCAAATCTGTGGCTTATAATTGCATTCTCTCAGTAGTGTAGAATGTGTCTAATTCTTCATAAATGGTAATGCTTATATTTGCCTAAGAAATATTTGCTAGAGTGAATAGTTCTGAAGATATTCTTTTATATCTTCTATAATCATTTAAATATTGAGCTTCATATGTGAGTTGAATAGGATCATTTTGTTTGATTTTGTTTTGTTTTTGCACACAAATGCCAGTTGATCGAGCATTGCTTATCATTAAGAACATCCTTTTCTCCCTGTGTTCTGTATTATTTCTGTGATAAATCATGTCTCTGTGTATGGGTCTTTCTGTTTCATTGGTGTACTTAACTATTCTTACACTAATTACAATATCTTTTAATTTCTCGAATCTTGGTGTTAGAAGTGTTTCAAATTTATCTTGACTGTTCTTGGACCTTTGCATTTCCATATAAATTTTAAAATTCAGATTGACAATTTACACACACATACCCAAAGAAATCTTCTGCAACTTAGATCAACTTGGAAAAATCAACAAACATGGATCAAATCCTCCAATCCATAAACAGGGTATGTCCCTCCACTTAATTCAGGTCTTATTTACATTCTTCCCATATTGTTATGTCTTTTTGTAGAAGCCTTGCATACTGGTGTATTTTTTAGGTATTTGAGAATATTTTGGGTATTGATTTACATGGTACCATTTGTTTAATTCATTTTTAATTGTTTGTTGCTGATATATAGGAATGCAACTCATTTTTAAAAAAAATTTTTAGTTGCATGGACAATATACCTTTATTTTGTTTATTTATTTTTGTGTGGTGCTGATGGAACCCAGTACCTCACACATGCAGGGCAAATGCTCAGCCCCCTACACACATTTTTGATATTGACCTTCTACCCAACAACTTTGCTAAATTCATTTACTAATTTTAATAGTTTATAGATCTTTTCTGTGTATACAAACATGTCATCTATGATTAATGACAGTTTTGTTTCTTTTTCTTCCTATCTAATCCACACATATTTATTCTATGTTTATATGCGTGTATGTATTTTATCGAATGGTGTATTGCAGTGTTTGCAGTATCTAATACAATACTGAACAGGCCTGCAGATAGCAGGTATCACTGTCTTGTTCCTTTTCTCTATTAAACATTATAATGTAAAATGTTTATGCTCAAACCAAGACAAGATCATTTTTGGAATACTCAAACTAAAATATCACTAACATTGCACATTAGATAATTTCAGGTAAAAGTGTTCACCTTCTACAAGTGATTATTTCAGTTTCCTCTTCTATAGTCCCGGAAGGTTAAAGACCCTACTGAAAATGAGCTGCATATTACATCACATAGTTTCCATAGTTCATACTCTGCTGAGCAGGCTGATTTTCATAGGCTAGGGGTGGGGGAAAGGAATTGGGACAGAGAAGGCAATACTTAGTGAGATGTAATATTTAGGGGACAGTCTTTAGTTTTGTAGGACTGGGAACATGTTTTCTCTTTTTATCCAGATCTGGCCAGGCTTTCGAGTTTGATTCATAATGATTAAATCCACAAGAAATTGACTTATAAACCAGATGCCAGTTTGTTACTTTGCATGAGGAAAAGTACTTATCATGGTACCCAGGACTGACTGATTATTGCTATCGGAGGGTTTTTTTTTTTCCCTCCCTCAGTAAGGATAGACTGATGCAGGAGGCAGCACTGAAGTAGTCAGGAATCTCTGAAGAGAACTTTGAGAACTGGATTGTTTTTAAATATATTTATACCATGGTCTTGTAGTCCTTTAGTACAATTTTACTTAATGAACTTGAGCTCATTTAGACTAGGGGCAGCTATGGCCAGGTGTCTGGCCACCTAATTTTGTAAATAAAATCAGTCTTGCCCATTCATTTATGCTTTATCGATGGCTGCCTTTTGCAGAACAGATCCTATGATTAGCAAAGCTTACAAGATTCACTATCTGGCCCATTACAGGGGTGTGCTGACCTCTAATTTAGACTAATGTTTTTCAAGCTGTATGTGTGGCTATTAGTGATTTTCAAATCAATTTAAGGACTTATGACCAGTGATTTATGTTAAGTAGATTAAAGAATAATAGAAGTAGCAGAGTCCATTTTATTTTGAAAGAAAGCATTATTATAGGAAAGCTTTGCTTTGGGCATATGAATATAGACTCTGAACCACAATGAAAAGGGTATTTCTTGAGGGTCACGTGACATAAAAAAAACTTCAAAAACATTGATCTATAAAAGGTTCTCGTTCTTTGGATGATTTTGAGAAACACTAAACAAATCTTATTTTTAGACGCCCTGTTTTTTACTACCACTGTTATTATAATTTCAAATATTACTGTAAGCACAACATCGTTTTCAAATGTCTTGTGTAAAAAATCCATGAAAGCATCATACCAAATGTGTGAAAAAGTACCTATGACCTCTTGGTTTAGAGTTGAGCAAACCACAGCCCCCAGTCACTTTGGCCATGACTGAAATTCTCAAGGACAAGGATTGTCCAGGAACATATATCTTCTGACTTGTCCAGTGCCTTTCCTTCCATGTGATGTCTTTCAAGAGTCTCAGAAACCTCTTCCTGTCCTTAATAAATGTTTCAGGGTATCTAGAATTGCCTTAATCGCCTTCTTAGTGCTCTATTTGATGCTGCTGGTTTTGGGATAAATGCCTTGTTGATGCCTGTCTCCAAGATCATCCCAGTAACTCTGAAAGGTTGAGATGTGATGGCTTCATTGTCCCCCTGAGTACTCACTCCCACACAGATGAGAACCCTCTGCTCAAGACCAGGACTGGGAAGGGGAGTGACAGGCACCTTCCAGGTGCCACTGTGCCTCTGCCCTTCCGTGCCTTCCCAAGGGTGGGGGAAATGAGTTATAAAATTATCAAGCATGGAAGGGCCAAGGGATCTTGAATTTTCGTGGAGCTGGGAAAATCCTTCTGGGAATCCATATTTGGGAATGGAAAATTCCTTCTGTCCCTGGATAATGAAGGGCATCTGGGCAGAGCAGCAGGAGTCGGCAGCTGGCCCTAATGCTGACCTTGAGGGATCCTGCTGCGCTGGAGGCCCTTACCCCCAGGACTCACTGCAGCCCCTGCAGCTCACATGACAGCTAGAGATGAAAGAAGCCAGTGGCCTGTGCCAAGCCTCACAGGTGCAGGGACAGATCTGGGCTTCGCTCTTAGGCAGGCTGGCTCCCCAGCCCATAGTTATCATCCCTGTGGACACTGTCTCTTTTTGAATGAAGCGAGTGATAAAGATCTTGGGGACTCGATCCTTCCAGGTTGTGCAGAACAACCCACCCAGAGAGAAAGGCATGAAGTCTTCTCAGGAACCAGGCCCCTGGCTGGCCAGACCCTTCTATGAGCTGTAACTATCCAGACAGCAGTACAGCTGGAGGGCAACTGAAGAAAGAGAACATTTGCCAAAGACAATCAAACAGATAAGCTGAGCACTAATAGCATGGACAGAAAGCTCCTGCCAGCTTTTAAGAAATGGCCATGAGGGTTAAACTGTTTCTCAGGTAAAGACAGTTGGTTTGGATATTGTCTTAGTCCATTCAAGATGCTATGACAAAATACTGTAGCCTGGGTTCCCCAAACACAATACACATTTATTTCCCCCACTTGTGGAGGCTGAACAGTCCAAGCTCAAGATGCTGGAATATATGGTGTCTGATGAGGGCCCATAGTTGGTGTCTTGTCTCTGTGTCCTCACATGGTGGAAGGGACAAATGAGATTTGTTGGGCGTCTTTCATAAAGAGGGCACTAATCCCTTTCGTGAGGACAGAGCCTCCCAAAGCCCCACCTCCTAATACTGTTGAACTGGGGATATGTACTAATATGTGGGTTGGGGGAAGAGGGGCAGACGCATTCAAACCCATGGCAAAGACCATGGTTAGGAAGTTGACATCCCTGCCTTCTCTTTCTGTAAATCAACAAAAATGAGAGAGAGAATGAGCACTAAAAATGCCAACTCCATTTTTTGGCATCAGGACCCACCTCAGGATAAGGCAGCTGAAAGATGGCAGGGAGCACAGGGAAATTCCACAAGCACTGGATTCTGTCCCAAGCCCCAGTGTCCTGTCTGGCTAGGTCCAGTAGCTGCTGAGACAACAAGGACAATAGGGTCTGCCAATAACCCCCACGACCCCCTTGGCAGGCACAACTGAAGACGTTTTTTGAAAATCCCTTCTGGCCTGATGGGTGGTTAAAGCTGATAACAATAAGCATTGATTTCAGAGGCTGGAGGTTCCTGGCTTACTTTTTTTAAATGACTGTTGTAAACCAGTGAGCTCCAGGAAGAAAGCTAATAAAAGGTGCAAGACATGAAGCAGTCGCTTGTATCTGGAAGGATTGGGCCACAGGAAAACTAAATCAGAGATTATGACTTCTTGAGGAAGAAATTCACCTGGGCCAGTGAAATTGCCAGGCAGCATATGGCTACCTCCTAGAAGCTGAGATGAGGTATCCAACAGGACTTCAGGACAAGGGAGAAGAGGATCAGGGGGAGAAAGAAAGGAGTGACATGTAAACACTGTCAGGGAGCAGAAAGACGGGGAGAGGAGAAATGAGAGTCAAAGTCCATGAACTGCACCTGTGCCATACTGTCTTACCATGCCAAAGGAGAGTTTTAAAGTAGCTAGACCCATTGCATATTTACATATTGATTAGGTAAGGTGCTCATTGGCAAATCTTCTTGTGCCTTCTGGGGACTCCTATGTCACAGATCATTTTGAGCTCCAACAGTCCAAAATAAGGCCAAGAGAGACATAGAAAAGTGGGGATGTTGGGGAAGGATAGTGGTATGGAGGCAGGGGCAGAAGACAGATGAGGCATCACCTTGAAGAAGAAGCTAGTATATATAAGGATGTGGTACTAGAAAACATTGATCATCTGCTACTAATTGCAAAAGACTCAACATAAATAAAGGACACAATCTGGGAATGGAGGATATAACACTTGACCATCTTTTTAAAAATAATTTAAAATCACATACATGGACATCTAACTTATTCTAATTAGGATCCCATTCTTGTGGTTGTACATGATGTAGAGTTTCACTGGTGGCATATTCATACATAAACATTGGAAAGTCATGTCTGATTCAATCTAGGGTAAACACTTATTTAAAACAATTCTCCTCTAACTGCAGATCCCAAACAGTAAATGTTCCACTCACATATCCACCCGCCTATGTATTTATTGTCTCTCCATCCATTCATCCACCCATCATCAATTCATCCACTCTTCCACTTACATATCTATCTATCCATCCATCCATCCATCCATCCATCCATCCATTCATCCATCCACCCACCTACCTGTCCACCTATGCACCTACTCATTCATTCACCCATCAACCAATCCATCCATTGATTCATTTGTCCATCAATCTATATAATCAGGTGTGTGTCAGAAGCTACACAATGGAGGCAGTGATAAAAATAGAAATAAATAAGTCATACTCTACGTGCACAGAAACCTAGTTCTGCACAGGAGGTGCTTGAATAATTACAATGAAACTCAATTAGCGATATGATCTAGTTAACCATCAAATACGTCAGAAGAGTTGGGTGTGGGTGTTATCCCTGAGGCTTGGCAGATGTTCTTACCTCCACAGAGGCACAGAGCTGTGCATGGCATTCCATCTCTTGTTTGAGGGACTGAAACAAATCCTAAAGGGGCTCGTTATTTCTGTCAAAGGATTGTGCTCTGTTTTTTTTTTTTTTTTTTCTCATAGCAACTGGTGAACTGGGGCTACTGGTCCAATGCAGCCAGCACCGTTTAGGGACTAGTAACTAAGGGTCCCTGGGGAAACTTACCAGCAGGTGTGTTTACAATAACAAGACACAGTGATGTTAATTCAGTTTAGCAATGTTAATTCCTCACAGAGGAGGGACTGGAAATTAATGCTGGAACCAAATACTCATCACACCTGGAATTAATTTGAGGTGGTGTACGTGTGCACGTGTGTGTGTGTGTGTGTGTGTGTGTGTGTGTGTGTTTGTGTGTATGTGAGAGAAAGACAGAGAGGGAGAACTATATGTAAACTCAGATATATGTGCCTGGACATATGTATGATAAGTATATGCACACAAATATATTTTATGAAAATGTGTCTAAGCTGAAGTCAGCCATTTATCAAACCAAATATAAGTTTGTACACTCAAAATAGTTTAAAAAAATGGGTTCAGTTTTCTTAAAAATAATTTTTATTAAAATTTGGGAATTCAAAGAAGGAATGTTATATATAGCTATCATTTACTGAGTGCCTGCTGTAATACAGACTCATTTCATAGTTGCAACTCTTTGGAATTGGTACTGTTGATCTCATTAAGAAAATAAACAGACCTTAAAAGAGGTTAAGCTCAGTACTTTGCTCACACAGATAGTAGTCACCAAAGGTGCTATTTGAACTCAGCTTATCTAATTTGGGGGTCATTTCTCTTTCTCTCATACTGGGCTGCTTTATCCAGTTGGGGAGAGAGAGTTTTAGCCAAAGGATGCAACTCTGGGAGGCTTAGAATTCTGGTAGCTAGGATGAGTAGACCATGAGGCCCTGCAGAATAGATCTGAACCCACAGAAGGGCAACTTACATAAGCATCCTTTCTGCATTTAGACAACAATATCCACAAACAGAAAGACATTGCTCCATCCTGGAGGTTGTCAGAGCCAACCAGATTAGCATCTAGACCTTACAGAGTGTCGCTGTTTTATACCCTCTGGGAAAATGAGTTTTAAAAATGACTCCTTTGCTCTCAAGGTCCTCATGTGATTTGAAAAGAAAGAAAATTTCAAGACAAATTCCCATGACAACAGATATACAAGAACCCATGGATATGCAAAGAAGAAAAATCCTCTTCATTATTGACAACTATAAAGTAGATATATAGGGTGAGATTGTTTGTGACCCAGATTATCATTTTGCTTAACAAGTATTTCCTGTAGGATGATAGCAAGCTTCTCTAGTATTTTTCAAATATGATTGGAAGGTAGATTGGCTTTGTACTCTCATTCAGGAGTATTACTGTTTGATAATGCAAGGTGCACTTTGGTAAAGAGAGACTGGCTGACTCTAGCTGTACATCCCTGCATGTTTAACAATACAGGGTTAAAAAAAGGAAGTCCAGTCAGAGAGATCTGATCTTGGGCTGCTTCATGGTGGAGTGGGTTGCTTGTCTGCGATCTTTAGTAGGAGAGAGCATGTTTTATTGGAGATGCAGAGAGTAGGGCATGACATTTTGAGGAGGAAGGATGGCAAGGACTTTCCTCTGTGGTTGAAATGAGCCAGCCTGAGAGAACAGAGGGGACACATATCATGTAGAGGAGGGTCATGGAGACCAGAAGCTCAGAACTGTGGCCTCTGACTTCTCTCTGCACATCTCCTCATCATCCTTGTGTCAAAGCTCACATGTTCCTGGCAATCTCACCAGATCAGCTCAGGTATCCTCCTTTTTCCTTGTACTAGAAGTTCTTTTCCCTCTCTCCTATTATGCAAGTTCTTCTTCACTCCTCCACTGGGGTTCTTATCATAGGTGATCTAATATGGTAACAATTCCCACTTATGCCCTACTTTTTTCTACTTGATTATAAATACCATAAGGGAGTTTCTGATCTTTTTTTTTTCCCATGATGCCTAGCACAACCCCTTGTCTTTGTCTTTCCACGGCAGAACATAGGTCTCTACACAGTATATGGTGGTACCAATTCTTAAAAGAATGGAAGAATGGTAGGTGTTCATCTTTGGTGATGTGCTGACTGACTGTGGAGCAAATTTCTATCAGTTTCTGTAAAATGTGATCTTATGCAAGCTTTGCTCCATCCCGTACTTGACGGGGTCAATGACCTCAGGCCTTCATAGTTTTGCTGATCCTTCCCCCTTGAGACCTGAAACCACAGGGACCCTCCTGAAGAATTAGCCTCTTCCCAGATCTGAGCTTGGGGCCCTCGGATATACACTTAGATTTTCCAGCTTCCAGCCAGGTTTGGTGTAGTTCCCTCTCAATCCTGAAATTCTGATCCAATGACTGATTACCTGGTCATCTTCCCAGTTTTCCAACCTGCCCTCCAGTTAGCAAATAGATGGGGCTCTAACCCTGAACAGCAGCCTCCGTGGCCTCTCCTGGACCTTATGGGAAAAGCTTTTCTGATTCCTTAAAACTGTCCAGGTGAATCTGATGCATCTGCTGGCCATTTCTTTTCCCCTGGTAGTCCCTTGCCTTTACTTGGTCACAGCCCCTAACCTCTGCAAGGGTCCTGGACAAATGCCATGTTGTAGGCAATTTGAAACAGATTCCCACCCTGGCAGCTGCCAAGATCAAGCTGGGGGTTGGGTATGAGGATCATTAGTTTGCTGCTGAGGCATACTGTCAGCATGGAGCATTAATAATAAAAGGTCAGAATCTTCCATGAGGTCTGGAAGGTGAGAGTCTGAAACTTTGGTATGTACTCTTCTCTAGAGGAGTGACTCTTAGCCTGGGCCAACACTTGATCCCTAGTCTTCCATGTGGGATCATAGGAAAAATCACAGTACTTTGAGGATCACCCCACCAAGATTCAAGTTTTTCATTCTGTGTTTGTGACCTTGGAAGAGTTGTTTGGCCTCCTTGAGTCTCACAGTCTTTTCTGTTGAGAGAATGTAGACTTTTGTATCTACCCAAAAGGTTATGGTAACAATTAAATGGGTTTCCTGTCCCTGGACAGTCCTTTTTTTTCCTTTTCAATTCACAAGTAGGAGAACTATCAATATAAGTTGGAGTTTGACCTGAAGGAGTTCTTTTCTTGGTAGCATATTTTCAGTTAGCTGATTGGTAATCTGCATCTCTAAACTGCAAACTTTGGGTGAGGTGTTACTCAGGGGCTTAGGTGAAGGGATGAGGGAGGAGGCAGTGGAAGAGATGGTCAGGGTTTCACGCAGGCCTGGGGGATGGCCCAGTATCCCACCTTGAGTTGTCCTGTCGCAGGGCCTTCACAGGTTGGGCAGGAGGAACATGAAACCTTCCAACTGATGCCAACCCTGGCAGCCATCGAGATCCAGCCGGGTGCTCTGAGAATCCTTGGCGTGCTCTCGAGGTAGGGGGATGGTGTCAGCAGTAAGCATTAATAATAAAAGGCCAGAATCTTCCATGAGCTCTAGAGAGTGAGTGTCTGTAACTTGGCTCTATTTTTAATACCAATTTTCTCTTAGCATTAGTCCCCTTTCAAATATAAAGATGACCTCAAGTGCAAAAATACGATTCCACTCAAGTGAGGGAGAACCAAAGAATTTCTAGCTGATTAGACTTGGGAGTTTTTCCTGTGACTGCTACAGTTAAATAGATATTGGCAAATAGTGTAACCTGCAGGGAACCAAACAGAGTGTGGAAGAGTCTGGTTGGTTATAATTAGAAACATACATCATTCCCTTCCCCAGAGAGAAAGAGAGTGGTATTTAAGGGGACAGTGAGGCACCATCCGTGAACAGCCTTGACTCAGCAACAGTTGAGAGCCACCTTACAAATTACTGCTCATGTGGCCAGTATACTTAACATTTTCCTCCCTAATTTTTAATAATGCACTTCAGCCTGATCTATGTGCATCTTAGAACTGAATCCGGAGGCATGTTAGCACAAGATGGTTGTATCTGAACAACAAATTACATTTGTAGTATGTAACTGTTCTATCTGCAGTTAGTAATGGGCCTGTATGTATTAATGAGAAAGATGATTATCCTGTCACTTAGGAAAAAAATGAGATAAATATATTTAAAACCCATATGTATTAAAAAACCTGTTCCTATCCCATGGTTCCAATGAAGGCAGTAGGAATATAATTTTCTTATTTATAAACAACTAGATCCAATTTAGTCATAATATAGGAACATTGATTAAGCATCCTCTCTGTGAGAGCAGAGGATGGAGGACTGGGGAAGAAGATGAACAGGGCAGGGCATTGCAGCCTAATAGCTAAGTACATGAACTTTGGGGTCTGACAGATGAGATTTAAATATCCTCTCCTCTTTTCTAATCTCATTACCTTGTGCAAGCTACCTAATCTTTCCCAGACTTGTTTTCCTTATTTGCAAAGTGGGGATAAAAATAATACCTTTTTTTTTCTAGGTTGGATGATATAAGAGAATGTTCAGTTACCATTAGCCAAGCATTGAGTCTATCTTGGAGGAAAGCCCCTGTGGAGGGGGCAAAGTACAAATACAGGTTGAGTCTTCCTGATCCAAAATCCCTGGGACCAGAAATGTTTCAGATTTTGGAAGTTTCTTTGTTTATTTTATGTGTGTGTGTGGGGGGGGGGTGTGGATTTTGGAATATTCATATAGACTATCAATTGAGCAACCCTAATCAGAAAATCCAAATCCAAAAGCTCTGAAAGCTGAAATTTTTAAAAAATTAATTTTTATTTGTTGTAATTAGTTACACATGACAACAGAATGCTTTTCAATTCATTGTACACAACTAGAACACAACTTTTCATTTGTCTGGTTGTACACAATGGAGTCATACCACTCATGTAATCATATATGTACCTAAGGTAATGAAAACTGAGAAATTTAAAGAATCATGTTAGCACTCAAGTTTTTAATTTTGGTAATTTCAGATTTCAGAATCTTAGATTAGGGATGTGTTCAACCTATAAAACATTTCAATAGAATATAGTAAGACCTGGGATAGTATTCTTTCACATACAAGTCACTAATTGA
Organism: Ictidomys tridecemlineatus; assembly: GCF_052094955.1. Taxonomy (NCBI): domain Eukaryota; kingdom Metazoa; phylum Chordata; class Mammalia; order Rodentia; family Sciuridae; genus Ictidomys; species Ictidomys tridecemlineatus. Next base: position 140,899,790 of record NC_135481.1, on the reverse strand, counting down.
CCAACTTTCTGGAGCTGACTCCTGACTTAGTTCTAATATGGGAAGAAGAAATAGTCAGAAGGAATGGGCATCATAGGTACAGAGTAGATCATGCAGAAACGCAGAGAGGCACACATCACTAGGTGAGCAAGGAGACGACTGGTGGCACCACCTACAGGTTCTCCCAGGTGCTGCAAAGCAGCAAGAAGAGCAGGTGGGGTGGGGAAATAGAGTCAGGGTGGGCCAAGGTGAGCAAGAAGCCACCAAGTGACAACTATCTAAGCAAATTCACATTTGCTCAGCAAAGTCTCTGAAGGCCCAGAGATTTCTGAAAAGGAGAAACACTGCTCAATAAAGACGAGGAGAAAAAGGCTTTGGTTTTTTCGAGTTTTGACACAAAGTTGTGTTAATGGTTCCCTGTGTTAGCTTTTCATTACTGTAACAAATACCTGAGATAATCAATTAATAAAGAGGAAAATTTCATTTGGCTCACAGTGTTGGGGGTTTCCGTTTCTGGTAAGTTGGTTCTATTACTTTGAATGGGTGTAAGGCAGTAACCATGGTTGGAGCATCCAATAGAGGAAGCTGCTCACCTTACAACAGCCAAGAAGCAAAGAAAGAGAAGGAAAGGGTAAGAAAGAGGAGGAAGGGCCAGAATCCCAGTATCCTGGGCACCTTCCCAATGACCTAACTTCCTCCAACTATGTCCCCACCACTTAAAGGCTCATCTTACCACCTTCTAGTTGTGCCACAGGCTGAGGACCAATCCTTCAACACATGGATCTTTGGGGACATTCAGGAACTGAATTCTAGCATGCCATGTTTAGCCATGAATTTATTCTGTAATGTATTAGAAATTGGAACAGGCGTGGCATTAGTCACTGTCTCAGCAGAGTTGTGCAGAGCCTGGGCTGATGGCACCATGTTGTAACATAGCCAAAGAGACTAAGCTAGAAGCCTGTCTGGTGTTCTGATTGGACAAGGGAGATGACACGCTGCTTCCTAAGAGGCCCTGGAGAGGTTTCTAGATTGTGGCTTCTTCTGTCTCTGTAGGGTGCGAGAACTACCTTCAGGTCCAAAGATATGCTGCATGAGGGGCCACTGGGACAGAGAGGACTGGGCATGTGAGTAATCTTAAGTCTTAAATCCCCGTGCCTTCTCAGCTGGATCACAGCTGAGAAGGAAGACAGTAGAAAAATTATTATATTACTTATCTCAATGTATCAGAAATTCTCAAAGAGAAGAAACTTATAGAGGTATATGTATTTGGGAACACTTGATACTTTCCATGTAAACTCTGAATGGAAAGTCTTGGAAATGACTAAAATATCATATGTACTACAAATCACTGATAAAACCTCACTTGAACAAAGGGTGGAGTGCGAGTGTATCCTTGGGATGACCCAGAGTGGGAATGGAAAGGAATTCTAGTAGTTAGCTTGAAAAACAGCCTCCAATGAGCTCTGCCTTCTGGTGCTCAAGCTTGCGTGTGGGCTGCATCCAGGAACTTGCTTTTAATGAGTAGAATATGGCATTGTGAGGGGACATCACTTCTGACACTGGATTACGAAAGACCCAACCTTCAAAAGACGATGACTTCCATTGTCCTAGCTCTTTGCTCTCCTCTATCTCCCTCCTCCTCCTTCCCTGTCTCCCGCCCCCCTCTTTCCCTCCTGTCCCCTTCCTTCTCTCTCTCTCTGTGTGTTTTGATTTCTTGTTTGCTCACTTTCATGAAGCCCACTGCCAGGCTGGAGAGATGAAGTGGCAAGGAATACAGAATTCCCTCCAGCCAACAGCCAGTGGGGCACTGGGACCTCATTCCAACAGCCCACAGGAACCAAATTCTGCCAACAACCGTGTGAGTGAGTTTGGAAGCAAATACTTCCCCAGTCAGGTTTTAGGTAACTGTATCCTTGGCTAACAACTTGATTTCAGCCAGAGGACTCGGATGCCTTACACCCAGATTTCTGACCCTTAGATTCCATGAAATAACTCAAATATACTGCTACAAACAGCTAACTTTGTGGGTGATAGTTGTGCAGCAACAGATAACTAATATAGGGAACTAACATTAATTGAGCAGTAGTCACCAGGGTAGTATTACACAATTTATCTTATTTAGTTCCCTATTTTACTTCTAAGAAATCTATTTAAGAATACAGAATGGTTAAGAAATTTCACTAGGTGTCAGGCAACTAGGAAGTAGCAGACAAAGTTTCCAACCAGGATAGACCAATGCCCAACACGTTTGCAAGTCTATGAAAGGAAAGAATTTCTCCAAATTACAGGTTGCCTGGGGGAATCAAGGGCACCCTGACATATGCATACACTGGAAAGACTAATGTGCCTCTAGATATCTTTCCTCCTTCTTTTTTAATGCATGAAACTCAGCTTTGGGTTGGACAGAAAAAAATAATCCACAAAATTTATTACATGCTTAAGTCATGAAGTACTTTTATTGAACATCTGGTGGGCACTCTGAAATGAAGATCTGAGATTTTTCTCCATGACAATAATGCTGTCATCAATCCCATGAAGATTGTCTCATTCACAAGTAGTGTAAGAATCACACACAGGATCTCACTGTGGAAAGGAATATGGCCTGCAAACAGAACAATGATTCCAAAGGGGATTTTAATGTCATTGCAATCTTCTCTGACATTGATTCTGGCATCCCAGGTAAGATAGAGCAGGTGAGGAAAAATAAAAAAGCCAGATTGGATAACAATGGGCTAGGATGGCACTAGTCTCTGACAGCCTTTTAGCTATAAAGAGCATCACTTAACCAAGCCTCCAGCTGGTGGAAGAATTACTCTGAAAACACATAGCCCCAAACTGAACACTTTCAGCCAAGATAGAGCATTGCATTTTTTTTGTACTTCAATATTATTATAAAATATTTTAGGCACAGAGATATGCATGGAAATCATCATAGTAATAGTACTAAAAGTATGAACTCAGCACTCTGCTTGTAAACTGTACTATTTCTAATTTTCCATATGTGCTTCAGACTTTTATCAAGAAATAAAACATTACAGATAAGTGCCTTTTGAAACTGTTTTAATGCTACTGCTTATCCAACCCTCCAAAATAACCACCACTTTGATGTTTGAGATATAATTCTCTCGTGTATTTTTACATTTTATATTTTTATCGTGTGTGTGTGTGTGTGTGTGTGTACGCACACGTGCATGCATGTAACTTAGTTTTCATGATTTTATGCTTTAGATCAAGGATATCATATTATATACAACATGTCATGATTTGCTTTTGCATTTTTATTTTTAAAAATTTGTTTAAGAATTTGTATTGAAGTTTGGATTTTCCATATTGACTCATGTAGCTCTATTTCATTAATTTCAGCTACTATTTACTTTCCTTTTTGTGGATATTATACGTTTTTGGTAATCCATTCTTCCACTAAGAAGTTAGTAGTTTTTCTCATCCTTCTATCTTTCCCCCCCTTCTTCTTTCCTTTCTTCCTTAGGATTCTTTGCACTTCTGCTAGTGTACAATAATGTAACGATGAAATTCTGTTACTTGGTTGCTTGTACACATGGGAAAGAGTTTCTCTATGGAAAGGTAGCGTGCTGATGGTAGAGAATGTGTGTTTCCAGATTATTACATACCACCATAGTGCTCTTCAAAGTGGTACCAATTTGCACTCCTACTTTCTATTGAGACTTCTCTTCATCTCTGTTTCCTCTGTGGTTTTTTTTGCCTGCTGTGGTTTTCTGAAGCAAGCCCCACTGTGGTTCTTCCCCTGAGTGCTCTCTGGATGGTCAAGGTTCTTCTTACCTGTACCACTCAGGACTATATGAAATGAATTTGGATATGGTTTGACCCGTGAAAAACTTGATGGGATTCTCTTATCCTTTGGTTTGGTAGTGAATTTCTTCTAAGGACACATTTTAAGCAACCACCTCCCCATAGCTCATAACATGCATTCTTTCACTGGCCCATTAAAGCACCAGTAACCTGGAGGCTGATAAAAAAGAGTTCTATGAATCTATGCCATTCATTCCTAACTTTCTGCAGAATTGAAAACTTCCTGAAAATGAAATGCTAGACACACACACACACACACACACACACACACACACACACACACACACATTGTTTTCTGTGCAATTCTGAAAGACTTTTTGGTAACTGAAGCAAATTCATTGATCTCAAGCTCATCCTGCACTGATCTATGTTGAATGATTCAGGAAGAAGGATTGAAGAACAGTTTGGTGTATTAAAATATTTCTGAACTTAGGACAATTGGATAATTGCCCCAATGTCCTATAAGTATATAGGAATTTTGATAAAACTTAATATGTTTTTATGGCTGCTAATAGTTTTGTCACTGTTGTTAATATTGCTTTCATATTAAATCCCAATTACATTTCATGATATAGTAGAACAGAATAGAAAGACAATTTAGACTCAGGACTCAACCTAGTCAAGTTCAACTCTGCCATTTCTTTTTGGGATGGGATAGATAACTTTTGCTAGCCTGAGTTTTCTTATCTCTCAAGTGGACTCATCTTTTTCGGGGGGACAGGTACCAGAGATTGAACGCAGGGACACTTGACCACTGGAGGATGTGAGCCACATCCCTAGCCTTATTTTGTATTTTATTTAGAGACAGGGTCTTACGGACTTGCTTAGTGCTTTGCTTTTGCTGAGGCTTTGAACTCATGATTCTCCTGCCTTAGCCTCCCAAGCTGCTGGGATTACAGGTGTGTACCACCGCATCCAGCCAAGTGGACTCATCTTAAACAAAGGATTTTTCTCAGGGCTAATGAAATTTATCCCAATATTTGGAATGTGGTAAATATTTTATGTTCCTCCTGCTATACCTCTTGGATAGCAGATCTACACAAAGAATACAAATTTAGTGTTTCCCCTGGGCTGCTGTAGGGTTTCAGTGAGATTCCATATGTGGTATTTCAGGGGCAGAGTGGGTCATCCATACATGTTAAATGTCCTTAAAACCAATTTTTATTATTAATTAATTAATTATAGTTAGGAATGCATTTTGATTCATTGTATACACAATGTAGCGACACACCATATGTACAGTTATACATGAGCACCTAGGGTAATGATGTCCATTTCATTCCACCATCTTTTCTGCCTCTATACTCGCTCCCTCTCTGCTTTTGCCCAATCAAAAAGTTCCTCCATTTTTCCCATACCCCCCATGATGGATCAACATCCACTTATCAGAGAGAACATTTGGCTTTTGTATTTTGGGATTGACTTGCTTTGCTTAGAATGATATTCTCCAACTCCATCTATTTACTTACAAATGCCCTAATTTTATTCTCTTTTAATGCTGAGTAATATTCCATTGTGTATATATACACAGTTTCTTTATCCATTCATCTACTGAAGGGCATCTAGATTACTTCCACAATTTAGCTATTGTGAATTGAGCTGCTATAAACATTGATGTGGCTGGATCACTAGAGTATGCTGATTTTATGTCCTTTGGGTATAGACTGAGGAGTGGGATAGCTGGGTTGAATGGTAGTTCCATTCCAAGTTTTCTAAGGAATCTCCAAACTGTTTTCCAGATCGGTTGCTCCAATTTGCAGACCCACCAACAGTGTATGAATGTGCCTTTCCCCCCACATCCTTGCCAACACTTATTGTTGTTTGTGTTCTTGATAACTGCCATTCTGACTGGAGTAAGATGAAATCTTAGAGTAGTTTTGATTTGCATTTCTCTAATTACTAGAGACATTGAACCTTTTTTCATATATTTGTTGGTCGATTGTATATCTTCTTCTGAGAAATGCCTGTTCAGAATCACATCGGTTACACATCCACATTTTTACATAATACCATATTAATGACTGATTCTGCAACTTGTATTTGGGGTAAAAAATGGGAGTTCATAACGCACTTGAATCAAATGTATGGAAGATGATATGTCATGAGCTTTGTAATGTTTTGAACAACCAATAAAAAAAAAAGAAAAACGTGAAAAAAAAAAGAAATGCCTGTTCAGCTCCTTAGCCCATTTATTAATTGGGTATTTGTTGAAAACCAATTTTTGAAGGCTGTGTTTGGAGATCAAGCCACAATTTAATTTGGTCTATTTCAACTTTGAGTTTCTGTGTTCACAGGACTCTCTAGCTCCTCCACCAGCATTGGCTCTTGCTATGATCCATTTGCTTTCTTTCCTCATCAGAGGTGCTGCTGCCTCTGAAGATCACAAGTGAATGCTTGACATTGACGGGTTGGGTTGCTTACAGGTGGAAAAAATGTTATCCAGGGTGTTCTCTGGAGGGTTGGGGAAGCTCCTGAGTCTTCACTTGTCTTTTAAAGGCACATATTGTTTCAGACACCTGTAAAAATAATAGCCATGAATTATTTATAGATACAAATTAATGCTGCAACCATATTGAAGCAAAGCACAAATTGAATAGCTTTATATGCCTAAGGCCTCAAATGGATTTAATAGAAATTTCATCCCAAGCCATATATTATTTACTCTTGATATCCAATAAAAATTCACACCAGTGAATATGATGCTTCTGACACCTTTCACTTACAAACATTAGAAAAGAGGTTTTGAGAGAGATTTGAAATGTGATTACTAAACCTGTTCCAATTCTGTCTCTGTCAACTCTGAAATTCCTGGTAAGAATTGCTTTTCTTAAGAAGAGAATCTCCATCCTGAAGGCATACATCTATGATGAGACACCATCTGTCTCCAGCAAAAAATCCAAAAATGTCAGGGCTGAAGGGGACTTCAGAGTTAGTCATCCCAAGCTCCTCATTTTCTGGGTACCTGGAGAGGTGATGGAGTGACTGACCTCAGGTTGGTTACTCAGGGAGTTACTGACGTAAGGTGATGGGACAACAGGTGCTGTGTGACTGCCCAACTTGTGGGCAACAGGTAGGAAGGAAAATGAAGTCCAAGCTGTTTTGTTTAATGCATCATTATATCAAACATAAGATTTATTTATTTAATGTGAAGGGCATATGAAAAATCTGTCATACCAAACAGAATTTCAGGCCAATGATTTTGAAACAATAAACATACCAAAGGCAAGACATATATTCTGACCTTTGTTTGCATTGAATTAAGCCAGGCCATTCTGTGAGGTGGTATCTGGCTAGCTAGATAGCCAGGTAGATAGATAATAGATAGATAGATAGATAGATAGATAGATAGATAGATAGATAGATAGGTAGATGAGAGAGGGATATATTAATATATATATATATATATATATATATATATTAATCCATCCACTGATCAATCAAATACCACCAAAGAGAAAGGAAGAAGGGGCAGGGAAAGAGATGGATTAATTGTCAATTTGTAGATTTTTCAATGGCTTCTGATATTTTTTTCTAAAATTGTAATGGAAATGTGGGTTTTTTTATCATAGTCCCACTGAGGCATTTTAATGGAAAGAGATAAGGTTTTCCATCTTACTGACTTTGCCTATGGGAAATATGCCATTCGTATAAGCATGTTAGTGACATCAATAATAAAACCACTACCAGTCATTCAGCCTGGCAGATTGTATATCTGTCTGTGAGGCCAATGACATTCTAAGTACCATTGACTCGTTCTCTTATAAATCTCAGGAGAGGGAGGACAAAGTCCCTATTCCAGAGGAGTTAAATATTCAGTTTTTAGATTATGGAAAATCAGAAGGGGAGCAAACGCAATATTTAACAACCAAGATTCTAAATGATTTTGATGGGCTAGATTCTGAGCCAAAATAAAGCAGAGATACAAAAAATATGTGAAATCCTGTCCTCAGATACAAAAAACAAAAAAAATAAAAAATAAAGCATTACAAGATACAGAAGTCCTGAGTTTCAGGGAAGATCTTGAGGGGTATATTATTTTTCTTAGGCTGCTGCAACCAAGTGCCATGCACTGAGTGGCTCAAACAACAGCAATTTATTGCTTCACACTTCTAGAGGCTAACGTGTGAGATCCAGGCATCTCCAGTTTGGGTTCCTTCTGAGTGCTGTGAGAGAGGATCTGTTCCACCCCTCTATTCAGCTTCTTGGGATTTGCAGACAACCATGATGTTCCTTGGCTTTTAGAAGCATCACCCTTCTCTCTACCTCCATTAGCACACAGGTAAAACACCTTCCTCCAAATATGCCCATGTTACTTGTCATATTGGACCATCCCTAATAACCTCATCTTGAGTTAACTAATCACATCTGCAATGACCCTATTTGCAAATAGTTTCACATTCTGAGGAAATAGGGGTTAGAATGTCAACATATGAATTGTTTCAAGGGCCAAGAAGGACAGGATTCAACCTGTTAACAAGGGCCTTTCAAGACCTAAACCATAGCTTCGGTGATATTTATAACCTAATTAATAGAGGCTAAGTCGAGCAATATTTGACTGCATTTGTTAGAAAATGTCCTGTAAATTCTGTGGAAGAATGATTCCATAAGACTCTGAACTTGGAACAAGGGGTAGACTTGCCCACTGGATAATGAAATACGACCAGATAAGGACATGCCACATGGACTATGGGGAAAGGCCAGGAGGTGTTTTGACCCCAAAGAAGAGAAAAAAGGGAGAAAATACCTTCAGTAGAACCATACAGAGCAACTATGAAATGTTTTCACAGCTTGGAAGTAAGATTATTGCCAGAGTAAAAAGCCTGGAGAATGGGATTTGAGACAGCACAATGTGGGAATGAAGGGCCCAAGCTTTGGACCCAGCTAACCAGGATGGAAGCTCATGGATCCCTAGCAGCTATGTGGGCAGATTACCTATGTCTCTGTCCTTTTGTTTTTTTTGTCTAGACAATGGGAATACCCATAGCCCAAACCTAATATTGATGTAGTGAGGGTCACATGAATTAATACAGGTAAGGAGTTTAGAACAGAAACTGACATTAGTGTCATTTGTAGAAACTAGATTGCTGAGGAACAAAGAAGGTGGCTGGGGAGAGGCAATGGAGTCAGGCCATGGGTCTGATTGTCATAACAAACAAAGCTGCTGCTTCCTGGTTGTGTGTAATCTTTAAAGAATGTGTTCACAGCAGGAGCATCTGCTTGGTTTTAGGAAAGGGAAGTGCAGACATGGAGTAGGTGGGAACAGTGGTACCCAGCACTACAGAGGCAGAGGAGCTAAGCGTGGCCAGAGGTGGCTCTTTTGTGAAGTCCCAATGAGGTGGCTCATCATCCCTCAGAATCCATTTATGACTCCATGCTCACCAAGAAAACTCCTATTAAAAATTTCCTTTTATTTTAAATTCTTGTCAGAGAAATCTCCACATAACATAAAACTTCCCATTTTAACCGTTTTTTTTTTAGTGTAGGGTTAAGTATATTCACACCATTGTACAATCAATCTCCAAGTCTTTCCTTCTTCTTTTTTAAAATATGAAACTCATGGACAATAGATCCCCATTTTCTGCCGTAGCAACCATCCTGGGACTTTCTGTCTCTATGGATTTGACTACTCTAGATACCTCACATAAATGGAATCATCCATGTATTTTTGTGTTAGGTTATTTCGCTTAACATCATGTCTTCAAGGTTCAGCCGTTCTGTAGCAATGTCAGAGTTTCCTTTTGTAAGGCTGAATCATATTTCATGGTATGCATAGTAGCAGCAAACTGCTATTAATTTTATCTCCTGAGCATCACAAAATTTGCCCAAAATGGACAATGAACAGAACAGGACCATTTTGGTGGCTGGAGAGGGAAAAGAGGTCAGAGTTGATTTTAGCCTGGGTTCCCTAGTAACAGAGTGTGAGGGAAAGGCTGATGTGTAACTACTGGGTTTGGGGCAGGGGTCTCAGGAGTAAGGCAGAGAAAGAGACAGGGCCAATACTAGGATAATGCACTGAGTAGTGTTAGATGCCAAGTGATGCTCCTTGCTGAACTCTGAGGACCTGAGAGACCCAGGGATAAAGGGGTGGACTTCTGATAAATATGAAAATGTGTCTCAGGACTGTGGACAGGAGAAAGAGGGAAGGATTTACCCTGAGACCTATCTTCCATGGTTAAAGTTTCGCCCTATAGTGTTAACTTCCCACACTTTAGTGTTGCCTGCAGGTAGACTCTAGGAAGGTTTTTTGCAGAGTCCACAGGATGTCTAGGGCGAAGAGACACAGGCACAAGCAGGAGGAAGCAGTGTTGGGGTAGATTGAAGGAGACTGGAGCCCATGCTAAGCTGGTTGCTGCAGCCATAGTTGGAACAAGAAAGGTGAGGCCAAAAGCTTCAGAAGGGATTCAGGAGAAGTATCTGGTATAGAAGATGAGGCAGGGTATCCTACATGGACTGTCAATGCTCCAGTCACATCATGGGTAACTGCTAATGCAACCCTTGCACCAAATACAGATGTTGATAACTACAGATGTTACCAAGTCTTAGGTTAATTAGCTTGCACAGAATCACACAATTAAGAAATACAGGGGCCATGTTTGGATCCACAACAGATTCCAGCTTAGTACTTTTGTACTGAGAAACTGAAACCTTTTTACGAACACTAATCTCTATGATTAGACTAGACTTATCTTTGTCCACAACAAAGTCAGAGAAACAATGAGTTTTGTGAAAGAAAAGTTTTTCACTAGTTGGCTACGTGTCAGGAGATGAGAAGCCCAGGGTTCAGGGATACTTAAGAATAAAGAAGCAGAGTGGTTTAAGAAGCATAGGAAAAGTGGTTGGAGGTGAAGCAAACAGTGGCCTGCACATGCATAATAGAACTCCATGGCTCTTCATAGGACATATGCAGCAAATGGCGATGTTAGCATGATTTGAGGGTGGAGTTTTTGCCTTTCACCCTAGGTCAAAATTTCACCCACTAGATATTTGCACAGTCCCAAGTGAAGGGTCAGTGGCTTCCACAAAGCAGCCTTCAAGTCCCTGGAAAGTAACCTAGGTAACTATTGTAATCAGAGGAGATAGCAACAGGACTTCAGAGGTGTTATCTTCAACAGAACTAGTAGGAGACTAATATATTGCTCAGCTACATGACGTCCAGAATTAGTGATTTCAAAAGTCAACTCAAAACAAGTGAAGTAACTGTGTTTATTCAGGTTTTCCCTTGGTTTCCGTGTTTTGTGAATGCATTTGAACCAAACTTGTAAATTCTGGGTCCCTGGCTGAGTTGAGTTTCTAGATCTACAAATCTGAGTGAGGACCAGAATCTGAAATAAAATGACCTCATTGAGGGACAGTCCTGGTTGACTTCTCTCTGTGACATCTCTACCTCATCTGTCTCAGTCAGTCTTAAAATATTTGCAAGATTATCAAAGACCCGTTTTGAGTTGCTCCAGAGGGTGTAGGTTACTGAAAGCAAATTGAGCTGTATATAAGGTTTCATAACCAGAGGCTATCTAAGGAAGTGAAACCATTGGTGTTAAAAGACCTGGGCAGGTCATGGCAGCACTAATTTCTATGAACAGAAGATCTTGTCACTGAGCTGGAACTCTTTAACTTATTTCATCAAGGCAAACCATAGTCTCCTCTCTGATCATGAAACTCATTTCACCGAGGAAGATCTGAGTTGCTATGCCCCACAACCCTCCTATCTTTCATTTATCCTTCTTTTCCATCCCTCCACCCATTCTTTTCTTCTATCCATTCTTCCTTCTCTCTTTTCTTTCACCTTTCTACCAGCTATTATTTCATCTTTACTCCCCTCTTCCAAAATTCCTTCTGCCATCCTTCCACCCCCCTCATCAGTTATGGCTTTTTTGGTGGCAAGCAATAGACACACACTCTAGCCCATTTGAGCCAGAGAATTTCAGGAAAGGATATTAGGAAGCACAAAGAATAAGTAATAAAATTTTAAAAATCAGACTTGGAAGTAGGACATTTTAAAATAATGGAGCATCTGATTTCTTCAGATGGACTGAACAAAACCCAACAGATTTTTTTTTCTTCTATCCATACATACTTCAATAGGAAACAAAGTTCCAGGAAAGTGTAAATGGTCCATCAACTTATGCATAATGCTCAACTGCCTCGTATGTGTAGATTAGTGAGAGGAAGGATTTGGTAGAACATCTCTGCAAGGGACTTTCAGCTTCTAGGAAGGGGATGCAGGTCCTTTCCCAGCACCCAAGTGGTGGGGTGGACAGGTGCATTCCCAAAGGAAATCAAGGAACAGTTACGAAAAATAAAAACGGATGCCTGGTGGCCAAGATATTATAAAAGGATTGTTCTATGGTGCTTTTAAAAACAATTTCCCCCCATTTATCCTCTTAACCTTACAATGAGAAGGCTCATCGTTACCGTGATCCAGTTTTTCCTGGTGGTGGGCTGAGGCAGTGAATTATATTTGCTTCTAATGACAATATATCATACAGCACCTTGCAATCTATCACACACTTATACATTCATTATCTCATTTATATTTGCTCTGTGTTATGAGCTGAATTGTGTACCTACCTCCACAAAAATATTCTTATGTTGAATTGTTAATCCCTGAACCTCAGTATGTGAATCTATTTGGATATATGGCATTAAAATATATGATTAAGTCAAAATGAAGCTGTAATGCTGAGCTCTAATCCAATCTGACTAGTGCCTTTTTATGAAAAGGAAATTTGGATGCACAAAAATCCAGGATGTGGACACAGAAAAAACTGTGTGAAGATACAGGGAGAGGAGAATCATCCATAAACTGAGGACAGATGCCTCACAAGAAATTAACCCTTCTAATGCTGATCTTGGACTCCCAGCCTCCAAGACTATGAGAAAATAAATTTCTGTTGTTCAAGTCACTCAGTTTACAGTACTCTGTCATGGAGCCTAGCAAATTAATACTCTCTATATGTAATGACTACTAATGGTTGGTAGGGAAACCAAGAAGCAGAAAGGCCATGATATTTGTTAAAGTTCTACAGCAAATAAATAGCAGAGAAGCCACATCCTTGATTCCTATTCAGTTTTCTCTCAGTTACACCATCCTATTTCTTTCCTTTCAACTACAATCATCCTGTTGCAGGATATGAACTCTTGACTTCCCCCAATCCCACAACAATGTTCTTCCACATCAAACCCTAAGCTCATGGAAGCAGTAGAAAGAGCTAGTGGTCTTCTTGTATGTGTACACTGTTCAGGGCATTGATGTCCCTAATCATCAACCCAGTACATTCCTTTTTCAAGGTACTTCCTCTTTTCATTCCCTCTAGTGCGGATAAAATAAGACAAGCCTTGAACCCAGTGACTGCTATTGACAATCAGAACAGCTGATGTGGTAGTTACTCTCAAGGATTGGATTGCTCCCAAGCGTGCAATATGGAGCTTTAAGTGAATTTCATGTATTTCTGATTTTAACGAGGAATCTTATTTCAATAGTGATTAGCCATCTGGTTGAAAAAAAAATTCATAGTAAATTTGATGATGTCTCTATTTAGATTAAATACAACAAATAGTAACATTAGATTAAAGGGGACCTTGGTCAGCCCAAACGATACTGGGTTTATAGTGCAAATCATATTACATCCTGTAATCTTATCCTCACTAGTTTAACCTCTTGCTCACATCCAAATTGTACATTTTTAATTGGGATAGGCCAGGTGTATTTTATTTATACATTAAGAACCACTCTAGAAGGGGCTTTGAGATACCAGCTAAAGAAATGAATCCCCTTTATGTTCCTCATCGTCTACTTGTGTATCCAACATCTCGGTGTTTCTTTTGGCTTTGACCTCTGTTGCAGCCAATTCTTTTTCCTAACAAGCTACCTCAAACAATAAATGTGAACTTCTCCCAATTTGGAAACTTATATTTCAGACTATAACGTTGATCCAGATGGATTGCTCCTCAGTTTTATTATGATGTGCAGGAACATATCCAGCAGGATAATTTGTCACTTGTCACACACACATGGTCCTGATATGACTGGTGTGTTCCTGGACCTGGAGGCTCTGGGTTGTATTTGCAGATGACTTCGTTAGGACTATAGCCCCACCAAAGCACAGAATTACAGAGATATGTTTTAGAATCTGCTGAAGGATTCTTAGCACATTCATATTTTTCTTTCTTCCAGGGCAATGCCTAGTACATAATGCTTCTCAACCAAAAAAATAATGCTTATTGATTCTGACACCACGGAAGACAAATTGTCCCAACATTCAGAGATGCAATGCCATGAACCAAAGAAACAGTAATCTGAAGAGTAGAAGTCATAAAAACAAAGATTGATCTTAAGGAAAGGTGAGTATTTGTTTGAATTCAATAACATAATCCCCATTTTCTCCACTGACATCTGCCACATAAATCATGCTCTCTGGTACACTTAGTACAATTTTAACAAGAAAAAAATAGTTTTTGTGAAGATGTTCAGTGGATTAAGACATTGAAACAGAAAAGTTTGTTTGCATAGTTTTATCTATCTGAGTACTAGCCAAATACTCAAGGCAAATGCTGGAAAGACACATAAAATATTTCTAAATCTTTAAAAGTGTTTGTTAGACTCCCAATGTCAGGACAAGCATGTCATTGATGGTTTTGTTTAATAGTGTTCCTCTGTCTATGTAACTCTCATTACAAATTACCAATGTGAATTAAAAGGCTTCATGAGATATATGCATATAAAAATATAAAAGACTTTGCTTTTGTATCTAATCCCATTTCCCTGATTGGAGGTGGAGTGTATACAGAGTTGAGAATTGACTCTTATTGTTTAATGGTAACACATCATGTTTACTGAGATGTAGATTATAAGGGATCCGGCAGATGGGATGCAGAATGTTCTTACACATAGTTCATGGTGCTTGAATCCATGGAGCTAGTATGGAATTATGTTCAAGAGAGAAGGGTTCCAAAGTCAAGGTTTTGAGGAAGAAACTTAGGAAGGCTTTGATGGGTATTCATGTTCAAATAATCAGAGGAAGAGTTTGATGAAAGCAAAAAACTATGTGTATAAATTCTTAGGTGCAAGGGTGCTTTCTTGGTGAATAATCACAAAAAAGAACAGAGTACTATAGCTAAATATGTGTAAGATCTGGCCAGTGAGGGTCTTGTGGAGAATAGTGTGGTGCCTGTTTGGGCCAAATCCTTCCGAAGGCTGTTCACCATCAGCAGGCCTCCTGTTGTAATATTTCCAAATATTTTCAAAACAGCATTTTTACCAAGTTATCTCAGCTAGGAAGTAATTTCGGGTAAATTAAAATGGGAAGTAAAAACCAAACCAGAGTTGATCCCTGTGCAATGGTAAAATATGTATTTGTGCACATGCACATCATCTGTTATTTTCAAAACAGAAACATGTAGTAATAATTTATGCACAGCTTTTTGGTCAAGGATATATTTCCCCAGTGTAATTTTAATTGTTCAGTAGTGTTCAGAACCATGAAGTGATTTATTCAACTAATTCTCTCTTGTTGGAAATCTACAATATTCCAGGGTTATGATAAATTATTCTATATTGAACAACTTTACAACTAAATCTTGTGTGTGTGTGTGTGTGCGTGTGTGTGTGTGTGTGTGTGTGTATGTGAGATGTTGTGGACTGAAATAACAAATTCTTTGTGTTTACCCCAGGAAGGAATTTTTTTTTTAAATGGAAATTCTGGAACAAATTATATACATAGTTTTAAGTCTTATGATTGATACTGCCAAATTATCCTTCAGAAATATCTTATCGAAATTTATTCTCACCTGTAATGCGTGAGCACTCTTGTCTGCTAATATCTCTGCCAGTAGGAGTATTATAGTTTAAAAGTTACAGGTAATATAGTTATATTCTTCCACTTTGCATAATAGCCAAGAAATGGAAACAACTTAAACGCCCATCAACTGATGAATGGATAAAGAAAACGTGCCACATATATACAATGGAATGCCAATCAGACATAAAAAAGAATGAAATCTTGTCATTTGCAATAATGTAGATGGAACTGGATGGTCACTTATGTCAAGTGAAATAAACCAGGCAGAGAAAGAGAAGTACGCATGATTTCACTCATACATGGAATATTAAAAAAAAGGTCGATGTCATAGGAGTTGAAAGTAGAATGATGGTTTACCAGAGTTTATAGAGCACAGAGAGGAAGGAGGGAGAGGTTGGTCAATGAAGATAGGAGTAAGAAGTTTGGTGAGCTATTGCATGTCAGGGTGACTGTAAATAACACTCATACACTGTACATCTCAAAAACCTACAAGAAGGGGTTTTGAATATTTTCACCATAAAGAAATGATAATGTTTGAGGAAATGATATGTCTGATCTAAATTAAACATGATACAAGGTACATGTGTTAACCAGCTTTTCATCCCTGTGACCAAAATACATGACAACAACTTAAGAGAAGGAAAACTTTATTTTAGCTCATGGTTTCAGAGGCTTAGTCCATAGTTGGCTGGTTCCATTGTTCTGGGCGTGAGGTAAGGCAGAGCATTTTGGCAGAAGGGTGGGGCAGAGGAGCGCTGCTCTCCTGTGATCAGGTAAGAGAGATGGAAGGGGAATAGGGATACAGAGAAGGTGCATGCTTGTAGGGTGCACCCTTTTAAGGTCCACCCCTAGTGACCCACCTTCTCTAGCCATGCCCCACCTACCTAGAGGTGCTACCCAGTCAGTCCGTTCAAACTTGGATGAACTGATTAGACTACAGCTATCATAATCTAATCATGTCACCTCTGAATGTTCTTGCATTAACACGGGAGCCTTTGTGGGACACCTCATAGGCAAACCATTACTGTATATATGTACTGAATTACCACATGGTACACCATTAACATGTACTTTTTTGTTTTTATGTTTCATTAAAATTAATTTACATCTAAATAAATAAAATACCACAATAATTCTGCCAGATAATTTCTATTGAATGTGCAGTTTCTGCATTTAAATAGAAACAATCCTGACAATTCTCTCCCTCAACAGACACACATACATGCACACAGAGGCATGGGTAACCACAACTAGAATAGACCAGACCAGCACCATTAGTGAGCTACAATATAGACTAGTGCAGTGGTACTGAGCATGACCAGAGGGTTTATTATGATCTCTTTGCACACACACAGGAGTACAACAGTGGCAGGGCCTGATGACTCCTGACAGCAGTTCATATGAGCTATTTCAACAACTTCTGGGTGACGAGAATGCTTGCACTTCTCACTGATTTTTGTTTCTAGTTAATGTGCATGAAGATCATCAACTAGTTATCGGATCCCCATTTCCCATCATGGACATGTATCTGTATGTGTGTGGGGGGGGAGTATTTTCTGGGTGGGGTTCCCTGGAGGAGGGCCAGGGCTTATGCAGAATTGATGACAAGAATTCTAGAAAACAGTCTAGGATAAAAATTGAGAGAAAAGCTAGGAGTATAAGGTAAAGGAAAAAGAGAAGTGCTGGTGGACATGACGAGGAGAGGCAAACATCCCATTCTTCTCCTGGGTACCTGAATTGCCCATTTTCTTTCATTTTGATATAAGCATGTAACTGTCTAACTAATGGACTATAAGTGAAATTAGCACTACCTGGATGATGGGTTTGGTTTTGTGTTGTTTTGTTTGCAGTGCTGGGGATTGAACTCAAGGTCTCATACATGCTAGCAAGCACTCAGCCGCTGAGTTACATTCCCAGCCCTCTTTAAATTTTTTTTTTTTGAGACAGAATATCACTATGTTGTCCAGGATGGCCTTAAAGTTGGGATCCTATTGCCTCAAGGCTGTCAATTTTGAATTGCCAAAGTGCAGCACCATCTGTGTCTTGGACCATGGACTATCTAAACGGAGATGTTGGAGCATCAGTCCACCTGGGCCCTCAGCATCGAGTAGAACAGAACTCTCTGCAACCGGTGTTGGTTATAAGTTGTTGTTTATGAATAAGCAACAGACCATATTGCCATAAGCCACTGAGATTTAGGGACTGATTTTTTGTAGTTTACTTAATCTAGTTTAACTCATACAAAGGTCACAGGGAAGAAAAGGTAGGAAATTTATAAATATTGGTACAATCTTCCTTGGGGACACTATTTGTAAAAATGTTTGAGACAGAATGTCTTTGGGGAACCTTTCTCATGAGGCAGTCACTTCATTACCCCTAAATTATGGTTTGGAATCACTGGCCTGAACATAAACAATGACCATGTCTAGACTGGAAAGGCTATTGTGATGTAGGTAGATCAGACAACTTTAGGAGGCAACTACTCAAAGTAGAGCTACTGGTTCAGCTCAGAATAAATCAGGGGCTCTTAAGCTTCTAAACTCAAAGTATCACCAGTTTTCCAAGAATAAAAGGAAGAGATGACACCAGAATGAATTCAATATCCTAAAGGCATTAAGTAAGGTGCAAAAGAGAGTTTTCAGATGGACACTTCGAGACTTGAAAATAAAGAAAAAATACTAAATCTGAGTGTCTTTCTTTTCTGGGAAAAGGGTTTTGTGTTTGGATATTTGCAGAAGTTTCACATTCCTCCCCCACCCCCCCACAAGTGAAACTCCCTGGGGATTTCAAACAGCAGGAAGTTCAGTGGAAGGCTCCAATTAACCAATTAATATGAGTGAGTGCTGAGCAGAAACTAGTAGATTAGACCAAAAGAAAAATCACCACAACCCTGAATTAATGGGTTTACATAAATCAGGTTGGGGAAACAAAAAACAAATTTTGTTTTAGTTTTTGCTGTGTGGGCAGATGCACAGAAGCAGAGTTTTAATGAATTGTGTTTTATAAAGAACAACCACCGGCTGCCTGGGAAATTAAGCAAAGCCATGTCCTCAAATGTCAGGGTATTCTTCCTTTTGTTATCGGAATACTCAGAGCTTCTTGTTATAAGTAAGTCACAAATACTTGGATTCCTTCTGATAATCCTTTGTTAAATTATACTTTGTTGCATAAGAAATTAGGAGGTTAAGGAAATGCAAATCAGTTCTTCTAAACTAAATAGATGTCTTTCCTGATTTTAAACCTCATGCAATCTGTTTAGGGTATAGTAATTATTTTCAGTATTGCAATTAGTAAAAATTTTGATCAAAAAACTCCCATGTAGAATGCAACTGCTCATCATTATATTGGATTGGTTAAGTAGGTATGGTGGTTTTATATGTCCACTTGATCAGGCCACAGGATGCCCAGATATTTGGTCATACATTTTTCTGTGTGTGTCAGTGAGGCTGGATGTTTCTGGATGAGATGAACATTTGAGTAAAGCAGAAGGCCCTCCTAAGTGTTCGACCCAGTGACAGCCTGAAGGGAGCACAATAGCTGACCCTCTCTGGAGAACTCCTCCTGCCTGACTGCCTTGAAGAGGACTGTCAGCCTTCCCTGCTTTTTGAACTTGAACCAAAACATTGGTTTTTATCTGAGTTTTTGAGGCTGCCAGGAGCTAGCCTGTCACTTTGATTCTTCTGCTTCTCAGAGCTTTGGATGGAGATAGCAACTTATACCATTGACTTTCCCTAGTCCCAAACTTTCTAATCACAGATCCTGGGACTTGCTAGCCTCCACAGTCACATGAGCCAATTCCTCAAAATACATTTCTTTCTTTTTTATATATCCATTTGCTTCTCTGTAGACCCCTGAAAGAAACATAGGATATAACACTGCATCACATGGAGGATCACAATGATCTTTAGTAATAAGCAAACAGAATATTTAAAATAAAAAGTACATTCTTGGACTTCCTACTCTTCATTGGACATTGGCGATACCAAGAGAGACTGCTTCCAGTTTTGCTTCAGAGCTTGTATGTTCTTTACTTAATGTTAATAATTCCCAGAGAATGTACTCAGTGTTAATTTGTTGTTCCAGAACAAAATAATAGCTAATGAACAGAAACACCTGATGTTTTTCCTTTAACCAGAAGGTCCAATAAAATCAACTCCTCTCTGTAGTTAAGAAGTGTGAATTGGTTTTTGCTTGCCTGAGATTTTGAATTTTTGGTAATGAAAAGAAAATCATATTGCTAATTTATTTTGTTTGACTTATAGTGAGCAACCTTAGCCTACAGGATCTGGAGCATTTGAATTCCCCAAATTCATTCTTCTCTTGCACATATGTATCATTGCACAGTCTATTTCTTTAGCCTGAAAAAGTATAATAATAGAGATTTTACAATGTTGTCTATGTGGAAAATGCTTCTTGATATTCGAGCTCAAATGTATCTTCTCTGGGAAGTCTTTCCTTAAGAAACTTGGGAAAAGTCCTCTCAAGTTTCCCAGTGCAAGAGGAATTATCCTATTTGTTTCATTTTTTTTTAAATCCCTTTTTTCCCCCCTCTGGACAGCAAGCTACTGGAGACAGGATTTTATTTTTGTCCTTTCCATATTGTGTTGCTATAATATGAATGCTAGCATTGATTGAGCACTTATGTTCTGAACACTTTATACAAATGAATGAATTCAATCTTCATGACAGTATTAGATCTTATAAGATGAAGAACCTGATGTGTGGGGCAGTCAAGTAACTTTCTTGCTCTTACACAAATCATTCTTCTTTTCCAGTTGGTGATCTTATACAGCTGTCAGTCTAGCAATTTTCTTTGTGGACAATTCTCCAGGAGTCTATGGCCAATGATTCTGAAATTGTCTTACTTACTCCTGAATAACTGGGATTAATTAGTTAGTGGTGGGCTACATCCCCAATGTGAATGTGGGGTTCATGATGGAATCCTCGAAGAGGAATCTTTCAAGTTCAGGGGAGGTTGGTAAAAGAGGCTACAAGTAATGATAATGTATGTCACTTTCATATCTTCTTTTCATTTTCTCTTTCACCACACACACACATGCACACATACACACAAATACACACATGCATACTTTTCTAATTCCCTATTTAATGACAATGTTGAGGGGGTAAAAGAAGAGACAGACAGAATTCTATTGTAGTTCTATTGTAGAGAGGAGAAAGCCATTGGAAGGCTTCATAGCAACCAGGCACCCTTTTTCAGGGCTACTTTTCCTGCAACCTCCACTCTCCCAACCAAACACACCTTGACCCTTTTTTGATGAACTTGCTCCTCACCTGATCTTCTGGAGCTCTATAAAAAGGTCTCTTTCCCTGGTGCCTGTAAAGCTATAACTGAACATCTCCGAGAAACCCGTGAAGGGCCAATGAGATGTGTGGTTCCTCCTGATGCATCTGGATTCTGGTTGGGAGGTTAAATGCTGAAGGAAAAACCTCCTTCGTTTGTACCATGAGGAGTTGTTGACCTGCTCATTGAATGACTCAAGGAGAAGGACAGGTGGTCAAAATGGGTGCTGGGTCAGACCTGGAAAAGATAATGCAAGGATGAATCTCATCTCTTTTCAGAACCACATGTCTGTGGGGCTTCTGTGACCTGAGATGGTCAAGATCAGGCTGGAAGACTCCAATTTTGAAATAATTGGAGCAAAGAGAAATCAAATGCTTATCGGTGGCAAGGGACTTTCATGCCTATTTCCCCTGGAACATCACCCAGCAATCCTTAGATTTATATTATGTACCTCATCATTTTCTCTGTGTTTGTGGGAATAACGCTGCCTAAATGAAGGGCTCTGAGTAAATGATGAAATCGTGACTAGAACAGCTTGGAGGGGTCTGGTGGTCTAGAAACGGGATCTGCAAGTCCCCAGCAAATCTCTAGGATGCTCTTATTAGATAAGGATGCAAATTACATTTAGCAAGACTTCTCAGAAGAAGCCTCCTTTTGGAGCAGATGCAAAGCTACTTTCAGGCTCTTGAGGAAAGAGAAAATAAATACCTCTTTGAAGATGCTTTGTGCCAAATGTCCATATTGATTTACAGTCCTTCCCATGCTTTGGGAAAATAAGCAAGAGGCTCGTGTGTTGTTAGATTAACAGTGAAGCAGAAGACTGTTAAAAATATTTCTTTTTTTTCCCCATAGATAAGTGGGTCCCTGGTAGTCAACACCATTCACATAATGCCTGAATAATTGCTCAGTGATGCTAGGAATTAGAAATTGCTCAATAATTCTAGGAATTAGAAATTTTATTTAAACTCAAAGATATAACAAGAAAAGGAAACTTTAGTTTCATTCCAAATTTTCTTCTGTGACTACTTGTAGGCATCTCCCTGCCTTGTCCTACGGCTGGCTGCACATGCCCCATGCAGGTGACCTTCCTTGCTCCAGGAGATGAAAAGTCAATAGGGTTCTCCCCAGAGGTCTAGCTCTACCTTCACAGATCCTTATTACATCATGTTGCCTGTACTTCTTGCTAAATAATTTTCTCAAGTGGGCCCTTTTGTGTCTAGAAGAAAATGCATTGCTGAAATTCCATGTATGCATATTTTTCTACATGATAAAGGAAACTGAACTGGAAAATTAACGGTATTCAGTGCTTTCTAGTTGGAGGACCCATATTCCCAGGAGAAGGGCTGGGACTCTGCAGAAGGGTTCAAGTTCTAAAGAGAACACCATAGGTGTTTAGGTTCCAGCATGGGATGCTATGCTTAATGTCCACTCCAGGTGAAAGAGCTTTCTGCAAAGGGTACTGATGCCACCGCTTCCAGACAGAACACTTATAATCAGAAACTTTGTTCTTTGAGCCAATCTAGGCCACTGTGTTCCTGACATGGACACTTAGGGGTATCAGTGACTCCCTAACCTTTGTAGAAGGGTCACAGACCTACAGATGACCCTAGCGCACTTAAACTTGATATTTGGCACAGAGTTGGGGGCATCTCCCTATTATAATTTCATGCACAGCTATCACTGTGACCAGTATGAAATGAGAATTTGTGACAGGGGCTTATTTTAAATGTCCTTGCCAGTCAGCACAGAGCGTGGGCTGAGGAGATGTAGGGCTGCTATTTTCTTGTAAAATGTAGCTAATAAATATGTAAATCACACTATCTTTATTCATAACCTGGCAGGGATCAGACATGAGATAACAGTCAAAAAACACTATGTTATCTCTAATATTAAGTGATTTAATATCTCAAAACCTCAAACACTGGAAAAATAGCATGAAAAAAATATTTTTTCTTGGTCTACCTCTTGGTGAGTAATATTTAACATGCCTGTCAATTCTTTTTGTGCACAGACTTGGAACCTGAACTCATGTGTATGCATTTCTTCCTTCTGTAAGCCAACTTGTACTTCCAGTTGAACATACACTGCTCCTTTCTTTAAAGTCAGAAGCCTGAGTTACTCCCTTCTGATAATTACCTTGCTGTCAGACACTGTTCCTTCAACTATGGCCCCATCCTTCTTATTTTGTTATTAGGAGGCCTGAAAGTGGCAACAAAATTCTTCAGGCTTTTGTTTCCTTTTTGGGTTCTAGGACCTTCCAAGGTAGAGGAAACCCCTTGGGTCAAAACTTTCATCCCTCTCTCATCCATCTTCAATGCCCAGCCTGCTAGGGTCTGTTTCTCCCCGAGTCTCATGTCATTGGAAGGGCTGAGAAATGACCTTTCTCTTTCCTTCAGATATGTGTTTTTCTCTGGGTCTCCAATTATTCTCACCCACAAGAATGATCACTGAGAAGCCGTGCACTCTTGAAACTGGAGGATCTTTAGAGGTTACCTAGCCAGACTGACATCTCAGATCCCTTGAGAAAGGAGTCCCAGAACGATGGAGATGGGTTCTCGGTCAAGTTCTGTCATCTCCCCAGCTCTGTGACCAGACCACAGGAAGACACTTTTCTTTTGAGCCTTGATTTTCTCTTACACAAAAGTGAGATAATGATGCCTATGACATATTAACACTCAGGTGGCACAAAGCTGGCACATAATTTATAATTTCTCAAATTCCTGTAGCCATTGACTCAGGTGGATGAAAAGATTCTTCCTCAAGGGGTAAACATTCATCTTATATCTCCTTTCTCATGTATCCTCATTTCACCTTTACAAGGAGAATGGAAGTGCATATCTACATTGCAAATACCAGCACTTGGAGGTCTCAGAGAGGTCCAGCCAGTTCCCATCTTCTCTAGTAACATTGTGCTCTTTGATCCTGCTCTATGGTTTATTTTTCCACAATACTATTAATTTTCTAACTTATGTAATTAATATATTTATTATTCACTGTCTATTTGCTAGAACTTAAGTTCCACGAGGGCAGCCAACTTTCTTCATTTGTTGCTTGATCTAACCTTTGCCCAGGCCCACACCTGGTATATACCTCAGTCCAAATCTGATAAAGGAGTGACCAAGTTTATGCAATTAATGAGTGACAAAGAAGGGACCAAACCTAAACTCTTTTCTCTAAGTTCATTCACCAGCTAGCATGGGTGTGATATTGATTGGTATTAAGTAGTATTGGAGGTGATCAAGGTAGAGAGGTGACAGAGGAAACAGAAGAAAGGAGGAAGGAAGGAGGAACAGCAAGTGAGCATTTAGGGAGGTTGTGTAAAGCAGGGAAGCTTGCATACACTCTCTGCTTCAATGCACGAAGCAGCTTCATGAGCCCAGGTCAAGCCTTCAAGGGGCTTTGTAGATAAATCCAGCTCTCTGACCAGACCTCAGGAAGATATAGATGATGAAAAGAACAGAAAGAATCAGATGATGAACAGACAGGTAGCTTCCCCCAGCTCCCTCACAGATATAGACTCACACCTTCCAGGAACATTAGCTCATGGTATCCCCTGCAGAATGTCATTCCCACTCAGCTCCAGACATCAGCCTACAGGGACAAGTGGGGCAGCATGATTTTCTACCTGTGCAACTCCAGGATCACATTCCTGAGTGTATAGGCAGTGCTCAGGACTGGCCCCAGACATGGGTGTCTTTATTGGCCGGGATGGACACAAAACAGCGATCTTTATGGACATTTAATACCTCTGTGAACTTAGAAGAAGAAAAAAGACACTGGGCAGTCTGACCCAGTGAGGGGGTGGAATGGCTTCCCAGAAGCTTCACCAGAGTTTCAGGGGGAAAAAAAGGGAAGAAAATTGGAATTTAAGCCATTTGGAGTCTTTTCAAAGGCAACTTTCTGGAAAGGAGAGCTCATATACCACAATCCCAAACCCCAGAGCCAGTTCCCAGAAAACTTTTATTTCGCTAGTTATAGAGATTTCTTGTGCCCAAGCCACTGCCGAATATTTCCTGTCTTCCTCAAGTCAGCAGATGAGAGAGCAAGGACAGTTTGTTTCTCACTAGAGGTTGGCACTTGAGAGTTTTGTTCCTTGCTCAGGGAGACTGCAGTTTCTGTGCACCGGTCTCTGCCAGAGAGTGTCACTTCATGGGCCTCTGTGTGTCATTTACTCCTTTGCACAGTCAATTCTCCTTATCCACCATAGTTATAGTCCATGAATTCCCCCACAAACACTGAATTAGTGAATATTGAACATTTGCTCTGAGGTGAAATACAGGTTAGGTTCCAGAGTCTCTGGTCATATTTTCATTCATCCATCAACACAACAGCCATATTTTAGTCTTGTTTTATGTTGTTTCTGTTTAAAGGCACCTTATATAATATGCTATTGATTCATTAACATAGTGCTGGCTAACAGCACTCATGTCTGAGCAAAGATAACTTAGCATTTGTATTTTCTCCATGAGTCTCACCAGAGCTGTCCTACGCTTAGGAACCGGTGACAGTACAACGGTGAAGCGCTTCGGGACCATTTTAAACAGCAAAACTACCAACAAAAAGCACAAAACTGGAAAAAAACATGGTTCTAAATAGACTTCAAAAAGGACACTTACTTACACTTTGAGAACTAAACAAGGTAGAACATTGCTTCATTCAGCTTCCTCTGGGGAACATGTGAGCATCCTGTGTATCAGGTTTTTTTTTTCCGCATCTCTCTGAGCATGTCCATGAATAGCTACTGCAGAGCCATGGCTATTGATTTTGGGATTACATATGAATTCCAGTGAAGAGGTGAGTCATAAATACAGAATCTGTGAATAATGAGGATCAACTGTACTAGCAGGGAGGGGTTGGCAGGGTTCTGAGGTTTCTGGAGGAAAAGAGATCAATAAACCAATGAGCTTTCACCTGAAGTTCATAAACTCCTGACCTTGACCAGCTTTGGAATTTATGATGTAGTTGGCAGTGGGTGGTGGGGATCTGGACATCGTCTAGGGCAGGAATTGGCAGGTTTTTTTTTTCCTACAAAGATCCAGAAAGTGAATATTGTAGGCTTTGCCAGGAGATGGTGGTCTCCTAGGCTGCATTTCAGAAGTGCACCTTCTCACCAAACCCCACGAATGCCAAGCAGGATGATTTTAAAAGACAATAAATCATACAGTTGTATCATTATCAGATTATCCCACATGCATTCCACATTGGGTCCTAGGAGCCAGATATGGCAGTGGAAAGTGAGGGCCCAGTAAAATGGAAATCATCATTATCATTACTCTTACTAAACTACCACTGCCACTATCATTATCCCCCCCACCACTACCCTATCACCATCCTCAACACTGCCACCTTCATCATCCCCACCACCATCCCCATCCCCAGCACTGTCATCATCACCGTTACCACAGTCACTCTGGTCATTATCACCATTACTGCTATCTTATCAGTGTCATCATCCCTACTATCATCACTGTCACTGACACCCCTATTAAACATTTACTCTGTGACAGCACTGATCTGAGCACTCTACAGCGTTGACCCTCATCACAATCTAGTAAAATAGATTTTATTAGAGTCTTCACATTAGCAATGAAGAAATAGAGCTAGAGAAGTTAACAGCTGGGCTAGTTTCAATAAAGGAAATGTTTTCAAATCCTGTGCATAAGAAATGGGTTTCTTTAAAACAGAAATAAGTGGTGAAGATTAATCTTGATTTTTCTCCTATTACCTGAAGAAGATGTGTATAACAATCTATATTCCTCCAAGAAATCACCTGGTTTAAAGCCTCTGGGCCTTTGCACTGCTGTTTCTTTCATTCAAATGTCTTTTTTCCCCAACTGTCTGCTTATTCACCATTGAAAACCTGCCAGGAACATTTCTTCTCTTATGAATTCTTTCCCTCACCTTCTTCATCTACTGAGTTCATCACTCCCTCCTCACAAGCAATTACAGACCATTTTATGTACTTTTGTTACTATACATAGGACATTAAATGCAAATATTTATTTAGGTATTTTGTTGGTCCCACACATGTCTGTGCTCTTCATTGAAGTGTAGTTTCGGGCATACAGCAAGTGCTTAAAAGATTCTTACTGGACACAGAGGAAAATTTTCACTGGCTTATTTACAATAACAGTGATCACCTCTGGAACTAGGATATCTAATAAAAAGAAAAATTGTGTTCCTAAAGTGGACTCAATGTTCCTCTGTAGCCCAGAGATCTATATAAAAGGGCCAATTGCTTTTTACTATCTGGGAGGCTAGATTGTACTTTGGAATGTCAATCTAAAAACCATCTAGGGATATTATCCATGACATTATCCAAACTTTCCTATAATAAAACTGATATGGTGTGACATCCTCATTTTACTTGGAGCTTTTTCATAAATAACTTTATTGCCCCCTCTCAACAGAGGCAGTTGAGATCCTGGACAGAATGCCAACATCTGGGTTCTGGTCCCAAAGTTGCCACTGTTTGGCTCTGTGACTGTGGTAGGAACACAACTGTTCTGTTTCACAGAGGTACCAAGTATTCTCTCTGTAATGTGAGATTTAAAATTCTTTCTTTCTAAACCAAGTTTCAAACGAGATGATACATGTTAAATGTATTTGAAATTTGTAAAGCATTTTGAAGTTAGAAAGTGTTTCTAAACAGTCATGGTTATTAGTGCTTCCCCTACAGTTCTGAGGATGTTCTATTTTTAAAAGGAACTGTCCTGGTAGAGATGGCACAGTATGTCACTGCCCTCCCACCCAACCCTTGTGCTAATGGTGGACCTTGTTAATCAGCCACAGTGGTATTTCTTGGTCTTCTGATCCTTCTAAACACAATACCCAATCTAAGGCAATGTTTCTCAAGTTATCCTTCATGAAAGATCATTTTTCCCTATTTTAAAATCTCTAATTCATTTTAGGCAGGAATATAAATGACTAGTACACAGCTCATGCTGCATAAGACTCACCAGATGAGTCTGACCACCCCTGAACTGGTCCGTGCCCCACTCAGTGAGACAAATCTACTGATCATGCTTGGATACCATTGCACCACTAAATTGCTTTAAGTTTCTCATAGCTTGTTTTCAGCTTCTGCTCGTAGCCTGTATTTTGCATAGCACCACACTAGACAGCAGGTCTCAATTGATACGGGTTGGCTTGTGAGATTAACCCTCATTGCCTCTTCTGACCCTGGTTCTTCCTCTGCAAAATGCAATGAATACCATCAGTCTTGGCAGAGTTCTTATGAGAATCAAAGGAGACAAGATGTGAGAAAGCTCTTTGTAAACTCCACCACATTATCCAAATGTTAGGTGATTACTTTGATCCCAATATCCATTTCCTAGTCTTTGAAAATTGTATAACAATACATGTAAAAGCTTTGCTCAACAAATGCAAGCGATTTTCTCATTATTACAGTCTTTGTTTTCCTAGACCAAATATATTCATATAATTTTTTTTGTTCTGTACTTATTTGCCAGCAATTCAACCCTATTGTAAGAGAATGTTAAAATGTCAGTTGCTGCATCTAAGGCTTTCCAGTAAGACCTAAGATCTTCAGAAGGTACCAAGTATCTCTGCATCCTTAACAAGCATGCTGAGAGATTGGAAAACAAGTCTTTCTAGCTTTAGCCCTTCACCTACTTCCAGGGAGGAGGTGGGGCTGAAAGAGGAGGCTTTCTTTAAACAGAGTTATCAGGATACTGCACTCTTCCTCCTATTCTCTAGGTGTGTGGAGAGGGTTTCTCGTCCATCTCTAAGTCAACTAAGAGGATCTGAGGGAACCACCCATAAAATCTAACAGGTATTCACTGACATTTAGGGCACATAGAAGCCCACGTTTTATCACTGTCAAGAGAATTCAATGAGGGAAAGACTCTGGCTGATGCTATTTCTTGTCAGATTATAGAGAACAAAGGTGAATTCTCCAGGGACTCAATGTGAATTCAGTGTTATGATTTAGATATGAGGTGTCCCCCCAGAGTTCATGTGTGAGACAGTGAAAGACTTTTTAGAGGTGAAATGGCTAGATTATGAGAATTGTGAATTAATCAGTGGATTAATGCACTGACATGGATTAAGTAGGTAGAAACTATAGGCAGGTAGGGCATGACTGGAGGAGGTAGGTTATTAGTGATACGCCTTTAGGATATATATTTTTCTCCCTGATGAGGGGAACTTTCTTTTTCTGCTTCCTTGTTGTCATGTCCTGAGCTGCTTCTCTCTGCCTTACCCTTCTACCATGATTTTCTGCCTTACCTTGGGCCCAGAGCTATGGAGTCAACACTCTATGGATTGAGACCTATGAAACTGTGAGCCAAAATAAACTTTTCCACCTCTACATTGTTCTCGCCAGGTCTTTTGTTGGCAACAATGAAAAAGCTAAGTAAAACACAGTGAAAGGGGCTACAGAAGTTTGCTGAAGGGATGATATGATCCCAAGAGAGAGGTGGGGATCGGGGCCCAGAGCTTGAAGAGGAGGCCTTACCAGTGCTCACAGAGCTGCCTGCAGAGCTGTGTGCATGTGTGTCGGTGTGTTGGGGGAGCTTGAAGAAGGTTGAGTCAGTGAGAACCCTTCAAAAATGTCCATGAGTGAAAACCCCAGAAAACATATCATCCACCCTCCATCTGCAGGAAGCAGTTACAGGTGACAACAGAATCAGAGGTAAGATTCTTTCCTTTCCCCAGGTTCCTTCATCCTCTTGACCTTGCCTGAGATTGTAGAGACCAGGCATCTAGCTGGAAGCAAGCTCAGATTGGGTGAGGAATTCACAGTGCATTGATTATTAGACTCTACTCTACCAGAATGATATAATATTGGACTCAATATTTTGATGCTCAATCAAAAGAATTATTTGTTTAATATCTAAAAATCCTTTTGTAAAAAGATGGTTTTATCCATTTTTTTTCTCAGAATGGAAGAAAAATTGAATTTGAAGGAACAAAGGGAGAAAAAGTTTAATTGGTTCTTCTAACCCTCTTTCAAGTCAAGCTCATTCAATAAGCAGCTTCCCTCATTGATTATTTTGTTTTCTCTTCCTGGACATCCTACAGCTATGGAAGTGTCCTGAGCTGAGGACATACGATGTAAGGTGCAGAGCTAGAACACTGCTAAAATCCTGTATGAAGAGATGATTTTTTCAACTCTTCTCATGCGTGCCTTTTAAAACACCTGGTCTAGCTGATGACCAAACTAATAAGAGTCCTACTCTCTCTGAAGCAATCACCCTGACTTCAATAGTAAATACAGTGTGGCCACCATCATTGCCCCATGCCATTAACCACCAAGGCTGCCAGCACTACACCTACTTCCATCAATATTGCCACTGTCCCCATCCACCGTCCAGCACCACCATCACTATCACCATCACTGGGTACTATTAACATTATCACCTCCATAGCTGTCATCAACTGCACCACCATCTCTAATCACCTCCACACCATGGTCTCCACCACCTCTATCATGACTAATACCAAGATGGCCACCACCACCTCTACCATCACCACTATCACTGCTGCTACCATCTAACCACAGCAACCACCTCCAGCACCACCAGTTTATCTACCACAATTTCTTCACCAGAATCCCACAACTCTTACTACCCCTGCCGCCATGTCTCCGCCATCTCCACCATGACCCTCAGCAGCAGGGCAACATTGCTACAGTGATGCCCTCCTCCACCACTTCCACCACTGCCATCTTTGCTGTTGTTGCCGCCACTGCCACCACCACTATCACCTCTGCCACAGTTCATTATGCATTCATTTCTGCCAAGCCTGGTGCCAAATATTGCCCAAGTGACATCTTATTTAATCCTCAACTGTCTCTGAAGGTAAATACTATTGTTATCTTTATTTTACACTTGGAGAAAGAGGCTCAGAGAGGTTAAATAACTTGCCCAGGGTTACAGAGCTGTATTTGAATCCTACTCTCTTACTTGGTAAAAGTAAATGAATTAATATGTGTTATTCTTAGCAGAATTCTCCTTTTATCAGCATCTTTTTATGAGATCCTCATGACAGATATTTTTCCCTCTCATGATTTATCATCTTAAAGATATTCTTAAGGAGTTTAAATTAACAGAACATATATAGCAAACAGAAAATTTCTAAAATTATATTACACGGCCAAAAATATCTCCAAACCCTGATCTCAAAATATGTATGAGTATTTTCAAATGTGTTGCCACAGGAAAGGGCAACCAGTGGTGAGGGGTGGGCGGGACTACCCTGATCTTCTTAAAGAAAGAACTCTGCTTCTTGGTGGTTGCTCCATTATGAATTGACTGATCGATTTACTTTGCCCTCATGTCAACAGTTTTGCACTCCTTGGCTGAATCACCCCATCAGTGAGTGAGTGTCGAAAAACCTTTATGATTGTTTAATGAGGAGGAGCATTATCCCAGTCTCAATGCCATCTATTAAAGCCTCTTTTCTGGGCTCTGGCTCCCTGACTGCTCCCTCTGCTGTACTAGCATGTTCCTCCCCTCTCCCTGGAGGCTGTTCCACTTCCTTTCTGCTATTCCCTGTGATTTTGATTAATAGAGAAGCAGTCATCCCATCCACCAGCAAGATGACCTGGAGTTTGAGCTGTTACTCTTTTGTTTTTCCCACTGTCATCTCTGTTCTCTTGTCTACACCCCTTTGAACAACAGAGCATGTTTACGGTGACACAGATGTTAGTGTTGACAATGCAGTTGGCTAGGTTTAGAGGGATGGCATTGTTTGGCAGAGGCCTGGGAGCCATGGCTTCATCCTGTGAGTTGAAAGTGGAGGAGGTTTGACTCCTTGCCTGTACATGCCCCTTAGGCTCTGGCTAGCATATGCAATCATGGATGCCTGGTAAAACACAAAGGCTACAGACTGGAACAGGGTGGTTTTCTAGAGGAGAAGCTCTTGTGTAATCGTGTGAGCTGCAAGCTGAAGTGTCTGTGTGTTTAAAAATAATAAAATGCCATTTTTACTCAAAACAAGGACTGAGAAACAAACTTGAGTCATTCAGACTTAGGTATTTGGAAGACATATTCCAAAAAATACAGGAAGTGAGATTATCACTTTAATGAAACCACTAATGATTTTTATTGCTAATGATAAAATTCAATATTTCAAATGAAAATTAAAACTTTCAAGAAATTTATATTTGCCACAGTGAGCTTGGGAGCTTCCCAATTATTAAATGCTTTTTTGATGAGATCATTGGTGTTATCAACAAATGAAAAATTTTATGTTGTATAATAAAATGTGATACTTAGAATATCTACATAAATTAGTGAATTAATATTTTCCAAATGATCAAAGCATGATGTTGCAAATGCATGCATTACTTAAGTATTCATTCAAAGTACAAAATGAACCAATGGATTTTAATGTAACTATGTATAAAAAGAGTTCATTTATGTTTCCAATTTTGTGTTTCAACTAATCTTTAAGAAATTACCAGAAGAATGGGGTCTTAATTAGAATAAGATATATCCCATACTTGTATAATTACATCAAAATGTATTCTGATGTTGTATATAACTAAAAAGTACCAATAAAAAAGAAAAAATACTGCTCGTTGAGTTTTGGTGTAGTAGTAAAGAAAATATTCATGATTACTGAAAAGTCTATTAAAATTTCTTCCACTTTTCAAATGCATAATTTTATGATGTCAAATTTTCTTCATATACTTCAAATGAAGTAACATATTGTAGGCATCGGAAGCAGATCAGGTTGGAGAACCCAGATGTCTTCTTCAAAGTATATATTAAATAAATTTTTAAAGAATATATAACAATGCCATTCTTCTAATTGAATATTTGTTTTAATATTGGGAGTATAATAATTTTTCATAAAGATGTTGATGAGATTGTAGGTGTTATTAATGGGTTTGCTATCACTTTAATAAATTAGTAGATGAGATATTTTTTACTTTTTCAGTTTTAATCTTAAAATGATAAATATTTTAAGGGACTCCAAATTGGTGCAGCCAATATGGAAAAATCTTAAATGATAAATATTGATAAATAAAACCCATGTAAGCAGCAGTTTTGGGGTTCTAAATGAATTTTAATAACAAAGTTTCCTAAAACTAAAAATT
The DNA here is from genome assembly GCF_052094955.1 of Ictidomys tridecemlineatus. Taxonomy (NCBI): domain Eukaryota; kingdom Metazoa; phylum Chordata; class Mammalia; order Rodentia; family Sciuridae; genus Ictidomys; species Ictidomys tridecemlineatus. The sequence goes on along the minus strand of NC_135481.1, from coordinate 140,866,810 downwards.
TAAGATAGCTACTCTAACACAGAGACACAGAAAGAAAAGTACTATATTTATTGCTTTTTTGTATGCATAAAAACACTGAACATTAACTGTGGGCATAGCACTATATCAGATCATGTAGGAGGAGATACTAAGAGAGATAAGACAAAGGTCTTGTTGTCAAGGGAGTTATAGTTTGGCATGATAGATGAACAATTATTAAGTACTACAAAGGAGTTTATATCAAAATGGGCCAAGGATTTAGGAATAAAATCAGAGACTCTGCATCTAATGAAAGACAAAGTAGGCCCTAATCTCCATCATGTGAGATTAGGCCCCAACTTTCTTAATAAGACTCCTTTGGAGCAAGAATTAAAATCAAGAATCAATAAATCGGATGGACTCAAACTAAAAAGTTTCTTCTCAGCAAAAGAAACAATCTGTGAGATGAATAGAGAGCCTACATCTTGGGGCAAATCTTTACCCCTCACACATCAGATCAGGTAGAGCACTAATTTCTATGGTATATAAAGAACTCAAAAAGCTAAACAACAACAACAACAATAATAAATAACCCAATCAATAAGTGGGCCAAGGACACGAACAGACACTTCTCAGAAGAGGATATTCGATCAGTCAACAAATATATGAAAAAATGCTCATCATCTGTAGCAATTAGAGAAATGCAAATCAAAACCACTCTAAGATATTATTTCACTCCAGTCAAAATGGCAGCTTTTATGAAGACAAACAACAATAAGAGTTGCCAAGGATGTGGGGAAAAAGGTACACTCATACACTGCTGGTAGGATTGCAAATTGGTGCAGCCAATATGAAAAGCAGAATGGAGATTCCTCAGAAAATTTAGAATGGAACCACCATTGACCCAGCTATCCCTCTCCTTGGTCTATACCCAAAGAACTTAAAAACAGCATACTACAGGGACACAGCCACATCAATGTTTATAGCAGCTCAATTCACAGTAGCTGAAATGTGGAACCAACCTAGATGCCCTTCAATAGATGAGTGGATAATAAAACGTATGGCATATATACACAATGGAATATTACTCAGCAATAAAACTGAATAAAATCATGGTATTTGCAGCTAAATAGATAGAGTTAGAGAAGATAATGCTAAGTGAAGTTAGCCAATCCCCAAAAAACAAATGCCAAATGTTTTCTTTGATATAAGGAGGCTGATTCATAATGGAATAAGGAGAGGGAGCATGGGAGGAATAGAGGAACTCTAGATAGAGCTGAGGGGTTGGAGGGAAAGGGAGGGAGTAGGGGGTTAGAAATGATGGTGGAATGTGATGATCATTATTATCCAAAGTACATGTATGAAGACATGAATTGGTGTGAATATACTTTGTATACAACCAGAGACATGAAAAATTGTGCTCTACATGTGTAATATAAATTGCAATGTATTCTTCTTTCATATATAAATTTAAAATAAATAAATATTAAAATAAAAAAAGAAATTAAAACAATTCAATACCATGGAAACAAATGCCCTGTTTTTTTTAAAGTGGATATAGTTAATAATTCTCTTTTGTACACTTGAAATTTCTCAACAGAATAAATCTTAAATCTTCTTAACACACACACACACACACACACAAATGGTAACTATGTGAGGTAAAGGATATTTTATTTTGATTGTGGTACTCATTTAATAATATATAATTATATGAAACATCATGTTATATACCAGACATATGTATAATTTTAGTTTTAATTATATTTTAATAAATCTGGAAAAAAGATAATAAAAAATTTTGTATTTTTTCATTAAAAAGGGAGTTTATATCATCTTTCAGCAAATGTGCAAGATCCTATGCTGAGAGCTGGGCCTGCTATGATGAATTTGACACTCCCACATGTCCTGGTCATTTAATTACTGAGTCACATTGTTGATAAGCAGTTCAAAGATGGAGAACCTGACACAGTTAGTTAGGAACATGGTTAATCTGTTAAGAACTGATGATCAGTTAGACAGGGAAGTTGTCCCAGAAAAAGTCATATTAATCAGAGACCTCCAGGAAGAAGAGAACTGGGTCTGGAGAGCGGCTGGGCAAGGGGAAAAGCATTCCAAACAGAACAATGTGGGAAATGGACCTAACCAGGAAGACACTTCCTTCCTTGAAGCACCTAATGTGGTTGAAGAGAGGGAAATCAGCCCCTCTGTGATCATCATGTGTTCTTGGATCATGTTTTAAAATTCTCAGCCAAGAGAGTCTTAATGTTTTACTGTCCTGGGCAAATACCATTATTCCTTTATAGAGTTTCAATGCTTTGCTCTCCTAGAAAATATTGTAATTATTTATTAATGCTAAATGCTTTACTGGACAAACACTTCCTTCAAATAAATGTTCTTAGAGCTCCCATATAAGTGATCCTTGAAAGTTGGTAGCTTTGGACAAGGTGTTTTTTTCCTCCCTAGTGAGTATCACAGTGTCTCTTTTTCCCTGTGTCATGAATCCCTGTCTCTCACAGGGCAGTTCTTGGAGGGGGTCTTTATTGCATGAAGATCTAAAATAAACCTGTGATTCTGATATGTTAAAAATTGGGTTAAAGTAGGCCCTGACCTGTGGCTGGCAACGAGTGTCCTTCCTTCTTGCAATGTAGTTCTTATAGAAGGTGCAGAAGCTTTATTTTCAAATTCTAAGTCTGTGTTTTTCTTTTTTTTCTCCCACAATATCGGACTATAGAAATCAAAGAGAAAAGCAGAATTAAAAGAGGATGGTTAAAAATCAAACCAGAATAACAAGAAAACCCTACAAAAGTAAGCAGGAGGCCATATTGTTGTCGGGGTTTATAGATTTGGGTAAATATATTACTTTTACTCTAAAAACAAAGGGGAACCATTGAAGGTTAAGTTTGGGTAATGCATGATCAAATGAGTGTTTTCAAAATGATAAATTTGTCTGTAGAGACTTGACTGGAGAAAGAGAAGAACAAATGCAAAATGACCAATTGGAGTTATTGTTAGTCATCCATGTGAGAAATATCTTTACCTCAGAGAGTTCCTAAATATGAGCACGGCAGACAGATTTGAGAGATATTTTGCCAGGAGACACAATAGGGCTGATAATACATTGGATGCATGTGGGATGTTGGATGCGATCATGTCAAGCCAAGTCCCCTGTTTATGTAATACCACAGACATTGTTTTGTTTACTAACATAGGAAATGACAGGAGGACTGGATGTGGAGCAGAAATCCTGAGCTCTGGTTTGAACATATTGATTTTGAGTTGCCAATAAGTGATCAAGTTGGATGTGCTAAATGGACAAGTGGATATGCAGGTTCAAACTTCAGAGAAGAGGGCCGGGGTGTGAAATATATTCTTAGGGTTCTCACTGTAGACATTGTAGTTGAAGCAGTGGTAATAGATGAGCTTGATGAAGCAGAGCATATAGAGCAGGCAGGGAAGAATGCTGGGGTACAGTGTTTAGGATTACTCCTAACCCCAGAGTGAACTAAACAGGGAAGTATTTGCAGAAATGCACATTGATGCATTATAGCTATGATAAAGAAAGGGCTTCTTGAAGAAAATGTTTTTTAAATGTCTTTTTTTTCCTGTTTATAAAAAGACAGAAAAGTCTTTTGCAATTACTTGACAGGCTCAGGACTCTTAATGAGAAACTTGCATAACCTGGTGTCTTATTGGGTTATGAATCTACTTCACACCAAAATAAAGGAACAGGAATTTTGGTCCATTTTGTCAATGCATCCAGTTGGCTCAGCCTCAGCATAGCCCTGAGATCTGTTTGCTCGGCATAGTGACCATGGGTTACCATATTTAAGAGCACCACTTTGGGTCCTCAGATATGACATTGCATGAGTTGCTTTGCCATATACCTCAAATGAGGAGCAGAAACAGAAGCAGCACTGGAAGACAAAACCATCCAGACCTTCCTTCTCTCCTCCACCCCTGTCAAGCAATAGAGCATGCTGAAGAGAAGGAGGGGACAGAAGTGCACCATGGTCCTTGACAAATTGACCAAAGACTTTGTGGTTCCAATGAAAGACGAGGTGGCAGAGCTCCCAAAGAAACATTGGATGTCCTTTTGGGAGGAGAGGCTGGGGCCTGGTCAGCAACTCTGGCAACAATAGCAGCAAAAATGGCTGGGGAAACAACCACAGCAGAAATGATTTTCAGAAGGGAAATCATACATACCCCAAAGCAAGGACTATTATAGCTTGAACAGCCCTGATCTGAAATCTGAAATCCTCCAAAATACAAAACGTTTAGAGCTCTGACAGGATGTCACACGTAGAGAATTCACACCATGAAACTGTTTCATGAACAAAATTATTAAAAATAGTGCAAAAATTTTCTTCAAGCTGAGTACATAGAATTGATACGAAACATCAATGAATTTCATGTTTAGTATTTGGTCCTATTCCCAATATATCTCATTATGTATACACAAATATTCCATCCCCCCCCCAAAAAAATAACAACAACAACAAAATGCTAGAATCTGAAACCCTTCCAGTTCCCAGCATTTTGGATAAGGGATACCCAGGCTCTACTTGTATGATGACTATGAAGATGAGGAAGGTGAGAAATGGCCAAGATTGGGGCCAAAGAGCCTTTCCCCAGTTTGCAGAGATACATACTGCGGTGGACCTCATGTGGACCCATGACAAGTTCAGGGGAGGAAGAGAAAACTGAAGAGACAAGAGTTGGGTGCAGAAACAAGAAGGATAATTTATCGCTCACAACTGAGTAGGAGCCACTCTTGACAGAAACCCTTGCCCAGGAGATGGAAGTTCTGGGTACAAGGAGGTGGGGAGATGAACTGGGGAACCTCAAGTCGATTCTTGAAATCTCACCCCAACCCCCACCAGCCACTGCAGCCCCAAATATTCTAGGAGTTGGGCCTCACTGGACAGAGGGTGGCATTCTGGGGGCTTGGGATGGGTCTCCACTCTCCAGCACAGCATACAACCTTGAGCTTGAGCTGAGTTTCTCCTTCCATGTTGGTGTATGGTATGGGGACGGGATCAGGGAGGGTAGAGCAGTGCTTGGATTTGGATTGTTCTGTATTAGAAACCAACACTTTTGATGTTAATTTCATTTAGACCTAAGAGGAGTAATCAGATGATTTTTAATCTCTTCTTCCCTATACAATTTAAAAAGCTTTATTTTAGGGCATATGCACTAAGATTAAGAGGAAGATTTAACTTGGGCAACTTTGATTCTTAAAAACAGAAAACAGGGCTGGGATGTAGTTGAGTGTCAAAGGGTTTTCCTGGCATGTGTGAGGCCCTGGGTTCCCAGTGCAGCAATCAATCAATCAGTCAATCAAAAATTCAAAAATAAAGACAGAAAACAAGGCATGTGAGTAAATACTGTTTGCCTCATTTTGGAACTAAATTTCTTGGATCTTTGTAAAAACCAGTTGTATAGGCTCAGGCAATTCGTTTAAATTCCATCTTTATCTCTTGTTTGTGACTTATATTTGATAATTAAGATAATGATTTTCACTTGTTCTTAAATGAAATGACATTCTCACATAATCCAAGGTTGGTCTGATTTCCTTTGAGGTTTAATTGTTGAAAACATGCAGAGAGGCACCTGTCAAAAGACTGGCAAGTAATTCCTGGGGAGTGGGGAGAGGTGGTTTGTCAGATCAGGCATATATCCTTCCTCCCTGGGCTGTGACCCCAAGCCTTCCATTGCAGTGGCTCAGTGTTGGTGACGATGTAGGAAATGCCTTTCATGGGCCTGTGAGACACTGTGGGGCTTGGACTGGTGTTTAATGTGAATAGTGATCCCCGTTAGACTTCTCTTGCTTGAGATCATGTATCTCATAAGACCCACTTTAGTCAGTGCTTTCAGTACTGCTCAGTGATAATCGTCTTGGAGTATCCAACAAATGTGTAATTGGCAACCTACCAGACTGATCCCACAATACAGTAGCTAATCACTCCAGGGCGCTTGTCATATTTCTTAACAAAACTTTTGCGTTTTTGCCAAGAATCACCTTACAGCACAGCTCGTTTCTATGAGGTGGATTATTCATCCCATACATCTCTCTGCTAAAAGCCAGAGAACACATCTAGGCTTTCCCATCTTTTGCATGAATTTCCTATGTTTGTCTAATTCTTCACTGGCTAATGTTCTTTGGAGCCCTCATCCTCAGTTCTGCTTTGACTCCCTTGAACATGCACATTGTGCAGTTGAACAATGGTCTTGCTTCCTTTGTGGCTAAAAATATCCTTCCCATGTGCTTGTTCTTCCCTTAGGTTTTCAAACAGTTTTGTGTATAAGGCCATTTGGTATCTGTTTACTGAATGGAATGGCCTCCCAGCCCACTCTATTTGAATTATTCATTCCTTATCTTGCTCTTATTTAGGAATTGCCTTTCTTCTTCTTCTTTTTTTTTGTTGTTTTTTTGTAACAGGGATTTAACTGAGCAGCATCCCCACTATTATTTCTTACTTTAAGACAGGTTCTCACTGAGTTGCTAAGGTTGGCCTCAAACTTGGAATCCCCCTGTCTCAGCCTCTTGAGTAGCTAGTATTATAGGCATGCACCATTGCACCTGGCAGGAATTCTTCTTAATTTCCTGGGTTGTGTAGTTGAATTAAGGAGAGTGAGATGTATACAGGACACACAGTATAATCCTGTATACAGTGAGATGAATACAGGATTATTCAGGATTCACTCATGTGCTTGGTACATTGCTTCCATTACCTCAGCTCTAACAACACAATCCTCCCATTTCCTTTCTGCCCCAACTGTGGCCTGAGACAGCCAGGGCAGCCTTCTGGCTCTCCTGCTATGCTTCTGTGGGTCCCAGTACATACAGCCTGAATTATTGTGCATGAAATAAAGCTTATGGAGATTAAGCCACATTCTGACTGACTTGACCCGTGAGGTCAGGTGTGGAATTTTCTACCTGTGTAACATTATGTCAACACTCTAAGATCTTTTGGATTTTGGTGTATTTTGGATTTGGGATTTCTGAACGAAGGGTGCTCAACATTGATATCTATAAAATGGAGCGGAGGTGTGAGCACACAAGGTCCTCCTTTACCTTTGCAGTTCCACTTTGCAGTGCATCTATTGGGAATGAGATCTCTACCAAATAGGCTGTTGGGTTCCTGGTTTCTCCTATACCTTTGTAAATATGTTTAATGTTTCCTTTGGAAAAGGATCTGTAGTCTTACACTGAAACTGCTGTTTCTGTGTTTTCTCAGGAGACTGTTTTCTCCTATTACCTATGCACATGTTTCTTACTGTTTTTGTAAAGAAAAAAAATTCTTGAGGCTTAAAGAGAGAAAAGGGCTGAAAAAGGCATTCTTTGTGTTGCACACTGAACAGGTGGCTGCACTGTAGAGAATTTTCCCTTCCTTCCAACATTGATATGGAACTGGGAGCAGTTTGAGAAAAAAATGAATAGCAACAATTTGAGTTAACTAACACCAATGTTGTTGAGCAGATCTTTCATGTCTTTAGAAAAATGGTTTTATTCCTAACCTTTGAGCTCTCATGTGATCTGCTGGGGTGTTAGGCTATGTGTTGTGCTGCCCATGGAAGCACACATCGGCTTCCTGAGAATAAGCCATGGTGTGCTTGGGGAAATGTTGAGGCTGGAAGGTGGGGAAATCTAGATGTCCAAGAGACAATGTGACTCTGTACTTCTCAATCACATCACTTCTAACAGTGGAGCTCAAATGGACAGTTCTTTGGGGTTGTTAATAAAACAATGATTTGTGGTCCTGGCTTATCATGGTGGTTATGTCTATGAATTTCAGAAGCAGGGGTTCAATTAATATGCAATTATTAAGTGCCAACAGGATTGAAGAGGTGTGGGAGCAACTGGTGCAACTGGTGACTAGAGGAAATCCAGTTGTAATGGAGTATACAGCTCCCTGCAATTTGCTTCTTTTTTTTTTTTTTTTGGTAATTATGCTTCTTCTCCTGTGTTTGCCGTGTCCATTTGCTATCCATATTGATTCTCCAGTACAATACATTGCAGTGGAGATAGATTTGAGAAATACATTAAAAATATTTGTCAAAGAGACCAATTTTTCAGGAAAATACAATGAATTTTCTCATGATCTCAAATGATTTATCCCAGTGACTATTCATCAAGGCTGGTACAATAGATTTATTTTTTCTTTCTTCCTGTTTCTCTCTCTCTCTCTCTCTCTTGTGTGTGTGTGTGAAATTATAGATTTCAGCAAAAGATGATAAGACTTCTGGCTTTGTGGATACATATAGAAAAATTCAACAACTGAAGTAGTAACTAATGTTAGGGTCATTGGATTTATTAAATTGGTCTGTTAATAGAAAAGTCTCTAAAGTAATCTTTAAAAACTGGAGAAATAAGCAACTCCTTATGTCTTTCACCCCCTCCTCCTTATTTTCTCTATTCATTAGGCAGAAAGACAAAATTTCCTTGATCTGTGATGAATATTCCCCAACGGAAAGTACCCAGGGAGGTTCTGTCAAATACTACAGCTAAGAAGTAATCTAGTACAGAGGTCTGTTCCCTGTGTTTCCTCGATATTTAAAGGTTTCAAACAATTTTCATTGTAATACTTTTAGATTTACAAAAAAGTTGCACAATGTGTACAGAGAATTCCCAGAACGTGACCCAGCTTTGTACACGATCAGGGTATATTTGTAAAAACTAAGAAATTCACATTGCTACAAAATTATCAACTACAGGATTTATTTTGATAGTTTTTATATCATTTTTGTTGTTGTTATTGCTCCAGGATTCAATCCAGGAAGCTACATTGCATTCCTTGTGTGTCCTTATTCTCCAATCTGTGACAATGTCTTAGCTTTTACTTGTTTTCTGTGACCTTGACAATTTCGAAGAGTGTTGCTCAGGTATTTTGTAGGAATGTTCTTCGGTTTGGATTTGTTTGAGGTTTTCTCCTGAGTGCACTGGGGTTAAGGGTTTTGGGAGAAGACACCACAGATGTGAGGTCCCCTCTTCAGGGTGCCTTGTTAGGGAACACTTGCTATCAACACCACATTGCTGGTGACACTTAGTCAAGGTCCTGTGTTCCAGGTTTCTCCTAAAGTTACCGTATTCCATTTTCTATAAGCTATTTTGAGGATACAGGTAATGAAAGCCAGCCTGGACCCAAAGTGATGGGAATTAAGTTTCACCAATTGGGATAGGGAAAATATATAGATGTCATTTGGTATTCTTCTGCAAGCAAGGTTAATTCCTTCCCCATGTGTTTATTATTTTGATTAATTATTTATATCAGTTTGGATTCATATTTGTTTTATACTTTGAGTTACAACACAGTTTTTTTTTCCACATTCTTCCTGTTAGCATCTGGACCTTTTTGCTCCCACAATTTTTATTAGTGCATCATAGTCATACTTCTTGATGGGATTTGTTGTGTATTTGTACATGCACACAATATAATGATACAATTTGGTTAATATCACTCCTCAGCACTCACCCCCTCCTTCTATAATCCCACCTCCTTGTCCCTTTCCACTTTTGATCTCTCTTTGTTTTCATGATCAATCCAATATTATTATTTATTTTTGTTGCTTAAATTGTTAGGATATTGTTCTCATGTTCTCTCAGGTGGCTCAGGTGTCCTTTTGACAAGTCTTAGCTATTTTCCTCCCTTCTTCCATTCCTCATTCCTTAATTTGTTCCTACCTTCCTCTTCCCCTGGATAGAGGGGCACTTCCATAACTTGGAACTACACCATTGTTCTGGCTCATTTTATAGTTTCCTAGTCCCAAACCCCAGAATCGCTCATTTCTCCAGGGAAGTACAGTTTCTTTAACACAGACAGTTTTGGCCAGAAAGTTTGAATTTTAGTCTCAGTTATGCCACAAGCTACATGATCACCTGGGGCAGGGTTCTAAATGCCCCAAGCATTACTTTCCACATACAAAAAAAAAAAAAATCAACAATAAGGGTCCCTATATCGTGAGGTTCTGATGTGGAATAATCTACACAAAAGTGCAAATATGTGCTCTTGGGTTTGTTCTCATTGACTTCCTTCCTTTGCTGTCAGAGGCTGTGAGGGATACGAAAAAAAGGGTGGAAATCCTACAAATCTGAATGGCAGTGTTGGAAGAATTGTTTTAGGAATGGAGGCAAATCTATATATGGAATATATATTTATTGCTTGGGAAAAAAATGGTTAATCTCTCCTTGATGTAAGCATCCCTAACATGGTAAGTTACTGCCAGTTGACTGGCAGGTTCACAGGGGAGTGGTACCATGTTATAGTGGGGTATTGACAATCTGGGCTCTCAGCTGACATACTGGCTAGTTGGTAGGTAGGAAGAAGTCCAAATTTTCGAGCTCTGTGTTATTTCAAACTATTTTTTTTTTTTACCACCATGGCCACTTTGTTCATAGGCCCTCTAAACAAATACTAGTATATATGGGGAAAAGATTGGCTGACATTTACAGGACAGATAATCATATCTACTTGATTGTCATTGGCTTCCCCACTGTGAATATCTCTGGAACACATTTATGTGAGATACTAATATTTTTTGTACTCTGCTTTCACTTGTGTGGCTGGTCTTCCACCACCCATGGCACTATGTGGACAGTCTCACTCCCAAACCCTACAAGGCTGCACAGTGATTCTCCTGTTAGGGTTCACCAGGACTTTAAAAATGACTCTTTGTCTTCCCTAGATATTTTGAGTCTCCTTGGGCTTGCTGAAACATAAGAGCCAAATGGGAACACAGAGCCATCAGGAAAGGGTAGCAGAGGGTCTCTAGGAGCAAACAGGTAATACTCAACAGAGGCTCCCCTGACCCCCCCCCCCCTTCGTGACTCTCCACCATGTACTTGCTTTATTTCCTTTATGGCTCCTGCAATTTTGAAATTTATCTTGTTTATTTATTTACTAGTTGACTGTCTCTTATCCTACAATGGAAACTCCACCATCTGTCCATCTTGTTCATTTCTATACCCCAGTGTGCAGAAGAATGCATGACACCTGATAGATCCTCAGTGAATATCAGTTGAATCCATGATTCATTGTAAGATTTCTTCTAGCTCTAATATTCCATCTTTCACTGTGTCAATAAGCGTTCAGAACTATGAACCATTCTTATGATGATAAATTTTGTTTCAAATCATCACATAGTCTGCATGGCTCAGTGGTTCTAGAAGACCATTATTTTCTGTCAGTCTAGGGAATCTCTCTTAATGAGATAGCCAGCTGTGGCATAGACTAGCTATGCACTTTGAATCCAGGCAGGCATATCTAAAAACTGTGACTCTGTTTGAGGCCCATAGGCATTTTTCAAATGTTTGGCATGTATTTGCATAAAATTGCAAGAAGGCACATGGATGCCACCTTCTGCCCCAGTAAGAATGGGCCTTTGTAACCAGGGAAAGGACCTGGTCCCAGTCCAGTGCAGCACTAGAAAATTCCTCAGCTAGACATCAAAAACAAGGGACATATTGTTCTCCTAGACCCTTGTGCACAAGTTATCTTAACTCCTCAGTTCCCATGTCCACTTGACCCCTATCAGTGCCACAGGGATAGCTGCCAATCTCCAAATTCTGGGAAGTTGGAGGTGCACTCAGTCATTTATATCCTCAAACCTCCTTGCTGGTTATCAACTGAAGCAATTGTATTCAAGGTTGAGTTGACCAAAAGCTCACTGGCTAGGAGCCATTTTGAGGAGGCAATATTCAATTTGTATTTTAACCAGAAAAATGACCTAAACAAACAAATAAACAAAAATATAGGATTTGTATGGTCAGAAACTGTAGTTAGCTTTCTTTCTTTCTGTCTTTCCCTCTTGTCAATTGACACAGGACTCTGTGTTCCTTTTCTTGGCTACACCATGAGGACCAAATGGCAGGATGTGGAGCAATTGTATGGAGGTGAAATGAAAAAAAAAGGATCATTTGAGGATATACTTATTATCTCTCACATTAGTCATATCCTGGAATCTCCACTTTGCAGAGAGTTGTGACCCTCCAATGCCCTCTCTGGGATCCTCCTAAGGGACCAAGGTGACTCAAGTCAGTTCCTCCTGGCAATATGGTATTGTGGATTTTGCACCAAAGCTCTTCAGTTCATGGGAGGGAAAGTCCTCCTGCTCTGACCCCTCCACCTCTATCAGGCTAACATATGGGCCCACATCAATTCTTTGCTAACCCAAGGTGGAAATTTTCAGAAGGGAAATATAAGGCAAGAAAGGTAACAGAAGAAGTTGCAATGAATTTAGAACTTCTTTGCCTCACACAGGGAAGACCTGTCTAGGTTCAGACGAAGATGGTAATGTTCTGGCAGAGATGTGTTCTCCAAAAATCTCATGAAGTTTTAATGTTAGGGCCCCCTGCCTTGCGTGGCCTTTGAAGGTGATATAACAATTTAACTTCAGGTGTTTGTAGGATTTGGTAATTTGTAAATGTAAGTAATTTTTAATAACAAGTGATTAATAATTAAGAATCATCATCTTTTATATTGCCATTCCATTTTATTCTCTGACTTATTGGTGCAGTCAAGGGGATTTGTGCCATGGGAGAATGTTTTTAGGTTTAATGTAAAATGCTTGTGTGGTTCTTGTCACTGCCATGTATTATCACTAGCAGCTGTCCTTGTCCCAAGAATAGCCACACTATTGTCTTAAAGATTATAAAATATACAATCATAGTGAAGAAAAATTATTTAACATTTTAGCAGAGCTATGGATTTGCCCTTAGAGATTCCAATGTTTTCTTTAGAAGCATTGGGTTTCTTTCTGGCTTTGTTTGTGATAGAGGTTGGGATGGTTGATGGCATCTCAGAATGACTGCACCGACTGAGCTTGTGCCAGCTTGAAGGAAAAGTAACTGATAAGTTCACAATTTAATATTGCTGATGGAAATCACCATTTTTGAATCAGTAGAATTGAATAAATCACCACTAGCAATGTGTTGTATTAAATCCCTTCACTTTATCTATTCAACAAATATTGGCTGAAAAATTGAGTGCCTATATGACAAACACACAAGAAAGTATAAACCCTTTAGGGTTTTTCTACATTTGCATAAAATTGTAAGAAAAAAATGAATAAAACAGAGAAATATCAGAATCACAAGACATTCAAAATAGCAATGATTATTGTTATGATTATTATTACGTGCAAAAAATAACTACAGCTAATTCAGTGCAGCTAACACTTCCTATTATTGCCGTATTTCAGACACTGGGTAACACTTTTCATATATTATTTCATTAACTCTAGTCTTCCCAATAAGCCTATGAAGTTGGTGCTCTTGTTATTCCATATTAAAATGAGTATTCAAAAATGTTGAGAAGTGTCACAAAGTCACGTTCAAGTACAGCAGAGCTGTAATTCAAGCCCAGTGCAGCCACTGCTCCCCATCTCCACATTATGCCATGAAATCCTTCTTGTGTGTGGTACTGCCATCCCAATATGCTGTTATCAAAAGAAGGAACAATGAAACATTGCCCAATGTGATATCGACTTTAAGGATGAGGGTTGAAGTTCCTCTTTTGGTTATGATAAATAGCTTGTACCTGCCAGAAATAACCATAAAAAATGAATTTTCAAGAGCTATTGAATGTATTATGAAAAGAGCAAGACAGTCAGGATTGGAGGGTCAAGATCCTAAAAGAAAAGGAAAAGATTAATGTAAGCTCTACATTTGCCACCATGTTTCCCCCACAGAGTGTCTGATGGTGCATGTCATAGAGCAGTGGATTGGTGGCCTTTGTTTTGCAATTCCAAAATAACTGACCAGAACAACTTAGAAGAGAAAAAATATTTATTTTGGTTTCTGGTTTCAGAGATTCAGTTCATGGTCAGTCAACTCCAGTGCTGCGAACCCAAGTTGAGGCAGCATATCGTGGTGAAAGAGTGTGTCACAGGAGCACTGTTCTGCTAATGGCAGCCAGGAAGCAGAGAGAGACAGAGAGAGAGAGAGAGAGAGAGAGAGAGAGAGAGAGAGGGGAAGGGACAGCAGGAAAGATGTACACTTCCAGGGCATATCACCAGGTGACCCACCTCCTCCAGCCACACCCACCTGTCTACAATTACCACCCAGTTAGTCCATTTAAATAACCACGGACTGATGAGGTTTCAGCTTCCACAATCCAATTCTCTTACCTCCAAAGATTCCTGCATTAATATGGGAGCTTTTGGGAGGCACCTCATATCCAATCCATAATAAGCCGAGAGCTCAAAGGCCTACAACTGGGGTAAAATTAATATATAGGGCTATGAAGTAGTCAGGACTTGAAAAGCCAAGACCCCAGAGAAAAAGACTGCATAGGAATGATCCTAAATTTTGTCATGTGTAAAAAAGTAGAAGAATAAAGATCATTTCCAACCCGTTCCCAGTTTGATCTATGAGGGTAAATAGCCTTAATAACAAAATTGAACAAGGTTAATACAAGAAAAACATATTTTCCATCTCTATCATGAACTTAGATCCTTAACCAAATGTTAGCAACAGGATGTAGTGATATATATAAAAAGGATAATACATTGCAACAAAGTTGGAAATATTCCAAGAATGCAAAGTTGGCTTAACATTTGAAGATCAAATGACACAATTCACTGAATAAATGAGAAAGTGAGAGCAAACCATGTGATTATCTCACTAAGCGCATTAAAATATGTCAAATCATTCATATTCATTCATGACAGAAACACTTATAAAAATAGAAATAGAAGGAGAAGTCTTTAATCTGTTAAAGTTTTTCTATAAAAGTCCTATCACAAATCTCATGTTTAATGATGAAATAATGAAAAGTCTTCCTTGAGATCAGAGAAAAGATATGAATCTCTACTATCACCATTTTCATTCATTGACCTGAATGTACCATCCAATGCAATAAGGTAAGCAAATAAAAGGCATCAGAACAGGAAGAAAGAAAGAAAGAAAGAAAGAAAGAAAGAAAGAAAGAAAGAAAGAAAGAAAGAAAGAGAGAGAGAAAGCAAGCTGTTATGTTTTAGATGTAAGGTCTCCCGGAAAAGCTCCTTTGTCAGTCAATGCAAGGAAGTTCAGAGGTGAAATGATTGAGTTGTGAGACCTTAACCTAATTGGTGGATTAATCCACTCATAGGGAGTAACTGGGTGGTATTTGTAGTCAGGTAGGGTGTGGCTAGAGGAGGTAGGTCATTGGAGACATGCCTCTGGAGTATATATTTTGTCCCTGGTGAGTGGAACTCTTTCTCTACTTCCTGGTTTTCATGTCCTGACCCGCTTTCTTTCACCACACCTTTCTGCCACAATGTTCTGCCTCACACAGAGCAGTGGAGTAGGTCATCTAGAGATTGAGACCTCTGAAACTGTGAGCACTAAATAAATTTTTCCTTCTTTAAAATTGTTTTTACCAGGTCTTTTGGTCACAGCAATGAAAAAATGAACTAAAACACTTTCTTTATTTGCAGATGACATGGTATGAGTGGAAAATGTATGCGAATAATGAAAATAGTGACCTACTATAATTAATAAATTAAATTAGCAAGGTTGTTGGTATAATGCAGTATGCCAAAATAAATTTTATTTCTATGGACTAGGAAAGATCAATTAGGATATAAAATTTCAAACATTTTAAAGAGTAACATTAAAAATAGTAAAACATTGGACTAAATCTAATGAAAGATCTGCAAGAAAGATCAATAGAGGGAAGAGTGCAGGGAGTGGGGGGAAAGAAAGGGAAGGAGAGGTACTGGGGTCTGAATTAGAACAAGGTATATTGCATGCTTGTATAATTATGTCAATTGGATTCACTATAATGTATAACTAAAAAGAACTAATAAAAAAGAAAAAAAGAGAAAGATCCTCAATGTATTTACTTATAAAATTCTAAAACATTACTATAATAGATTTTAAAAGTAAGTGGAGGAAATACATAATGCCCATGAGTTAGAAGATTAAATATTGTAAATATGTCAATCATCCCCAATTTTTCCATAAATCAAAATAACAGCAGATATTTCTGTGGAAACTAACAAGTCCATTCTAAAATGTTTGTGAATATATAAAGGATCAAGAATAGCATAGAAGAACTGGAAGAAGAACAAAGTCAAAGAACTTCCATTATCAAATTTCTAGGCCAACTATAAAGCTACAGTAATTAATGGAGTAGTGTTACTGTAGTACTAGACAAACATGACCCCAAAACAAGATAGATCAGGAACAGACTCATATATATGGGCTTCTGATTTATAACAAAATTGTTACTACAGTCCAGAATTTTTCATTAATGTTGTGGTAGTAATTGTATATTTACATGGAGAAAAGAATCAATTCCAGATAGATCACAGATTGAAATGTGTTAAGGCAAAGCAGTAAAACTTCCAGAACAGCAAAGGGAAATGTTTTATGATTCTTAGATAGGCAATTTTTTAAAAAATAAGACTTAAAAATGTCCTTAAGGCACCACTGAAAGACTACAAAGACAAACCACAGAGGAAGAAAACATTTGCCTACAGAATATATAAAACTCTTCTAGATCAGAAAGGAAAATACTAGTAATGTTCAACAAGGGCAGCACACTTAAGGGAGAATTTCACAAGGGAGAATTTACAGATAAACAAATGCAAAGTGTACATTTGAAAACTGCTTATTTAAACTGGAATGATATGCATATCAACTGGAATGGGAAAAATTAAAAAGCCAAACAGTACTCAGAAGAAGTGAGCTCTCACAAATCATCTGAGGGTGTACATTGAAATGGTAGCCTTGGTGATCTATTTGGCAATGTCCACTAAAGGAGAGGATGCACATTCCCTAACAACCAGAAATTATATGACAAGTTTGTGCACAACAGAGGAGGTATAAAAAACTATTAGAAGCATTATTCTTAATAGCCTCAAAATGGAAGTAGCCCAAAGGGTAGATGTCAATCAATAAATTGTGGTTTATTTCTAGAGTGGTTTATTTCTAAAATGTTTGTGAATATATAAAGGATCAAGAATAGCGTAGAAGAACTGGAAGAAGAATAAAGTCAAAGAACTTTGTTCTTTGTAGCCCAAAGGGTAGATGTCAATCAATAAATTGTGGTTTATTTCTAAAGTGGTTTATTTCTAAATAAACAGGGAAAAACAATGAACTTCTGCATTATGAACAACAGTGTAAGAACATGTGTAGATTTTGAGTAATAAAAAGCAAGGAACAGAAGTCCATTTATGATTTCATTTGTGTATAAACAGAATTAAACTGATGACAGCAATTGGGATGATGACTGTCTTCAGGGATGTGTAGGTAGGTCGGTGAGATAAAGAGGGGTTTCTGAACATTTGATGGACACATTTTACTCTGCAGTCATAAGGTGTGTGTAAATGTTCTTAGATCTGTTCACTTAAGATGCATGTACGTTTTTGAATGAATGTATACTGTAGTGGAATTCTTTTCTAAGTTTAAAAAGAGAGATGTGACTTTTTTTTTTTTAATCCACTGAGACCCGGCTCTTTTCCAGGCCTTATGCCAGGATCTAACCATATAAAAACAAATCAAGGAACTTACTGACTGGTGTTGAAATAAACAAATATAAAGTCTATATATGATAACGGATACAAGGGGCCATAGGAAGGCCACATGCAGGGGAAATGTGTGTTTTGGCAGACTGTAGAAGTGATTCCATTATCAACTCTGTATGGAATTGAGTCAGTGTGATTTTGTTTGGAACAGACTTGGACAAATCCAGAAGTCAACTGGTAGCCTCTTTAAAAAGTGAATTGTTATGGTTTGGATATGGAACGTTTTCCAAAGACTCATGTATTGAAAGCTTGGTCCTCAATGCAGTGATGTTTGGAGGTGGGGTTTGGGGAAGTGATTGCCTCATGAGGTTTCTGACCTCATCCATGGATTAATCCATCCATGGAATCATAGCTGAAAGTACTATTGGGAAGTGAAGGAGACTGCAGGAGGTGGGACCTTAGTTAAAGGGGGTGATTCCTTGGGGACTACCTCTTGTCCCCAGCCCTTTATTTTTTTCCTCTCTGCTTCTTAGCTGCCAAGAGGTGAACAGCTTTGCTTTGGTGGAGCCTCCCTCCATGATGTTCTGCTTCATCACAGGCCTAGAAGCAGGGGAGTTGGTTGGCCATGGGTTGAAATCTTAGCAACCATGAAAATAAAGCTTTCCTCCTTTAAATTGACTTTCCAGGTATTTTGTCACAGTGATGAAAGTTGAATGACACATGGATTTCATGAGAAAATGAAGTCAATGGGTTCCTATTAAAAAAAGAAGTAGAAAAAGAGCTGAAGACGTGTAATGAGCAAATGTAATGTGAATTTTTGTTTCTGTAAATTTTAAGAAAAATGTTAATTTTTTTAAACTAATGGGGAATGTTTAAATATGGACTGGCAATTGGATGCTATTATTTGACTTTCTAATACCTGATTTTGATGAATTGTAGCTTTTCATCTTTCTGTTGTATACAAGTCTGCCTATTATAAGGCACGTGTGCTGCAGTGATTAAGAAAACAGTGTCATAAAACTTACTTTTAAATGTTTCAGAAAGAGATATAGACATAAGTGGGCAAAGTAAGTTTGGCAACATTATTGAAGTGAGGAAGTGAGTACACAAGTTATCACAGACCTACTCTTTTAAGTAGCTTGAACATTTTCATAAAATGTTGGAAAAATAAAGAAAGAGAAGTCTCTCAAGCCAGAATGGTATCTACTGACTGATATTGGTAAAATCACATAATTTCTCTGTATCCCCATTACTTCAAATGAATGATAATCATGGTACCAACCTTGCTGCCTTTTTGTGAGGAATAAATAACTTAATATATGTGAAGTGTTCAGAAGAGTTTGTGGCTGGAGAATATTGCTTTCATGTCCCAACTCAGCAATCTTCACCAAATGTTTCTCTCACCAAAAGCTCTGGCTCTTCATTCATTTTTCTAATTAGGATTTATTTTTGTCCTTCACCATTTGCTTCACACTTAAGACTATTAAAACTCACCCTCCACTTCTCCATTCTGATATGCATGTCCATAAGCCCTTTTTGTGATCCATCTCTTTCCATGTGGTTCCTTAGAAACCTGAGGAGTTTCCAGCTGCAGAAAATCTTGCCTCTTTCTCTCTCAGTTGTTTTCTAGTCATTTAGGAAGATGAGAAAATAGGTGGGTGCTTACTTATCTCCAAGAGATTCCATAGTTTCACCTTTAAGGCACAGAAGAACAACAAACTCATAAAATGTGGCTGGTGAAAAGTCTAATGTGGGTCCCCAGACTTGACTGTCCACTTTAGGTATAGCCAAAGGAGCTCCCTTTCTTCCATCAGTCAAGTGGGGGTGGGGGAAAGGGTTGAGTCGAAGGTGTAGAGTTGCATAAGAAGTGGTCATGGGCTAATAGTGTGGGCATTTATGGGGGCTGGGAGTTCTGCTTTAGACAGCTTTGCATCCCTGTGACAAAACTACCTGACAAAAACAATTTAGAGGAGGAAAAGTTTATTTTAGGCTCATGGTTCCAGAGGTCTAGTCCATGCTTGGACAACTCTGCCCCTCTGGGCCTGAGTAAAAGGATATGACAAGGGGTTTATGGCAGTGGAGAAGCAGAGAAAGAGCAATTAATGAGGGACAAGGTATAGTCCAAGGGCATGCTCCCAGCGACTGATTTCCTCCAGCCATTGGCCCACCTTCCTACAGTTAGTTCCCAATAGTCCATTCAAATTATTCATCTATCAAGTGGATTAATTCACTTCTCTCATAATCTAATAATTTCACCTCTGAACTTTTCTGTTTTAGGGATTATGATTTTAAATATGAGCTTTTCAGAGTGCACCTCTAGATCCAAACCATAACAGGCCCTTTCCCCTTTTTAAACCTTGTGACAACCCTTCTCTATCTCCTGAAGTTGGGAAGACAGGCTAAAGTACTACTTGAAGATCAAAGGAAAGGAACTTAAGTCCCAATCTCCTCACTTTATTCATCTCCAGAAAGGGGAAAGTAGGGACATTCATTAGCACACTGTTCGGCTCTCCTAGTCATGCCCACAAGGAAAGCCAGTAAGTCTTAGTGAGAACTTTGTATCTTGAATGCCGTTCTGCTCAGGCCTCTGGAGTCCTGGGGCTGCCCTGGCTCACTTTTTCCATTGTTGATAAAAGGGATAAACATAAATAATCTAGGGGAGGAATTTGAGGGTAAATCAGAGAGTAGAGAGATTCACCACTGCACCTTGTGGGTGGAGGAAAAGGGTGTGCTGCCAAGTTTGGAGAATTATAGGAGCTGAGGATGAAGAAAAAAAGATGGAGTAGTGCTAATGATGTGTAGGATGCAATAAAAGGAAGTGGTGGAGGTGCTGTGATGGAACGAAGAATTTCTTCCCCTGGAGGGAGGGGTACTTGGAGGACAACCCAAAGACAAAGAGAGATGCTGAGTGGTCTACCTGCTGGACCAGCCTCTGCTGAAGATACCTGTTGCCAATGCCAGCTTCAGGTCTCCTTCCCTTTTTCTTCCCTCACATGATTGTGCATGAAATAAGGTATATAAGCAGAGGACATTCCATGAGAAGTAGAAGATTTTGAGATTCTTGGTACAATAATATAATACATTAATTGTGATATTATGAAATATATATAGCTTTCATCCCTCTTTCTTAACCTATAGGTCCCCAAGCCTAGCAATCTCCAAACCCTCAAGAAAGTCTTTTATATGCTAATGAAATTACCTGTAGCTAATGGCCCCTAAGTAACTTCCAGAAGGGGGCTGGTCACCTGAAAGTCCAAGGTATGATTAGGAAATTAGGATTTTCAGCCCCACCTTCAAACTCTGGGGTGGACTGGGAACTGGGAACTGAGTTGATCACCAATGGACAGTGATGTGATCAGTCATGTTTATGTAATGAACATTCTTAAGATCCCCAAAGGACTGTGTTCTGGAAGTTTCCAGAGAGCTGAACACATGAAGGCTGCTGAAGGGCAGTGCTCCAGAGAGAATGTAGAAGATCCTGACCCTTCCAACATGCCTTGCCTTGTGCCTCTTTTCCATCTGTTTGTTTACCTAGATCCTTTGTGATATCTTTAGAATAAATGTGCTAGCATGGGTTTCGTGAGCCTCTCTAGGAAATTAATTATACCCAAGGAGGTGTTCAACTCCAAATTTATAGCTGGCTGGTCAGAAACATGAGCTCCAACCTGTGCTTGTGACTGGCATCTAAGGTGGGGGCCACCTTGGGGGACTGTGCCTTCAACCTGTGGGATCTGATGCTATTTCCAGGTAGATGGTGTCTGAATTCAATTGAATTAGAGGCTACCAGCTGGTGTCTGCTGCAGAATTTCTTCTTGCCTGACGTGTGGGGAAACCTGCTGCACATCTATACTAAAATTAATAGGAGAGAGAATAGGAAAATCACATTGTTTGGAATTTTTTTCATCCTATATCCTTTAGATTGATTTAATTCTATTTATGTATATTTATATATTGCTTGTTGTGCTCCTTAACTGTCGCTTCTGGGGAGCATACTATTTTTTAATGTGCCCCAGCATAATGCATATTCTTGGATATGCTGAGAGTGAGACATTGGAAACAGAGCTTGAATTTCTTCAGATGCCTTGAAGAGCACTTCTTCAATGAACTAGTGATAGAGACAGACGACAAAATAAAATCTTTCTGGCCCCTAGTGATCCATATCTTCATTGTATTCCTATTCTTCCAAAGAGTTGGACAGATTTATCTCTTCCCAAATTTTTAGCTAGTCTTGTAAGACTCTTTCAAGCCTGAGGAAAAAATTAAACAGTTTCACAGTGATAAAAATATCTTCAGTTTGCATCTTATGCTTGGGATCTGATGGAACAATAAAACTAATCAAGATGGATTTGTGGCTACTAGTAATTGAAACTAAGTAGGAGAAGTACAGATTTGATTTTTGTGGATTGCTGGAAAAGAGGGTGGGAGATCTACTTTCTTATCCTTCTATGAGGTGGTTTATTGCATATGTATATTGGCAAACTCAATATTCAGTCAGGTTTGTATAAGACCTGGATTGAGTTTGCTATTCTGATCATGACTGGATTTTAGCCAAAACGTCTATTGAGGAAGGATAGATGGGCTGGTGTTTAGTGTATACTTGACCCTGAAGTTTGAGGCTCTGGGTCCACGAGGGTTTTCCCTGTCATCTTGGGGCACAAACACTTCACATCTCAGTCCCACAAAGTTGGCCATGTCACAACTTTCACATACTTCCCTTTGTAACCGTATTGGAAACTAATGGGTGAGTCAAGCATTGTGAATTCCCTGGAAGAAAATGCTTTATGATCTACCTATTATTTACTGTTAAGCAATGAGCTGAAGAACACAATGACCATGTTCCTCGTGACATAATTTATGATCCTCTTGCTGAGACCATATTACCTTTTCCTGTTTTGAAAACTCAGCTGCTTTCGAAATGCCTTTCCTAATTTAAAATATGATAATTTGCAAAAGTGTCAGAGACTGGCCTCTGAGCATCATTCAAAGTGGGCCAACATTGGCTTGGGGACCTTGAAAAGGCTTGTGTTGATCCTTTCCAGTAGTTAGTTACAGTTCTCCTTCCCTCTTACATAATTTCAAGGAGATACATAAATAAAATCCCACTTGATACCAGTCAGTCTCATTTTATCATTTTAAATTTAGAAGGGGAGTCACATGGAGTGTTATAATTTTGTTCGGTTGTGAATCCAGTATTCAGAGATATTAGCATTGGCATTGTTACTATATTCTTAGCCATTTAGAGATGCCCCCTAGACATAATGCCAGTCAAAATATTTCTTTTTCAGATGGCCCAAAACAGGGTCTTAAGACCCAGTGAAAAGTGGTTTCTTGCTCTTTCTATTGTTCTAAAGCTTTGAGAGACAAGATGTTAAATGTGATCAGAGCCTAAAGCATTTCTTGTGAATATCCTTCATGGTGGTAAATCTTTGCCCTTTAAGACCAGTTTTTTTGGGAAACAGCCTGAAGTCATTTAGAACAAAACTGGTACGAAATAAGGAGGACAGACTTGCTGGTGGAGAATACCTTACTCTGGTCAAAACTAAAGCAGATAAATATCAAGTAATAAGATTGGCTTCTCATCTGCTCTTTCTCTTATCTTCTCCTTGAGGACCTGAGCAATAAGCTCTATAAATGATCAGGGCAGCTCAGAGAAGCAGGATCTATCCAGAAGACGCATTACCAAGTGCATTCTAAAATCAAAGCTCACTGGGTAGAGACAGCTTGCCGTGGTTGAAAGAACACTGGTTTTACAGTCAGGCCATCTGATAATTAAATAATTGTGTGGCTCCAGACAAATCATTGAAACTCTCTGCTCTCAGTTACTCTATCTA
This sequence comes from Ictidomys tridecemlineatus, assembly GCF_052094955.1. Taxonomy (NCBI): domain Eukaryota; kingdom Metazoa; phylum Chordata; class Mammalia; order Rodentia; family Sciuridae; genus Ictidomys; species Ictidomys tridecemlineatus. Next base: position 140,843,570 of record NC_135481.1, on the reverse strand, counting down.
TACTATGGGGAGTCCTAACACCTGTCTCAAAAGTATCATGAACATTAAATGAGATTACCTATATGTTTAGAGGACCCAATAGAGTGAATAAAAACCTGCTGCATGGTAGGGGTCATTCGGCACTAAGGATTATTATTGTGAACCTGCAAGTCCCAATCTGCCCATTCTGACTTTTGAGAACAATTGTCAATCCTTCAGCTTCAATGTGTTGCTCTATATTTTTTCTCTCTTAGTAGGTAGAAATCTCTCTAAGAATAGGCACTTTTCTTGTTTATACCTAGGACTTAAATGTCTAAGTCAGTAGTTGAAAACTGATGCTTGAATAAACAATTGAAGAGATGAATGAAAAAATCGAAGGTATCTCTACGAATTAGGATAATGAACAAAGCTGTGGTAGCCAAGAAATACGATCTAATGGCTTAAAGAATACTGCTTATTTCTTTCTTTTGTACTTGTTTCCAGATAAGCTGTCCCTGTCAGAGGAGGAAATCTCTGCTCTACATGGTCATTCAGGGAGCAGTTTCTTCCATGTATTGTTCCCTTTTCCCTAGGTATCACCACTGTCTTCTAGCAAATGCTGAATCCCCTCTCACAGTAGCCAATGGGGAAGAGAAAGGCTGTGGGGGGAGGCGTGCCCACTTATGTGAGAGCACATTAGGCTTTGAGAGGTTGCACATCCTATCTCCTCATAACCCCAAGGAGAGAATGTATGTAGAAGGAAGCTCCAAATGACACAGCTCACTGTAAGGAAGACTGGGAAATGTAGTCTAGTTTTATACCCAGAATGCCTGGCTTATGCCCTGATCTCCATCCAAGGAAACTCCATTTCCCAAACTCTCTGTGTTTTGGTTAGGGTTAGCCAATGGGAAGCATAGTGAAAGACTGAATGGCAGGAACAGGAAAGAAGGCAGTGAAGTTTTTCCTCTCTTGTAGCTGTGTGTATTCCATTACTCTAACTCCTACCAGACAGTCATTCTTCTATGATTCCAGATCACCCACAATATGCCCATCTTGATCCTGGCTTTCTGGACTGTGGTAGCATTACCTACTTCTTTAATCCCTTTAACCCTAGAGGTAAGAGCAGTTTTCTGATGCTTCTCACTTCTAGGTTACCTCACCTCCTCCTATTGGCCTTTTCAGCTCTTTCATTCCCCTTGTGAAATCACTTCCCCATGTTAATTCCTGATAAGACCCTGTTGGAAATAAAAAAGAGGCAATGAGCTTTTAAGCTTAAAGATTAGTCTCCAACACAATAGACTCCTTTGTCTACCAAAAAGTACTTCTTCTTCTCACACATAGAGCATGATCTCTGTTACTCAAGCCAGGAAATCCAAGGTACCACTCCTGAACCAAGCTCAAAATGAAGAACCTTGGACCTACTTTTTATGTTCATGTTTAGCAACCTACAAAAAGGAGTTGGTTTATCTGTACTTCCCTACCACACATACTTGGCACACCATAGTGAGGCAAGAACAAACAGGTAAACTGCAATAAATACTCTCAAACAGATAAAGGAAGATGGCAGAGCACCTAGCAGTTATTGGAACAGAACCAAGGACGTCTTACAGGACAGACATTGTGAAGATTCTCTGTCCTGGAAGGGGAATGAGCTGGGCTTCAAAATCTTTAAAAGCAGCTCTAATCTGGGGGTCTTTGTTGCTGCTGACGAGAGTTCAAGAAATATCAGAAAAATGCTGCCAGTGTCAGCAACTCAAGTCTATGAAGATGACAATAGACAGAGGAACATGGGATCCAGCTGTCATACAGACCACCATCTGTTGGAGCCCAGTTGTCAGCTTTTACCCTCACCACGAGGTTGATGTCTTCCTTTCTTACCCTTCCCAAATATCATGCAAGAACATCTCAGAGGGAGAACTTAAAGACACCCAGAACCTTTACAGCAAGGGACTAGTAAATAAACATGGGGTGTGTCAATTAGGATCTTCCAAAGATCAAGCACCCTCATGGGAATTGCCTGTGCAAGATATTTATGAGGAGAGTTATTTCTGATTGATAAAAGGAGAAAAGGCAGCAAACAGGCATGGAAAGCCTTCATATCCCAATGCAGACCAGGCTTGTACAGGGAGAGAGGGAAGGAAGGACAAGGTAAGACAAACCTCACGTGGCAGTACGGTTCCAAGAATGTCTTGGCCAGGCCGATGGGGAGTCCTCATGTAGCAGTTGCCCACTAGAACCCTTGCTGTACTCTGCAGTGGTTGTCAATGTTGTGGGGGACGTGTGGTCTTAGGGCCAAAGTAGTACATGAAAATGAGAGGCAACCAAAGCTCTCCACCAACCACCACTTTCCCTGTACCAGGTTCTTTTAGAGATCTGAGTGGCATAACTCCCTGGTCTCCTAAAAGGGGCAGAACTGGGCAGAAACAGAAAAGGCATATTGTTGGTTTTAACAACTCTTGGCACAATGCCTCACTGGGTGTTCTTCTAATTATCCTTTCCTCACCTGTCCATGTGAAATAACTTGTGTAGCTTCTAGTAAGCAATAACCATTTTTCCCTTGTTCTTGTCTTATTGGAACTTTTAGGTTAGGGGAAAATCAGTAGCATTATGTGAAAATAAAACATTTTAATGAAAAGTGCTCTAATCTGATTAAAGAAGGCACAAAATGTCAGCTTAGATTAATATGCCAGGTCACCTTTCTACAGCCTGGAAAATTCTTGGAGTACCAATGCAAGTTTGGTGTGACTTGTTTTCTGAGTTTTGTGATTTTGTCCTGAGTCTGTGTCCTGCTGCTATGGCTAGCACTCAGGAGCCTTTTGCATGTATGGTTGGGTACTATTTTGCTTAGGTCACTTCTTTAGACCATGATACCTCATATAATATACCCAGTGATATCTGTGCTAGCACTCCATAATCCATGTAAATGCTTATGCAAAATGGGATGAATATAAAGAAATATTTATATCTCTGTGTGTTAGCTAGCTTTTTGCTGCTGTGATTAAAAATCCTAACCAGAATAACTTAGAAGGTGAAACGTTTATTTTGGTTCATGGTTTCAGAGGTTTAGTCCATGGTGGGCCAACTCTGTTGCTCTGGGCCTGAGGTGAGGCAGAACACCATGATGGAAAGGTGTGACAGAGAGAAGCTGCTCAGCTCAGGGCAGACAGGAAGGAGAGAGAGAGAGAGAGAGAGAGAGAGAGAGAGAGAGAGAGAGAGAGAGAGAGAGAGAGAGAGCAAGAAGCCAGGGACAAGATATAGTCTCCAAGGGCATGTCCCTAGTGACCTACTTCCTCCAGTCATGCCTCACCTGAATACACTTACCACCCAAATTGTTAATTCATCGAAAGGATTAATCCACTGGCAGGCTACAGCTCTCATAATCCAATCTTTTGACCTCTCATCTGCACTGGACTGACTATGCTATCATTTGTTACCTCTGCACCAAAGACTGTGTGAGATTTTTTTATACACCATTCTCACCTCATTAAATTCCTTGAACTGTCTTAGGAAATAAGAAACCAAGACTCAGAGATTGAATGATTTCCCTTTGGTCACAAGACTGTCATGTGACACAGGCAACATTTGAAGAAAGATTTGGTGGACTTCCAAATGCCACACCAACTTGGTAATAAAAATGAAAGCTCAATATCTTGAGGAGCTGATGAACGGTTAATGTTTTCAGTCCTTCATGATTGGCCACATCACCCACAGCCCTGCTGCAGGGCAATTAGAGCTCGGTGGCCTTGGTGCCCTATCATATTCCTGGTGTCTCAGGCAATGCCTTTAGTTTGCTTTTCCTGATGCAAAGAGCAATTTGAGATCTAGCTGTGAGAAGCAGCAGGGTTGCTTTCATCTTCTTGTCTCTGTCCTTATGAAGAAATCCCAATGCATCAAATGGGATAATGCATTCACATCTGAGAGACTCAGAACGTTCATCACTGAGAGTTTTTGTACTTTCATCAGTTTTGCACCCTTTCCTGGTGTCTGCTGATAATAAGGGAAAAAAAAAAAAAAACAGATCAGAGAACAGTTTGCCTGGTTTTTCCTTGGCCGAGCTGAGAGACTGCTAAGGCCCAGAGAGGCCTGATTCAGGTTAAGTGCCACTGTAGGTCACCCTTAATTTTTTCCACTTTGTCATATAATTATGTCAACTTTAAGGCTGGAATTTCCATCATAATCCAAATTGATATCACTTGTATATTTTATAGAGCCTGACATTTAATGAATGGTTATTAGGTACTAGACATTGGGATAAACGCACATAAAAATGACCTCATTCAGTCTTCCCTATAATTTTAGATAAGGATCATTAAAGGATTACTAACCCATTTTATAGATGAGAAAAATAAGATTCAGAGAAACCAAATTCCCATAGCTAAGGTGAGATGCCAGTCTAGGATTCAAACCCTATCTCTCTGACCCTAAATAAACCCCTCCCTTCATCCCTGTACTGAGAGTCATATTCATTACCTCAGCAGTAATGCGCTTGCCAAACCACCTGCACGGGTTAGGGTATAGAAATTCTCAATTCCATGTATTTTGCAACTTTTGCTCTCTAGATATTCAGATGTTATTTTGATTTCCCTGAAAATTTGGCTTAATGATGCATAAAATATTCCCAAAAGTGTTGGTCAGTCAAATCACATTTACTAGCGAGCAGAGGAATACTGTATTCTGTTGCAATTAATTCTCTCCATCTCAAAAATATATGTGGAATTGAAACAGGTAATATTATTATTATCCTGTTGCAAATGAGAAAAATTGTAGTACAGAAAAGTTGAGGGATATATCCAAGCAAGTTTATTACTTAATTACTTAATTACTCTTATGGTTTACATTATGTCCTCCCCAAATAGGATCTTCACAGAGGTAATCAGGTTTAAAAGAGATCATTAGAGTGGCTCTAATAATGACTGATGTCTTTATAAAGAGGGAAAATTTGAACAAAGAGAAAGACACACAGAGGGAAGATAGTGTGAAGACACACAGGGAGAAGAGGGCTATGGAGCAGAGATGCATCTTTAAGCCAGGGGACACCAAGGACTCCCAGTAACTACAGAAGCCAGATTCTCCCTTGGATTTTCTGAAGGTACATGGTCCTGTCAACACTTAGTCTCAGAACAATACACTTCTGTGGTTTTAAGCCACTCAGTGTTTGGTACGTTGCTGGGGCAATTGTAGGAAACGAATGCCATCATTATTTTTGAGTCTCCATTAAATGCCAGGCACTGCACTAGGCTAGAGGTAGAAAAAGGATTTACAGTCAAGCACTGACAACAGATGTTTGATCAACAATGACACAAGCAAATGCTCCAGGTTGTGATACACACTGTGAAGGAGAAGAGGAACTTGAGATATCAACCTCATCTGGGGTCAGGAAAGGTTTCCATGAGAAGAGAAGAGGAGACTAAGAGGGAGTCAAGGAAGGGGGTTGGATGGGTATGAGTGGATTTTCCAGGAAGAGGGAGTGTCTTGTGAAGTCATACATAAAAGTACAAAAAGAAGAGGGCAGGAGAGAGGCAGAGGGTAGAGCTTGGGGCCTGATTTTGCTAATAATTGCAAGTGTTCAGCTTGAGTCCTATGATTTCAGAGTTTGTCCAATTCCCACCTTCCTTTTCACCCTAGCATTGGTCCTAAGAAACTATGTGGTGCAGGACCAGTTTTATCTAGAAAAGTTGTCAACTTGTATCCCACTGCCAGGTTTGCACTTGGTCACTAAAGATCTCCAATACCCCTACCTTGCCTAAGCCTCAGGCTGAAGGGTACCAGCTGGGAGGATTAATGCTTGCTTTAGGCTTAGCTGCTATTTACCCAAATGCAAAGGTCTTGAGGAGGTCTCCTTGGTTATAGTCAAGTGGTCTGTAACTTCAGTTTGTGGCTGTAAATATCTTTTTTCAATTTCTTAGATTTCATGAGTTTGAGCTGTGCTTGAACAAAGGAGTGTCCTGGTGCAATAGAAAAGGAAATGATTTATTGCCTCCATCACCAATGACATGGAAACTATCCTAGCATGAGGCTCAGTGTGCAGGACCTGGGGTTGCACACACCCTGGCTTTTCCACTTTCACCCTGTCATTTACCTCAGACTTGATGTGGTCCAGGTAGAGAGAAGAATAACAGTGTTTACCTCAAATTAAAATCTTTGTGAGGATTAAATAAAAACCCTTCACAGAGTAACTACCTGCACCTTGGTAAGTACTCAAGTGACGCCAAATAGTATTAATATTATTATTATTCCTCCCATTAATTAAAGCCTGCAACAATAAAAGCACACTTTTTTTGGACTTTAAGGTGACTAAGTAGTTCACAGATTCTTTGTAATCAAGACTAAGCACGGGTAAGTGATTAGTGGCTGTGATGTTAATTAACTCTCTCTAGTAAAAAGGGACCTGGGAGAACTCTGCCCTTAAAGAGCTGACTGCAATAGAATAAGCTCTGTTATGCAGAGGCTCTGGTTGGGGGCCCTCTGCTTTCCACTTGGAGGAAATAGAAGGTAAGAGAGCAAGAACACCACCAGTCCCCTCCTTTTTAATTAGAAAGCACTAAGAAAATGAAAATGCATAATAAGGCTCTGCAGTAGTTAAGTGTAATTCGAGTAATGTGTGCCTGGGGTCTCTCTCCATCATTACTCCAAGATGCAGAGCAGCACAGCAGTTAGGAACTAGCATGTCAGAGCCCCAGCGACAGCTGGGCTTGTTTGAGTCTCAGCTCCATCACTCACTAGCTGTGGGACATTTTCAGGATACTTAACCCTTCCTGAGCCTCAGTTTCTACATTGTAAATGTATTTGGTAAAAATATTGGTAAATAGTGACACCTACATCTCAGTATAGTTGAAAGAGTGGAGGAGGGCAAGGTGACCAGTGATGGTACAGAGCACCTTCTGTTGAGAATTTAACACATCCCGGAACACCATAGGCAATCCATAGTATTGTTTTGAAGAAATTTAAGCATCCTGTGTATCATCTTGCAGATGAGGGATTCCATGTTGGAAGTGGGTGGAAGTTTGCCTGTTTTCAGAATTAGAGATGGAAATTTTATAATCAAACAAACTATAAGAAATAAAGAGTAAGAACAGGTGAGGAGAAGGCTAGAGGATTTCAGAGTCTAGAGAATTCTTTATAAAGGGTTAAGTGACTTAGACTAGGTGCATCAACATTGCAAAATGATTAAGTGAAGAGCCTGTTCAATTCCTGTCTCTGCCATCATTAACCATAGTCCTGTTGCTGCCTCTAGACATTCATCTAGATGTAAAATAGTGTGTCCCTCTGTTACAGAGCTGAGGCCTTCCGAGAAACTGAGGGGCAACTGAAGACCCCCCTTCAAGCCTGATTCTTTGGATCAAATCAGAAAGATTTCAGACATGTTGCTCAGAGTAACAGAAATGAAGTTTATTGAAGGATTAGAAAAAGAGAAGGGGACATTCTCAAGGGAAAGAGTGGGTCCTCTCAGAGAGGAGAGGGACAAAGTGCCTCACTCACACTCCAGTTTTATTGGGGATCCCAGAGAAGTTTCCAGAGAGTCCTGCCCAGGTCCACCTCTTGACTTTTGACTGACAGCAGGGGATATCAAACTTTCAAGTACCCACTGCCGTGACAACGCTGGGTCACCATGGCTGATGCTGACCAGTTTTAATTGGATTCTTAACCATAGATTCTTGCAAATTTCAGTGTTAGGAGGAATCATCCTTATCTCCCTGAGCTTCAGAATCTCTTCACAAAAGTTTCCTGGGTTCCTCCGGTTGAAATTATCTCAGGCTTGCATTTCTTCTGCAGAAAACAGGTAGATTGCTGAGGAAGGTGACATTTTCTGTCCACTTAGACCAGGAGGGCTTCAGATAAATTGCTTCTTGGAAAAGAAAGTATGTGGAGGTAAGCACTGTGGGCCCAATTTATAGCATTATTCCCTTAACCTCGTGTTCCCATCATCCTCATCTGTCTATCCCCTAACACCTCCTTGAGTAGTTGGCACTGAGTCCAGCACCTAACATGTGGCAAGCATTTACAAATTATAGCTTCTGAGTAGACCTGAACTGACTTGATAAGTGAACAACTAATCTGTTCTGAAATTATTCAAGAATAAAACTTAAAAAAAAGAATAAAACTTGACATCTTGTCATTCAAATATTAGATCTGATTAAAGTTTTCCTGCTGTAATTCTGATTGAGCTTCTTCTTTGTTGATCCTAGTGCTCCCTGAAATAGAACCATTTTATACAAAAATTTCAGGCAAGATAGTTGCTGCAGTGTGGAGTCAAGGGAAGAGCCTTCATTATGCACTCCAAGAATTTAAACAAGATTTCACACTGCAATCATACAGTAGTATTTCTCATATTTCAGACACATAGAAGCCATAATAGAAAAACTAACTTTTATTTTAATTTTTTTTCTGTTCAACAGTTAGGTCCTAGCTGCCCTCTGACCCAGGGAAGGCAGACAGAAAGTCAAAAATAAATGAATTTCTTGGCTTTTTCTAAAATTCTAAGCCTTAAGGGCAATGGGATTAGTTCTGAGCTACTGAGAGGGGGAGGCAGTTGGGGTGATGAGTGGCAAGTGAAGGCAATGGTGAGATGAGTGGGTCATGGAGGGGGATTGCACTTGAATTTGAATTCTGCTTTCCAGTTTTGGATTCCTGGGACTATCAAGACTGCATACAGGGTTGCAAGATCATAATTTGTTTAAAGACTAGTCTACCTTCACAGGACTTGTAGTAGAGAATATGCAGCTTTGAAATAAGAAACTCATGGCTGACTGAGGTCCGGGATCAACAGCAAGCATAGAAAAACTCATTGCTATAAATAGTCCCCATTGTCTGCCTTTCTCTAATTTGTCCTCTTCTCTATTTCTTGCTCAAGTCAGCTGATGACTTTTCACAAAAGGGAAACTCTCAGGCACTTTTGAGGAAAGCAGAAGGGTATGCCCCGTGACCCACTTCTAAGAGTAAGAAGCTGGTGTTCCCGGAGTTCTGGAGTATCTGTAATCGCACGGCTTGAGGGCTGCTCCCTGATATCACTGACTGACTTCTGAGAAGTGTGACTGAGGTAATGGAATGGAATAACAATCTGGATTCACTGCATTCCTGGGAGGTGGTCTTTGCATTGTGTTTGCTCTGCATAGATCCAGGTTTCTGTCAATGCAGAGAGGGAAATTGTGTGAGGACCTCTTGCCAGTAGTATTATTATTACTACTGGGAGCTGTTATTGACCAATGGTAGCTAGTTGTTATTTCAGAAATTCTGTGAGCCAGTTGTTAAACAGAACCATTAAAATTTAAAGTAAATGAACATGCACTTAAAGTATATTAAAATACTCAAAACACCACTTTATTATTTTATTACATTTTTCCATTATCTATACTCTTGATGTTAATTATATACATGTTAACTATAGGACAATACAATTAATTAATGGTATGCTACTGCCTCTGTCTCACATCAATTTGATCATCAGTGAAATTGACCAAGGTGGGATTATTTATGCACTACAGAAACAAGCAAAACCTACAAAATAGAACTTTGTCCCCACTAGAGAACTAGTTGAAAATAACCAGGAGGCTCGACCTAGTCTTGGGAGTTTGAAAAATCTTAAGGTTAAGACCAGTACTGAATCCCAGTCTGTGAACTATGGTACAAAGGTAGATACTGGGGACTTGGGCTTGGAACTCCCAGGATCAGATTGGGACTAGAATGGCAACCCGATTGTGTCTTCCTGCTCCAGATTCATATGTTGAAGCTCTTCCCACCAATGAGATGGTATTTGGAAATGAGGCTTCTGGGAGGTATATAAGTTCTTTTATATTATCATGACAAAATACCTGAGACAGGCTAACTTTATGAGAGACAGAGAGAGAGAGAGAGAAAGAGAGAGAGAGAGAGAGAGAGAGAGAGAGAGAGAGAGAGAGAGAGAGAGAGAGAGAGAATGTTCTAGCTTAGTTTTAGATGCCAAAAGTTCAAATGGCTGTGACGAGGGCTCAACTTTGATTGCATCAGTTGACCGCTGGTGGCAATGGTAGGAATGAATGCGAAAGTGAGCAATTACATCTCAAACAGGAAGCAGAGAGACAAGGTAGGGCCTGGCTCAGGTTTATTTAACAATCCTCCCGCAAGAACTAACCAGAATCCTATGAAAAATACCTCAATCCCTTCAAGGGCACACTCCCAGGAACCCATGGGCCTGCCACTAGGCCCTACCTCTTAGAGTCAAGTCTCCATCCCATATGTTTTAGGTGACCAAACAAAACCCAAGCCATAATGGAAGATAATTAGGTTTAAATGAGACTCTGGGATGGTACGAGTGCCCTTAGAAGAAGAGACAATAGAGAGCTCACTTGCTCTTTCTTCACCATGTGAGGATAGACCAAGAAGGTGACTATCTGTAATCAAGGGATCAAGCCCTCACCAGAAATCAGACACTTCAGGGTCTTGATCTTGGACTTTCTAGCCTTCCACACTGTGAGAAATAAGTTGGTAGTTTCACCATTCCGTCTGTGGTATTTTGTCATAGCAATCTGGGCTAACTAAGTCTTTGGGTGAGGGGCATGAAGACACCACAGGAAGGGTGACCAGGCCAAACAGGGGAGTTCAGGGATAGGCAAGGGGCCTGCCAATCAAGGCATCTGAACAAGAACACTGGCACCATACAGAACCCACAGCGGGGGAATAGGCAGCTGAAATATTTTCTGATTCCAGCCAGTGTCAGCGAGAGTCCAGTCAAGAGAAAGAAATCACACCATTTTACTTATGGAGAGAGGATGTAACACCAAGAATTATTTTCTAGATTTAAAGTTGCTATCCAGTTAAGTGAGAGGCAGATTATAATTCTAAGGTTTCAAGATGTCACAACTGTAGCATGACAATCTTTTCCAGGGTTGAGGGTATACATGGAAGAGACTGGTATTTTTTAAACTTAGAGGAGAAGTCCTGTGAAAGTAAAATTCAGACCCTTTAGGCATGATCTTGTTTGATCGCAGCTGGAATCTCTCTGGACAGGGGAGAGCAATCAGTGGTATTTTTGCAAATACTGGAAAAACTGGACTCAGATGTTGCCACAGGGTGAAGCTGCCAATGCCTAGTAAAGAAGCAAAGCTACCCAGGCTGCTAAGAGCCTGAAAGAAAACAGGAAACAAAGGAGTAAGTCCCTTCTATCATGGCAGCCCCACAATCTCCCTCCAGCGCCCCCTCTTGGCTAGGCCTAGCAAGACACCAAGTGGAAATGTGATTTGCTGACCACTCAGGCAATTGGAGCCCTTGGAAGGCTGCCCCCTAGAATGAGGGACATGGCCAGGTCCAGATGTGGGTGGGAGCCTGAAGCTCCATAACAGACAGGGCTTCCTTCCTGCCAAGTCTGAAACTAAAAGAAAAGTGGCCTCACTGCCACCTTGCCAAAGCACTGTGTCGACTCTTCCAACCTCAACTTAAAAAGAAGAAAAGAATGTTTCAGCTTTTTCAAAGGTTGAGATATTAAGGGATGGTGTTTGGAAGATAGGATTCTGGGGAAAAAAATATCATGCATGTCTGTGACAGAAGGATCTGACACCAAGTGAAAACCTTGAGAAGAAGCCCATGTTCCATCAGCATCTATTTAATTGGTTCATTTAAAACAGGTTTTTGTTAAGCTATTTTGCATTAGGCAGAAATTTAGTCATCTTATGTACTGGGCATTTTTACATGTATTTTAAGTCTCATACTTTTCTCTTATTTCTTAGATGACCTCCTTTCTAGTAAGTGTTGAAAAATCCATCTCTCTGCCTTGGCATCCAGTGATTATCAATGAAAACTTAGGAGGTCACCTTTTCTGATGACAGTACCTCCTTCAGTAGAGAAAAAAAAAAAAGGTATCCTCTTGGAAAGTGTCTTAGCAACTGAATCTCAACAGCTACAATCTGCTGCTCTCTTCTTTCAGGAGGACCAGTCTCCCAGGTTAAATGTTAAAGGATGAAATGGTGAGGGAGACACAGTCACTACCTAGAAGAGGTGATAATTTAATTGAGGAGGGAGGAACACAACAAAGACAGTACTGGGGGAAGGACTTGGAGAAGTTCTTGCAGAAGTGGCAATTCTGCCTACAAGTATGTTAGGGGGCTGGAAATAGTTGAAGAGTGGGAAGTCTTCAGAGAGAAGGGAACATAGATGGTAGGCCCTGAAGAATAAGTGGGAGCTTGCTAGGGAGAGCAGGGAGAATATTCCAGGCAAGGAGAGCTCTTGTTGTGAAAGAAGAGGAGTAACAGGGAGAGGCTGGAGAGACAGCTCTTCTGGTAAGAGGAGGCCAGGTCAGGAAAGCATCTTATGTGTCCTATTTGACATTTATTCTGGAAGTGAGGCGGAATCATCAGAAGATGTATATGCAGCAGCTAGGTGGGTTCCAGAATCCCAGCTGTCCATCTGCCAAGTCATGCTTGAAAACAAAACACTTCAGAAAAACTCCAAATCCTGACAAGCCCAGACCCCTGTATACCTGCACACCTCAGCTCTAGCTCATCTACTTTGCAGGCACCAGCTAGGGATTAACACATCTGCCTCTCATGCTATGGTTGGCTGGCAATGACCCACACCATCTTTCCTCTAAGAGCACACACTTCCTAGTCGGCAAGGCTCATTGAACAAAAACATTTGCAAAGGCTTAGAAACAAGAACTGCTGATAAGTGGAGAACCACATGGCTGTTACTGATACTGTTGTAAACATTATAAGCTGCAGCTCAGAGCGAGGCCCCCAACTAGCCTCCTCCTCCGTCTGCATTGAGTTGTATTAATTAACTACTGTATAACAAACAACTTAAATGCAAAAAGAGCTTAAAACCACCAAGAATTGTGATTTCTCAGGCATCTGCAGTGGGGTTGGGGTGGCTCTGATTCATGTGTTTCTGGTACTCTTTCTAGAACCAATGGGCTAGCCTGGACATGTTCTTCTCAAAAATATGGCTTAAGAACAAGAGGGTGAGTAGAATACCCATAGGGTCTAGGCTTGAAACCACTCACTATCTCTCCCATTCATGTTATGTGAAATCCAAAAGAAAATTATGATGAACAGCAACATTTAAAGAACATTTCAGAGTGGAGGGGGACACTTGGAGGTATGAAGACATCAAGTCTAGGAAATTGAACTGTTGAACTGGGCCTGAATGGAAACTTTTCAACTGGACTAAGTCTACAAACAGCCAGTAACATCTTTTAATGAATGTTACAGCAGCAACTGTCACAATTGACCTCTATGTGGACATCATAATTGGACATTACTACACCTAGCTTAGTGATGCAGAGCCTAGTATTATAATGGCTTTTCTGCACCAATTACCTTCTTTTCCATGCATCTTGTGGCATATCCTTTATCTTCTCCATTCCTTCAACATCCTGTGCATTTGAAACTTCTTAAGAGCAGTCATTCAGACCTGAGTCTGTTTCCCAAATTGCATTTTCTTAAACTTGAGTAAAGTTTTTATAGTCTCTGAGCTTAAATTGATTGACAGTTATTGGACAAAGTCATTTTTATGGCCAACCCTTAAGTAAAGGCTATAGAAAATACAACCTGCTCACCATGAGACCATCAAAGAGGTGGATTTATGGAGAGAAGAGGAATTAGAGCCAGTAATACAATCAGTGGTACATTTCGTGATGACTTCATTGTCTTCTTCTGACTCCTTCTTTGTCATTTTGATGGGTCCCAACTGAGATGGAAACTCAGATTTCAAAAGTGAATTGATGGTTCTGTACAGTGTCAACCTGTTTGAACATACTCCCCAGAATTCCTATCCCTGTTCCTAGTGTTGTAGGAAACAAGAAAGAAATTTGTTCTCATTTGGAAGGGCAGTGTAGGATCATTGGGCACTTGTGGATCATGATCTGATTTGCATGGGGCAGCACCCAAGCCTTGTCTTTTCCAGCTTGTGTTAGATATCCTCCATCAACCTCTCTGAATCTTGTCCAAGTTATGCATGATAGAAAGCATCAATATGACCTACTTTATTAAGTCTGGAAGCACAAATGTGTACCGGTTCATTTTCATGGGTTCCAGTTTGTCTTTGCTCCCTCACTTTATGTCCATCTTTTTTTCTAATTGACCACTAGAAGATAGATTATGGATTGGCAAAATTCATTTATTTTTTCATTCATGTTTTCATTATTTATTCATAGATTTACTGAACATTATTGGCTATTTGATTATCTCCCTGCTCTGAATATAAATGTCTATAACATGACTTCCAAACAGTAGGGTTGTGCCCTGGAGATGCTTATGGTCCACTGACAGGGAAGGAATAAAGAAAGGATTATAGGGAAATACGGTGACTTCTATTATAAAGAAGCACTGAGTGCCATACAGATAGAAATGCAGAGTACCTCAAGTTGCTTGGGGAAATTAAAGATTGTCCCAAGAGGGATCAGATGAACTGAGGTTTGAGGGATGAGTGGGTTTTCACTAGTTGGACAGATGGAGAAAGTCTTCAGGAATGTTATCATTATACCTGGGGATGGGGATCCATTGCTGATATGCTTTTAAGTGTTTGACTAATGGCAGGAAAATGATAGCATGCTTCCTTACAAAAGTCTTTATTCAAGTTATGACTTCCAGTGTCTTTGAAGAATGTTTGGGATGATTTAGCAAGAACATGTGTGCTTCTACACCCCCATTGTGTAGATAAATCCCTTTTTCTTCATTTCCTATTTACAATCTAGAGTGTCTTATGGGAACAGAAAAAAATGTCAGGTATTGAAACCACAATGGCGACAGTATCACAGTCATTGCGGATTATAGATCCAAGGGATCCTGATCCATATATCCCTTGGCCACCAGTGTAGAACAGTAGCAACTGTGAGACTTGTGCTACCTGACATTTAAGATAGGAGTACTTCCTTCAGAAAGCATGACTACCCTACTATCCTGGGGCATGCTTTCTGGCAGGATACCAGAACCTCCATCTCCACACAACTGGTCATTCATTAATCAAGTTTTCTCTCTTATATTCAACAATTCTTGTCTACTTTGGCATTTTCCTCCACTCCTCACAGCTATCCTCCACCACGGATACTCTCACCATGCTATTAGAGTCAGCCCCCACCAAAGAATGCAGAGAATGCTTTGAGCCCATCTTGAAGACATACTCATGAATTTGTTTTGTCTTTTACTCCTGTTTTCCATTTTTTTTCTCTTTCTGGCAGTATAATTTGGACAAGTTATTTAAATTATTTGAATTTAAATTCAACTTTCTTATGTTAGGATATAATATTTGTATAACAATTATGCTTATATCATTGGTTTGTTGGTAGGATGATAAAAGTTAATAAACATAATGTGTTTAGAGCAGGGTCTGGCCTTATCTGGTGAAGTATTTATAAATATTAGTAGTTACTGTCAAAACTCTTCTCATCGCCATCACTTTTTGTCCTCTTGTTTACTGTGTTCATTGACATCACTGGTCCATAACAATGGAACACCACTCACAAAGCAGTAAATAACTATAGATATAAAAGAATGCAAACTCTTCTAGTCCTGAAATACAATCTGTCTGGTGAGAAAAAAGGACTAATTAACTTCAGAGAATAAGCTGTGATGCCATTCTAGTTTCCTGGGGAAGCACCTGTTATATTTTTTAATTGGTGACTTATCTCCCTTGTCCTCTCCAAGATGTACTGCACTTGTAGAAGTTCTTAGAAACCAAATATTCTGTGAACATAAAATATTATGGCATCAATAATGGCTCTAACCTAGAAGGAAACAATCAATGTGAAAGCTAGTATTAAATCAGAGCTATGTGACTGAAGGTGAAACAGAAAAGAGTCTATAAACTGTCAAAATAATGGGTTTAAGCAAAAGAGAAACCACACGATGATAAAGCTTATAATGATGCAGAGGTTGAACTGTGGAGAGACAGTAAGAGAGAGAGTTTAAGAAAAGGGAGAGAGAGAGAGAGAGAGAGAGAGAGAGAGAGAGAGAGAGAGAGAATTTTATTGATGATGAGGCAAAGCATTTGCTAAGATAGGTGGACAGGGAAGCAGGAGGAAGCAGCAAGAAGTGTTTAAGTGAGAACTGAAAATTTCAAAGTCATTTGTGGAAGTGTAAAAGGAGAAGGAAGCCATGGATTCCCTAGAACTCAAGCTGAGAGGAATGAGCAACAAAAGTTCAGGCAAACAGAGGAAGGCAGAGAGGAGATCAGATTGGAGGCAGCCTCAGATCCACAGGGAGGTTTAAAAGTGAAAAGTGCAAAGTAAAATTAGCATAGACAGCCAGCTCTGAAATTTCAAAGGCTAAGGTGCTTCAGAGACAAAGGAAGATGGCTTTAAGAATCCATGAAAGAAAAAGCATATGGTGGAGAGAAGGATTTGTAAATAAATAAAGTTATGAAAAGAACTGAGAAATAATGGTTTCATTCAACAATATTTATTGAGTGCCGATATTGGGCCATATGTTGAGATCTATGCTGGAGCTGGAGAGATTAAACAGCAGTGACACCCACCATCATCATCGTGATTATGGTCCTCAAAGATGGGCTATGGCTAGTGATGCACAGCCAAAACCATCTACTTTTCCATTGGTTTTACAAACAATATTTTATTTGATCTTCACAATAGCCCTGTGGGCATAGAAGGCAGATATTATTATTTTAATTTCACACCCGAAGAAGTGCAAGCTCAAGGCGATGAGGCTAAGGTCCATTTGGCACCAAGGCCAAATGCACAGTAGGGGTGGAGACCCAGCCTCCTGAGTCCTGATCCTGTCTGGTCCACAAGGCTACACTGTAATGGGCTACATTTGTGCTGATTAAATCTGGACTATTTTCTGAGATACTTATGAATCTGTATTTCTTTCTTTTTTT
Source organism: Ictidomys tridecemlineatus (assembly GCF_052094955.1). NCBI lineage: Eukaryota > Metazoa > Chordata > Mammalia > Rodentia > Sciuridae > Ictidomys > Ictidomys tridecemlineatus. The sequence continues at coordinate 140,826,812 of NC_135481.1, read as the reverse complement.
AACTTCTAAAATATTATTCTTCTAAGAAGCCTGAGGCATTTTACACATTTTACATTCTGATTCATTCAATCCTCCTTGGGAAACAAAGAATGACACATAATTCCCAACTGGTAGGTGCTTAATGGAAAAAAACAGAAATACAACAATTTACATTTCCTTATAAGAAAAAGCTTCTGACCTCCTGGTAGGAAAGCAAATGTAAATTAGTAATGAAATGAGGTTAGAAACAATAATGAATTCAGATCATAATGAAAGAGTCCCAAGGAAAAACTGAAAAATATTTGTTTTCAAAGCTGTTTGCTCAAATGGTCCCAAGGACAAGAACATGAGCACCAGACCTGACCACAAGGAGAAGTCAAATAAACAGGATCAGGGGAACGGCTAGGCTGGACATCATCCTGAAAAACGGGTCTTCACAATATGGCCAGTGTTTTCTCTTCTTGTAATCGCATTTCTCATGTCATGCATAAATTAATTGATATGGTGTGTCACAAGCTCATATTTTCAAGGTTCTGTGTTTGTGAGTGTTGCCCTCCTAAATGCATGTTTGTTTTCACATGATTTAGTCTGCAATTTGTTAGAAGAACTGGATGTTTTGTTTTCAGAAAAGAAAGCAACACAAACCTTAGTATAAAATACCTTCATTTTCTAAAAGCTCCTGCTTTGGCTGTCTTCATTTACCTGCAGGGTCAGTATGATCTCGATTCCTTCTTCCTTCCTCTCCTTCACCAATCATCCATCCCTTCCTTTGTGTGGAGCCTGGGATCTTTGGATTCCTGCCTTGTTCTTCTGTGTCTGTGGAGAGGCATACGGTCTTGGATCCATGGACAGTTGGGAACATGATTTAGTGGTAAGGGGAAAAGACATGAATTTAAGCTGGGCTCTTTAGTTTTAATTCTCAATGAATACATGAGAGTAAAGAAACTTCCAGATTTTTCCTTCTGAATGACAGAGATTTCGGACAGTGAGGCTGAAAAGAACAAAAATTCCTTAGCTAACTTTATTTCCAAAGAGTCTGCCCAATTTCTAAGTGTCTCTGTGATTCTGGATTCCATCCAGGCCCCAATATGGCACCTCCAGGCTAAATAGAAAAAAGAAATTTCAGTGGCAGGCTTGTCCCAAAGGGGAAGGAGTTCCAGAAATGTGACAAGATTTCTGACAAGTTCTTTGGGAAGAATGTAAGAACTTTGAACATGTCTGTAATAAGCTTACAAAGGAAGGATTTGAATGTCTAATTGCTTTTGGCCTTGGTAGGGTTTAGGTCCAAATGTGCAGAGGCAGGTGGTAAAATCCCACCTTCACGACCTTCTCATTCCTTCACTGCAAAGGGATGGTCACTTTGGACAATTCCATAGCACTGTATCTCGGAGAGAAAGAGCAGCAGAGAAGGGGAGGGATGTGGAAGGGCTGGAGCCCTGGAAAAATAGAGTGTGTTGCTGGAAGCACTGTGGCCTCACTGACAGCTTATTCAGAACAAAGTATTTATAAATAACTACCCTTTGCCTAGTGCACATAATTGGTGGACAAAGATGGAGAGCCTGTCACTGCTGGAAACAATGCCACTTAGCTGAGTTGTCTGAACCTGATTGAGGGAGCACACGGACCCTTGAAAGAGACAGGTAACAAGCTTGACTCTCAGATATATGCTCCCTTCCCCCAGGCGCTCCGACTGGCAGGAGGGAGAATCTCAGTGACCACCTGGAGCTCTGGGAGTCTCCTGCCAGTCATTCTTCAACTTCAGCTGGGAACAAAAGGTTTCTTCTAAAACTAGAAAGGTTCAAAGGGAGCAAGAATTTGGGCACACAGCACTGCTCAGAGCTACACAATTCTCCAATGGAAATCTATATTTATCTTTCTCTGATTTGAAAGGTAAAATAATCCATCTTTTCTTTTCCTTAGCGTGAGGGTTAATCTGGATTGTCAACTTGATTGGATTGAGAGACATCCAGGAAATGCTAAGATTAAGAGACCTCTGCCTGTGTCTATGAGGGTGACTCCAGAGAGGTTGGCGTGTAGAACAGCAAACTGAGGGGGGGAGACCCATCCTGAATGTAGGGGGCACAGTGAATAGGCTGGAGGCCCAGATGGAACCAAAGGCAGAAGAAAGAAGCTGAGGCAGATGGGAATTCCATTCTCCTTGAGAATTGCTGCTCCCATTGCCAGAGGACACCAGACACAAACTCCTTCACTCTACCAACGTGAACACTCACCAGCTCTTCTTCCGGAAGCTTCCAGGTCTTTCTTCTCAGATTCAGGATGAATCTTTGGTCCCTGTGTTCTGAGGTTCCAGCTTCTTGGACTTGAACAGCTATTGGTTCTTCTAGTTCTGCAGCCTGCAGACACTGTTGTGGGACAATTTGGCTACTCAGGTGAGCCACTAACTCTTCTTTCATAATCACACATGCATAACCATTGGTTCTGTGCCTCTAGAGAACACTTAGGAAACACGTTTAATTCTTTCCTAGAGCAACAGGACATTTCTGTGTGTATTTACTCAATGGCCAGCATCTGGTGAAGATGAGAGAGGATCTAGGTTTGGGAAACAAATAGAGTCAAACATCTTTACCTGCCTTCCCCAGACCACAAGTTAAGGCTACAGAGTTCCATTGAGTTATGTGGTGAAGTAGAAGGTGAGCAAAATCGTTGCCATTAACCAATACACTGATATCTAGAAAATCCCCTTGACTGAGAAGAAAACCCAGCGATGAGCAGGAGAAGAGAGGAAAAGAAAATGAGAAATACTGTGCCCATGATGTAGTAGATGCTTCTTGCTCCCCACAGACACAGCATTCTTTCTCCTAGCTGCCTGGAATGTCTCCTGCTGACTGCTAACATCTGAATGGCTCTAGGGGGATTGCCCTCACACTAACAAAGATGCCTCACCCAAGGCCACACCCATTCTTGGGGCAGCCTCCATCTAGCAGCTACCAATGTGGGGGTCCAAGGGTAGCACCATTGCTTTCATTCAGATCAACCCTGGAGAGCTTATCCAGCTCTAGGACTCTATGCAACTGGCTGAGGACTTTATTGAGACTGCATTGCCATCCCCCTCCTCCCTCCAGTCAGTGACACCTCCAGCCTCTTGTGACTCTCACATGCACAGGCACAGGCCATCTTTGCTTCAGCTGAGCACCAGATGAAATAGTTGGCTTGAGGTAAGGATCCAATAATATAAGACACATAGTCATCTTCACTGGGGAAAGGTGTTTGTAGGAGTCCATCCTGATCCAAAGGACAAAATATTTCAATCTTCCAAATAATGCTGGCATCTTGCACTACAAAATATAATATGTGTGATGTCTTCATGGCAGGGGAGTGGTATGGACAGGTATGTATACTTAACTTCATGGAACTTAAAAAGATATATGGTGTGATTCTAATATAACTTGTATTTCCAACATATGTGTGTGTCACCGTCACTGGACTGTGAAATCAATGAGAGAAGGGATTGTGACTTATTTTATATCTTGGCATTCGTGTCTGAGATCAGGGTCAGGCACATACAGTTGTTCAATATTTGAAGTTAACCTAAAGGCAGCTCTTTTTCCTTGTTTATTCTTGAACATCAGTGACCTTTCCAATTACCTGCCTTTGACTGAATCTTCTCCAGGTCAAGGACCATTCGCATCCTCCACTGGGCTATAGCCATTCATTATTTTAACAGTTACTTTTCAGGCATCTCTAATCTTTGTCTTCATGGAACTTACATCCTAGCAGAGACTACAGAAAAAGTATTGCTATATAGTCACAGTAGTGGTAATCCCTCTAAATGTATGCAGCCCTTATAAGGAGAGGTTAAAAGAGTGAGACTTGAGTGAATCTGGGAGCTCATCAAAGGCTTATCTTGAGGAATGACTCTTGAGGCTGAAGAGTGAGTAGCATCAGCCTGAGGGGAGGGGGAGAGGGGGAACAAAAAGCATTCCAATCATGTGTGCACTTTGGGAACCTAGGTATGTGTCCAGGGCATAGGAAATACAGAGGATTTGGCTTCAGGATGCACTGAGATGGGAAAAAGACTACTCAAACAGATCATACTTTTGGATTTTATTCCAAGGTCAGAGGTGAGTCACTGAAAGATCTTAAACAAGAGATAGGTTCTTAAAGTATTAGAAGGGTCAAGAAGAGATCTGAAGACTAATTAACAGGCTACTGAAGTTGCTTAAGAGAAAGCTGAAGTAACTTGAAAGACAGTGGACTTTTTTAGAACTATTGAGAAGTATGTAAGTGAGGATTTGGAGCCTGATTGGACTAGAGAGGAATAATTTGAAGGTAAACACAACTGAATCCACTGTCCCTCAAGTAATTGTGAACTTCCAACACAGAAGTTCTTGTGTAAATGATACTATTTTACCATCCAAGGAACAAGTATACATTTTTTTTTCATCTGAAAAGTATTCTTTACAATGAGATAGACTTCAGCTTTGGAGTATCTTACAGGGCTTGGATTCACATAAGGGTGAACAACAACAACAACAATAGCCTGTTGGGTACAAGAATATTATTGCCTTGGCTTATGTTCTATTGAGGCATGGACCTTATGTGACATAGCTACATTTTTGCCATATAAAAGATGGCTAGAGCCACAGAAGTTAGCTGGAGAATGGCAAGCTTTCAGTTCTAATTTTTCATTTAAGAAATGATTCAGCTCTTGTCTTGCTTTGGTGTCACTTAAATTATGAAAGTCAAGAGGAGCAAGAATGAAATTCTACTCCCTGTCATTGAAATTCTTAACCTTTACCACCCTAAATATACAACTTCCCTGGAAAGTGTTAGAAGCAGGTCCTGAAAGTTGCCACTCGATTTCTCTGTGACCACAGTGAGAGGAACCATATAGCACAAGATAAATATGAACAGGTTGACCACAGCTTCTTATTCCCAACCCTCTGCAATGAAGCTTTGACTCGGGTAATGCATATATTAATTTGACAAATGTTTATTGAACAAATTATACACATGTGACAATTTATGAATCAGCACATAACATGTAGGAGTACAAGATTAAAAGGGAATAATCAATAACAACTGCAGGAACTTGCCTAGAGCTGCCCAGGAAAAGGGGGATAAAAATAAAAATAGCTGTAATTCTACAATCCTTCACTAAACAGCTGGCAATGTAAGAAGATGTTCAAAGGGAAATGCCCAAGTCCTGAAATGTAAGGCTTTGGAACCCTCAGCCTCAGTTTCTTCATCTGAAAACTGCTCATACTAATTGAATCGCCACAGCACTTTCAAGTTCTATTTCTGGGATTCCTTATTTTACTGGGAGGTTTGTCTTTTTCTCATGACATATTAGGGCTCACATATTCCAGGGAATCTACCTCACTGAGAGGCAAAACTGCTTGGGGCCTTTTTTAACCCATTACCTCCAATCCCCAGAAGTTTTTGGTAAAGACTTCACAATAAATGAAATCACACTGCTCAAAGTAAAGAGAAAAAGTATTGTTTCTTTCTATTTTAATCAAAACACAACTTCATCAGGATATGGTTTAGAAACAATGACTTAAAGTTTAAGTCCTTGCAAGCAATCTTTTTGCAAGAGTGCACACGATAAAGAGGTGATAATTGAGTCAAGGAAAAATTCTGTCATTCCTTCTGAGGACATTGCTGACACAGCTAGAGCAAACCTGGGAGGCACACAGTAAATGCCCATCAACCATGAGGAATGAAACTCTTCAGGAACAACAAGGAATGAACCTGCACTTCCTCTGCTGGCAAAACCTGGGGCGTGGCCGGGAGTGACCTACTCTCCCAGTGGGGTGGGGACCTGCCTAGAGAAAGTGCACAAGGGACACCAAATCCAAGGGCAAGTCCCCATTGTAATTGTTTCTTAGAGCAAGTTTCCAGAAAGGAGTTAAAAGAAAGCATTCCTGATTTTCCATTCCTCAGTGCTTTGGAATTGACTTTTCCTCATTTGCACCAGATGCTTAAACCCCAAGACTGATTTTCATGACATCATGTTAAATTAACCTCTCATGTAAGGAGACCACTTTCTGTCATGCAAAGATTGGAAGCAAACAAAACAGAACCAATATTTCGGTGGCTATATGTAGGCCAGGACTTAGCTTCCACCATAGACCCATCTGCCTCAGGACTGAATCTTATCTGATCATTTCCATGGCAACAGCTGTGGGATTAGAATAGGATGAAGGTTTAGGAAGAGTCGCTGGAATTCAGGCCTAGACGAGTGAGGATTATTTAACTACACACTTGTGTTGCCATGGAGACGCAAATTTACAAATCAGGCAGGATTTTTGCTGCTCAGTAGCGCAGTATTATATTCTTAGGGCTGCTTCAAATCCCTCAATTCCATCTTCTCTCCCTTCGGGGGGGAAATATCCCACTGGACACAATTTAATTATTCCCCAATACTTTCTATTTTCATTTTTAGGGCAGAAATATAGATAGGCTAAAACCTAAGTAATTGTTAGGACCTAAATACTAAGTAATTGTTCTTAGCATGCATTTCGGGTTTTTTTGTTTTTAAGTGAAATTTGGCTTAAAGAAAAAGAATCTCAAACGTGATAGGGAGCATACTCATGCAGAGTCAATTAAACCTCATACGAATCCAAACCAAAATTATGCTGATTAAAAATATTTATTATTATTATGATATTTAATATTTCTAGTAGCATCAGATATCCCCAGACTTCTAGTTCATTTTATAGCAAACTAATGTCAAGAAATCAGCAATAATTCGTGTTTAACCATGATTAGGATTAGCAAACCACTTTCACGATTATGAATTGATTTCACACTTTAAATACATAAAATTTTTATTTAAAAATATTTAAAGAGTGGTTAAGAAAAGCAACAATCTTACATCACAGCTGAAGCCACATCCCTTCCAGTTATATCAGAGCATTTGCCATAAACAGAAAAGCCCACAATATGATTCTAGCCATCTTTTTGTTGTTTCCCTACAAACTCAAATACAGCCATTTAGGCCAGGGACGATGGTATACACTAGCAATCTCAGCAATTTGGGAGACTAAGCCAGGAGGATCACAAATTTGAGGCCAGCCTAGTGTTAGAAATATCCAGTTGCTCCAAAGTGGCTGGGAAAAGCAAACGTTCACTCCCTCCAGAAGGAGCATGCTAGTAGAATCTGGCCAGCAAGGGGCCTGGGTGGGCAGTCCTCCTGTTTATATTTATAAGGCAGCATTGCCCTTGACGCTGATTGGAGGAGCTCCCGGGTTATAATCTATGCGATTAGGCTAATTTTAAAATTGAGGCGGGCAAAGGGAAGGGCTATAATTAAAATGGCTACAATTGGATACAATTAAGGCTCTACTCTGAAAATGGACCCCCAGACTTTTTATTTCTCACACTGGGCCCTTTAGTCAGACCCTCAGCAAGAACCTATCTCAAAATAAAAATAAATAGAACTGAGGATGTAGTTCATTCGTGAAGCACCCCTGGGTCAATCCTCAGTAGCAAAAAAGAAAAAAAGTTACTTAATATTTTTCCCACCTGCACGTTCTCGCTCCCCACCTCAGTGCGTAAAAATACTCAAAGCCCCACACACAGCTACCACTGCCCTTTGAACTTATCATTCCACCAGCTACAGAAGTCAGTGCCTTCACAGGGAGTTGTCAGAAGTGAAGTGACTTTCCTCAAGGTGAAGCAGGAATACAAAGACAGACCTGGACCATCAGTCAGAGAATCATAAAGTCAGAACATGAGCTGACAAGGCCCTTTTTTGGTACACTGTTAATGGGCCATTTGCATTTTGATTGTGTCTCTGGCAGGAGTCATGGAGGCCTGGACTGCAGAGAACAAAGCAGAGCAAGCACCTTCTTCAGAGGAGCAAGGAATGCTGAGCCTGAAACAAGTCACTGCAGCATCTGGAGGACTTCAGGCTGAGCAGAGCTGGGGCGTGGTCAGGGCTGGGGCGTGGTCAGGGCTGGGGCGTGGAGGTTTTGAAACATGCAGCTTTCTCAGCCCTGGAGAGTGGGCTTGGATGTGTGAGGGCATTATTTTGCAAGACTACCTGGTTGACCTTTATCAAGATTCAAGGGCACATGGCTTTTAATCCATGAAGGTTTCCTAATAATGATCCTGTGCCAATATGCAAAATTTTTAATTTTTTGTGTAGTTTGTAGTTGTGAAATCTATAAAACAAAAACCACCCACATTTGGGAACAACCTGAGTATTTCTTAATAGGGAACTGGTGATAAAAAAAATATGGCAGAAAATAGTCAACAAACATTGTGTTGCTATTATATAAATTAGAGTAGTCTATATATGCAAACATGAAATGATCTCCAAAATACAAAACTAAATGAGACGAAGGAGATGCAGAATAGTGTGTGATCTAGTTTGTGCAAACATAGGCATCATAAAGACATAATATGTAAATAATTTCTAGAAGAATTCATAAAAAATGTTGACAGCAGTTACATCTAGAGAGAGACAGTGGTTCATAGAAAAGAGGGGAACATTTATTTGTCTTTTGACACTTTTTAGTACTCACACTTTTAAAAATGTGCAACATGTATTCTTTATTTGTAAAAATTAGTTTATTAGAAAATAATGGAAGGGAAGGGATTGAACAGGTGCAGCAGATGAAGAAAAGGTCAGGGAGGGTAAGGAAATAAAAGATAAAAAGGAAAGAGAAACAAAGGACTCTTCAATTGGCAGGAGTAAAATGATCTTTATAGGAAATTTAAAAAATTAAACAGCTTTGTTGACATATAATTTACATACCATAAAATTCCATACCATCTTAGAGTGTAGAGTTGCATGGTTTTTAAGTATATTTATAAAATTATGCAATCATCACCATAATCTAATTTGAGAACATTTGCATCACTTGGAAAGAAACCTCTTACCCATTAGCAGTCGCCCCTCATTCTCTGCTCCCTTTACACTTATTCCTTGGCAATAAGTAATTTGCCTTCTGTCTCTATAGATTTGCTTATTCTGTACATTTCATATAATAGGATTTATACAGTGTGCAGTCTTTTGTGACTGACTCTGTTCACATAGCATAATGTTTTAAGATTCACCCATGTCTTTCATACCATGTATGAGTACTTCATTTCTTTTTATTGCTTAATAATATTCTACCATATAACTTACCACCTTAGGCTCCATTCATAAATTGATAGACTTTGGATGGGTCTCATTTGTGTACTACCACAAATAATGAACATTCATATCAAATCAAATTTTTATTTATATGTTTTGTTTTGCTGTTTTTTTTTTCTCTTGGGTAGATACCTAGATAAAAAGATGTCTATCCTGAATGAAGCGAGATGAAATCTTAGAGTAGTTTTGATTTGCATTTCTCTAATTGCTAGAGATGTTGAATATTTTTTTTCATATATTCAATTGTATTTCTTCTGTGAAGTGTCTGTTCAATTCCTTAGCCCATTTATTGATTGGGTTATTTGTTGTTTTGTTTTTTTTTTTGATGTTGAGTTTTTATATGTCCTGGAGATTAATGCTGTATCTGAGGTGCATGTGTTAAAGATTTTCTCCAATTCTGTTTCCTTTGCTGAGAAGAAGCTTTTTAGTTTGAGTCCATTCCACTTATTGGTTCTTGATTTCACTTCTTATGTTTAGGCAATTATCAAGAATACAAGCAACAATAAATGTTGGCGAGGATATGGGGGAAAAGGTATACTCATAAATTGCTGGTGGAATTGCAAATTGGTGCAACCATTATGGAAAGCCATATGGAGATTCCTAAGAAAACTTGGAATGGAACCACCATTAGATCCAGCTATCCCACTCCTTGGTTTATACCCAAAGGACTTAAAACCAGCATACTATAGTGAGGTAGCCACAAAAATGTTTATAGTAACTCATTTCACAACACCCAAACTATGGAACCAATTTAGATATCCTTCAATAGATGAATGGATAAAGAAAATGTGGTGTATATACAGAATGTAATATTACTTCAACCTTAAAGAAGAATGAAATTATGGCATTTGCAGGTAAATGAATGTAGCTAGAGAATGTCATGCTAAGAGAAATAAGCCAATCCCCAAAACCCAAAGGCCAAATATTTTCTCTGATATGCAGGTGCTAATTCACAATGGGGGGATGCTAGAGAAAAATAGAGGCACTTTGGTTTAGGAAGGGGAAGTGAAGGGAGGGGATGGGGTATGGGGTGGTAAGGATAATAGGACAAATCAGACATTATTACTCTATGTTCATACATGACTATCCAACCAGTGTGATTCTACATCATATACAGAAGAATGAACAGTTATACTCCATTTATGTATGATATATCAAAATGCATTCTACTAATTAGGAGAAATAAAAAATCTTTTAAAAAACATAAAATCAAGTTTATCTTTTTTTGCAATAAAACATTACTCTATTGGGGTTGGGAGGTGTCTATCTAGGACCTTAAAAACCTGCCACAAAGCTTTCCAAAGAGAATGTTTTTGTTACATTTCTACCAGGTTTGTATGAGTTCTGGTTCTTTTCATGTATTTATTAACCTTTTGAACATCTTTAAGTCTGTTCAGATCCTCTACTCATTTTTAAAATGGGTTACTAATCTTTTTATTATTGACTTGTAAGAGTCTCTACATAAAATATCTATGACTTGCAAGTATTTTCTCCCATTCTATAAGTTGTCTTTTCACCTTCTCAATGTCATTATTGATGAAACTTTTTGGCTTTGATGAAGTCTATTTATCATTTTTTCTTTATTATTTGTACTTTTGTGTCTTATCTAAGAAAATATTGCCTAACAAAGTCAAGGATATTTATGTATATGTTTGCTTATTTTAGTGTGTTTAACTTTTACATTGAGGCTTATGATCCATTTTGAATTAATTTTTGTTTACAGAGTAGGAGAGGGATCTAACTTCATTATTTTGCATAGATATACAGTTGTCTTTGCACTATTTGTTGAAAAGTCTCTTTTCCTTCCATTAACTAGTGAAGTCATCTATGCTTGGCCTTTTCTTTGTGGGTATTTTTTGGTTATTAATTCAAATCTACTTATTGTAGATCTATTCTGATTTTTTTCTTCTTGAGTAGGTATGTAGAATTTTTATGTGTAATTGCTTTTACTTCAAATGCGGAGTACTAAGGGATTTGAGGAAGTGAGGAAGGAAGAAGATTGGAGACTCAAAAGAATCCTAAATCTATGTTACACATTTGGGGAAAAAAATTTATTTTCTCTGATGTGTATGTCCCCAATCCTGTGTGTATAGGAATGAGGTAGTTGAAGTCTCTCATTAAAGCTAAAATTCAAGAAAATAAGAAACATGGGTTCTTCATAGCGTTTTCAGCCAGATGTATAGAGATTGCTCTGAAAGAATCCCCTTAAGAATGGGGGTAGCATTTAGAGAAGAAGGTTTTATTTACCTACTAAAAAGCAGGGAAACTTATAAAAGCCCTCTACTTGCAGGAAGGCAGAAAAGAAGCAATCTTATTACAGATGTTTGGTAGATCAAACATTCATGAAAACTAGCTGCTCTCAACTTCTTGCAGTTTTGCAGTCTTGAGAAATAGCCTCAGGAATATAAATAGTTATCCATACAGAAATATTTTTGATGAAACCCTGCTGTCATGAACAGCTTTGTGCAACTAACTACTAATATAGAGACTGAGAATACTTTTTAAGTGGTGCAGGGGCTGTGATTCAAAGAAAGTGATCTATTGTGGATCAATTTGCAATGTGGAATCTCATGGAATGCTGGATGAAATCGAAAGGCAGCTTGCATCTTGTTGGCAAGATAGAATAATGAGATTCGGCTGTAGTCAGAGGCAGTTCCCTGTCAATTCCTTGAATAAGTGCTTGCTCATGCCCCTGTGGGGGCATTTGTCATGAGAGCCAGGCTCAGGCTACAATGACATCTATGTGTAGTTTGCTGGGGACATATCATGCCATACAACGGAAGATTCCATCTCATAATGGCTTATATATTTTCACAGCAAAACATTTTGGATATCATTATGAAGCCTAGAGAAAAGGCCTTCCTTAGATGTAGATGAGTGAACATTGCTGTCAATATTACAGTTTCCAGATCCCATCCAGATTAACAGCTGTGCCTATGTGCTGACATCATGTATCCCGTGGCTGACCCAGGACACTCAGCAATAACAGGAAGGTACCTCTAGAAGACCTGGCATAGGGAAATTCCTTTTAACTGATCTGTTTCTAGTGCCATTTGAATAAAATAAAATGAAATTACATTTCCTTTTCTTCATTTCTTGTTCCATTTTCTTTGATCAGTCACTGTTGATCTCCCTTGTAAGTAAAAAACACTCTGAGTGTGGTAAGAAAAGCTTGTTGACCTCCCTTTGTATGGTAAAACTTGGTACCATACCACGGCGAATATTTTTAAAGAAAGTTTTATATGTGGTAGGGGGAGTGTTTGATGCCATGCAAAATTTTAGTAAGACCAGAGAAATAAATTCAAGCCATTTATTGTACAACACTGTGACTGTAGTTAATCACAATGTGAATGTGCTGTAATCCGGAAAATAACTAGTTGAGTAGATTTTAAGTATTCTCACTACCAAACAAAATGCAACTATGTGGCTTAATTTAGCCATTCCACAGTGCACTTGTTATTTTAAAACGTTGTTGTGTACACAAAAAACTAACAATTTTTATTTGTCAGTTAAATAAATAAATTTTTAAAAACATGTACTTGACTAAGCTGAGTGCTCACCAGCCGAGGTCTGTGGGAGCCTCAGAAAGATGGGATTATATTTTTCAGACAACAGCCTTCACCAGATGTCCATGACCCTGAGTGATTTCCATTGACTTAATTGTTAGGGAATCAGAGGGCACTGCTAGATCCCTAATTACTCTTCAGTATGGTTTCCATTAGTAATGCTTGTGTGTGTGTGTGTGTGTGTGTGTGTCTCAGAAAACAGGATAGGGAGAAAGACATCTGCTATAATTTGAGCTCTGTCCCCAAATTTATATTTTGGTGGAAGTGGTGATGCAGCCCAGTGGCAGGATTCTTTCCTGGCATGGGAGAAGGCCTGGATTCAACCTCCAGTACTGCAAAAAAAAAAATTTTAAATGTCTTATTTTGAGTCTAATCCCCAGTACCCCAGGATGGATTTCATTTGAAAAGAGGGTCATTGCAGATATAATAATTCAATGAGATAATTAAGGGGGCTTTCATCCATTGTAGCAAATGTTCTTCAAAAAGAGGATATTTGTTCACAGAGATAGGCACACAGAGATAGGAAAATGCTGTGAAGAGATGCAAAGACAGTCATCTACAAGCAAAGGCAGGATCTGGCTTCAGTTCTTTCTTTTAGCCCCCAGAAACAATCAACCTGTTGAAACATTGATTTTGAATTTCCAGCTTCCTGGGCTGTGAGACTGAATTCCAATGGGGAGGCAGCCAGAGCCTTGTTTGGGGATTCTTCTTCCTGCCAAGGAGGGTGAAAGCCACCTGAGAAATTAAAGACTAGAAAAATTAGTGAAGAACAAAAAAAAAAAAATAAGAGTCAGAAAGGATAGTTTCAAAAAGGTGGAGCCCCTGATAGTCCAATCCATGCCGGACCTAGAGCTAGACAATTAGAAAATGGCTCCTGTGGTTTATTTAAGGAGGTACATCAAAGGCAGGGATAAAATTTCAAGGGTGGAGTCCTGCTCCCTGGTGTCTTGTAGTCAGCAGGTTGATTGGCATCTTGGTAGGTCACACCTATCTCAGAGGGGCTGTGTGGTTACAGCAGGTCACCCCATCTCTGGTGCTGTCTGGGACAAGGCAGAGTGGAATAGAAATTCACAATGTGCCTGGGCAGTCAATCAGAGGAAATGTCCACCGGAAGTTCCCAGACACCAGATTATCCTGTTCACTAGGCTATGATGCACAACACAGCTCACACACAGCCCATGGACAGCTTTCAAAAAATATATGGTTTTTTTTTTTTTCCTCAGGTTGTGGTACTTTCTCAGGTTATGGCATCTCTATGGAACTAATGTAACTTCTGGCGCCTTCTGTGCCCCTGGTGTCCTTGTCTCTCACAGGAGAGAAGTATGGGAGCTAGCTCTCCTAGAAAAAAACTTTTCTTCTGGGAAAAAAATGGTTTGAATGCCAGCCACCATTTTCTGTACAAAACAAAGCACAGTATCTCTTGCCTCAAGCTGTCTGAGGACTGAAGTTCCATCTTTTTTGAAGCATGAAATCTATTTTCTCATTTTCCCAAAGTGTACTTGTGGCCTATCAGTCTCATGCAACACTGTGGAAAAGGAAAGCAGCAATTCCATGGTTACACGATCTTGGGAAATATTGCACAGGCATTGTGGAGACTGAAGGCTCTGAGAAGTTCCACTGAAAAGAAACCTGCTCAGCCTTGTTAAATTCAGTGTTTCCCTATCATATTATAGTTCATGACCAGGATAAAGATGGCCCCTCTCCCTGTTCTGAAAACAGAGGATGTCGAAAATAGGAGCCTCACAGCTAATTATAGAGATGGACATGCAGAGCTGAACCCATGAATCACACAAAGTTAACTTCCTTAACTTCTCAAAGAAGGCAAGACTTCCAGGGGTCAACGGCTATTTTCCAGTATTCCTAAACTAACTATATCTCCACTGGTAAGCACACTGTCTGCTCTCTGCTGAGCCTGCTGAGTTTTGAACACCTAACTGGTGTTGCTATCAGCATCTTCACAGAGACAGTTCCTAGACAAATTCTGGAAGTCTTTTGGAACCCAAGCCAAGCCAAGCTAAGCCACGCCTTTTGCATTCTTTGGTTGGTTGAACTGCAGAGATGTGCTCTTTGGCACATCCATTACAATACCTGTCAATTGGTCTTTTGGCTAAAGTGGTATAATGTGGAGTATCTGAATTCCAGGGGAAGAATTTTCTAGTTTAGACCTAAAAATAATCAAAGCAATGGGTTTGGGATTTTGCCTGGTGGAGGGTCAATGGAATTTCCTTCCTTATACGTGGCTTTGTACCATCACCTGCTAGAGATTGAAGTCAAGTCATTTTTCCTTGGATAAAGAGCAGTTCAAGGGCCATATCTAATACTTCCCTTTTGCTCTGATTATTCTTCATGCATGGTGAAAGCCATTGTACATGCTCAAAAATTACAGAATCATAGACTTCAGAGATGATCTTTGGGAAAATCCAGTGTGGGGGGTGGGGCAGCGTATGGATGACTTAAACTTTGGATGTATTATTCTTAGGCTTCCTTGACGTCATGACTAGTCATGCTATGGTGTTCTTAATTTTAGCCTCTGTGATTTCTGCTGAGATCCTTAGCATTCATGCCCCAGGCATCATACTGGTGGTATCTACTGCAGAGATGGATGAGGCACATTCCTTCCCTTATGAGGCTTGTGCCTCCATGAAGGAGAAAAATGACCACACGTTGTGTAAGACACAGGTGAGTATCAGGAGCCTGAGACCACCGTGGGGAAACCCATGACCAAGATGGAGAGGGTATAGGAGGACTTCTTAGGACATGTCATGCAACATTCAAGAAGAGCCCTGAAGGACAGTTAATCCTAATGCAAAGAAGAGGGGAGAGGGGTTTTCCAGGAAGAGAGGAGTGTGGGAGGGAAGGCTTAAAAGCATGAAACAATGTAGGGCCATTGAGGACCTGTGCACCAAATGGCTGCTGCTGGAGCACAGCACTGGAAACTGGGGGGAGGGGGGGCAGGGAGTGCGTGTGCTTCCTTCCGCTTGCAGCCAGTGGTGCTTTTGGTGATAAAAACATCTCACATTGGACATTTTCTAAAAAACAATTGTTTAAAAATGTGCTTACACTCTCTCTTCTCACAGAATTATTATAGGTTTTAAGTCCCCATAGAGAATTCCTGAACTAGTCATATGTGCCATCTGTAAGTACGTGCTAATTTTAATTATTAATTTCAAGACATGCTAGTGAGTTATATTGGGTACTTCTTTAGGAAAGAACACTCTGAAGCTGTTTGCCTAGATGCTATTTACTTTTTCTTTCTTTCTTCTTCTTTTTTTTTGCCAATATAAGTTCATTCCACATAAATGTTTTATTTTTTCTCAAAAAGTATATAAACATTTAAACAGTGTAAGTATTTAATCAAAATATTATTTCTGTCAAGACTGGCTGATTGATTTATCCAGGCATGAAAAAGATCTCAATAAAGCATCTCTCTGATGAGTCATTTTTTCCCCCTTGTCTTCCACAAAAATACCTGTTTTAGGAGGAGAGGAGGAGAAATCAAGGCAACAGAGCTGTGTCAACAAATGCTGTCAGTAGTTCTCTAATGAGATTGCAGGTGACGCTTTGGCTTTGGAGTCAGACAGCTCCAAGTTCAAATCCCAGCTCCACACTAACAGGCTGTGAGAGCTTGAATAATTCATCTCTGAACTTCCTTGATCTCATTGATAAAATGATGCTAAAGCTGTTGGGGTTGTTCTGAGAATTAAATAAGTTACCCCCAAAGCACTTACCATTTGTCTGGCACATTTAAGCTTTAAATAAATAAAATTTGTTATTATCAATAGTATTATAACTCAACCTGTCTTTGTTGAGATGGAATAAACAGCAAAATCTAGAGCTACACATCTCCTAAGGCTCATACTTTAGAGAAAAGATAGATGTGCTGTCAGGGACCTGTCAGCCAATTCATTTGGAGTCATCCATTCTTGAGCATTTATTGAGCACCTACTATGTACAAGGTACTTTTCCAAATATTGGGGACGTAGTAATGAACAAAACAAGCAACAATTACTACTCTCATAAACCTTGCATTTTAGTGCAGGAAGAAATACAATACAAACTTGAGTAAGTAAAGCATGTAGTATGCCAGATGGTGATAAGTACTATACTGAAAAATAAAGCAAAGAGGGAGGAGTGTGCATGCCAGAGTTTGGAGGAGGGTGTGTAATTTTAAACAGAATGGTCAGTGCCAAAAAAGCTCTGTGAAGGTGACTTGGCATTTGTACCCATTCACAGAATATCCTGCTGGGAACCCAAAGTGACACCTACAGCTTGGAGCAGATATTAGGAGCCAGAGGATGGTTATGGGTGATACTCTAGGAACCATCCTTATAAGGTGCTCAGTTGCTGTTTGCCATAGTGCTCTTTTGTTGTGTATTGGGGGTCAGTCCCTTTAGATGTGGGCATTGTCACATGCAAGTCATAAATGCCAATCAAACATGTTTGAGACTTGGAGAGGTCCTTGCTGCCATTTGGAGCACATCTGGAAAGGAAGCACCAAATAATAGAGCCAGCACCACAGTGCCAGGGAGCAGCCAGGCACAACACCCTGTGCTGCGGAATTTAGTTTTCCACCCAAATCACTCTTCTCTTGTTCCTAAAGTCTGTAGTATTCAGTGATACAGCCTCACAACAGAACTGGGAAAGGAGGAGCACTAGGCTCTGTTGTGAATTTATTGGTGGGACTTTTATTTGTGCAAATTTCCCCCTTTCTGAATGGGGAGAAGGTAAAGCAAATGGTCATGCCAGGGAGATGCACTGTGGTCCCTTGCTTTCCAGCCTCACATACAGAAGTGACTTCATCCAATAAGAAATAGCTTTATAACATTCAAAACTGCTTTCTTTGCCCAAGATATTAATATATAGAATGTTACTCAAAACTGTGATCTCTATAGGAACAAAATGTTTAGCAGAAACATTCTTCTCTGCTCCATGAGAAGGTTAAATTAACAGGCCACGGATTGTTTTCTGGCTTTGCCAAGGGACACTATTATTTATGATCTCCTACTAGGTTCCAAGTATAAAACTTGACACAGCTATCAGTTACTAATTCTTTCAACTACCAGTAATAGAAAGACCAGTTGCCTGTGCATTGAATGATTCATTTATTTAATTATGAATGGGTAGAGAGTCCACTCTGGAATCAGGCAAACAATATCAAGAACATGGACTCTTACAGCTCTCTACCCAGCCATCTTTAACCTGTTGGAATATTCAGTCCTCATTTTACTGTTTATTAGGTGCTGTGTCAATCACAATACTGGGCAAGATGAAGGAAAATGTACAGCTTCAGCATCTTCTGTCCTCTTGATCAGGAAAGCAAAGATTTCCTACAAGTACCCTAGGCAGACTTCTCCCTATGTCTCCTTGGCCAGGACTGGTATCATAGTCCTCCCTAACTGTGGAGGGTTAACTTTAGATTCAAGCATTAGGTTGCAAATTTGAGCATGAGAATCATTTAGAGAGTATGCTAGAATCCTGAGTGCTCGACCCACCCCCGACATTCTGATTCAATAAGTCTGGGGCAGGGCTGAGAATATTCATTTCTGGCAAATTCCCAGGGGATGCTTCTGCTGCTACTACAAGGACCTACTTTGAGTACCACTGGTGTAAAGGAAGTCTTTTATATCTTTACTGACACTCTGTATAGGCCTTTGCCTAAACTTTTCAGTATCTTCATATCTGTTCTTCCTGTCTTTCATGCTACGCATAATTGCTAGTTTGAATTTCCTAATCCCATCCCTGATTATATTATCTACTTAAAAACTGCCAGGGGTTGGCATTGCTTAATATTCTTGGAATCTGAGGTCTTTCCTTATGGAATACCAAAGTGCATGTTTCCAGATATTCAGTGTTAATCATCTATGGTTCATTTATATGTGACCATTAAATAGGACCTTGTGATGACTCAGTTGTATCAGACCAATCATCTTTTGAGGATACTTATCAAAACTGGCTAAAACACACAAAATTTAGCTGTGTGAAAATATCATACAGAACCAAAAATAGACAGGACATCACAAGTCAAAATCCAAGGAAAAAATGGGAAATGCATGGATAAATTCTTCCAAACATTAAGGAAGATAGATTCCCAATGTTATGCAAACTTCCAGAGAATAGTAAAAGAAAAGGGAGGGCTTCCTGACATGTTTAACAAAACTAGTGTAACTTTGATACCAAATCTGATGAGGACATTTTAAGAGAAGAAAATTGTCTGACAATCTCTCTCATGAATGTGTTGGTCAGTTTTGATTTATTGTAACACATATATGAGACAATCACCTTATAAGGAGGAAAAGTTTATTTTGGCTTATAGTTTCAAGGTCCCAGTCCATGGTCATTTGGCCCCAATTCTTTGGGTCTGTGGTAAGGCAGCATATAATGGCAATAGTGTGTGGTGGAGCAAGATGCTCACTCACCTCAGGGTTCCTGGCAAGCAAAGAGAGAAATAGAAAGGGGCAGAAGTCCCAATGTCCCCTTCAAGATTACATCCTCAATAACTTATCTTCCTTCTCCCAGGACCTGCCTCCTAGATGTTAAACCAGCTCCCAGTTGGGGATTAAGTCTTCAACACATGAACCTTTGGGGGACATTTAAGATCCAAACTATAATGAACAAAGATGAAAAATACTAGGCAAAAAAATTAACAAGTTGAACCTAAAAGTGTATCAAAAGGACAATATATCACACTAAGGTGGAATTCAGTAATGCAAGGTTAGTTTAATATTAACAGAAAAAAGATTTTAAAAAATCACTAGATCATATTAGCAGATGCCCTAAAGGTCATCCATGAAAAATTACTTTTAATAAATTAATGAATAGAAGAACACTTAGTTAATTTGATGAAGTATATCTACAAAAAAATCTTGCACAAACATCTTATGTAATTTAGACATAGTGAAAGCAGAATTTGGGTATCAAAGAGAATGCCTCAAAGCCATTTATGTTTGACATCACACTGGAGATCTTAAGAAGTACAAGAAGGAAGTTCAACATGCCAACTGGCAGACCACATTTAGGCCCCAGCCCAAGACTGCCTTGCTGACCTGCACAGGAGCCCAGGCCCAGGGTAGCCCAAGGTAGGGCCAGGTTCACCCTGACTACCAGTAGACCCACACTGGAGCCAAGCCTCAGCCATCAACCTAGCCCTCCCCATGCTGTAGCCTCCATCTTGTGACAACAGACAGGGCCTAGAAGCAGCTGCATCTCGGAACAGGCATCCCAAAGCCAGTGTAAGGTCCACCCTTTCAGCCCCATCTCTGAAAGAGGTTGCATCCATCTTGGGACACCCCCACTGCTCTCTCAAATTATCTCTGCTATTGCTGCCATCAACTTTAGTTGCAGTAGCACCCATTGTAGGACACCCGCAGGGTCTGGAAGCCTAGCACCAAGGTGGGGTACAGATAATCTGCACGGATACTACAAGATTATAGTGTAGAAATTGTAATACCTCAGGTCTACGTTGCAAGAAAGGAAGACAGACAACATGAAAAAACAAGGGAGGAAAGTGACCCAAACAAACAAGGATACTACAATAGTAGAATCCATGGACAGTACAGTTGATGAAATGTTAGAGCAAGAGTTAAGAATATACATAATTAAAATGATCTGTGAATTAAAGAATGACCTAAATGACCAAAGACAGTCAACCATTGATCACACCAACGAAGAGATAAGGGAGCAAGTACAGGTAGCAAAAGATTACTTTAAGAAAGAGAGAGAGATTCTGAAAATAAAACAATCAAAAACCCTTGAAATGAGGGAAATAATAAACTAAAAAAAAAACTTAATAGAAAGTATCACCAACAGACTAGATCACTTGGAAGACAGAACATTAGATAATGAAGACAAAGTATACAATCTGGAAAATAAAGTTGACCACACAGTGAAGATGGTAAGAAACCATGAACAGAACATTCAAGAATTATGTGATAGCATCAAAAGACCAAATGTAAGATTTATCAGGATAGAGGAAGGTACAGAGATTCAAATTAAAGGAATGGACATTGTCTTCAATGAAATAATATTGGAACACTTCCCAAATATGAAGAATGAATTGAAAAATTCAAGAGGCTTACAGGTCATCAAATGTACAAAATCACAACAGATCCACACCAAGGCACATTATAATGAAAATGACTAGCATACAGAATAAGGATAGAATCTTAAAGGCCACAAGAGAGAGGAATAGATAATATAAGGGAGAGACCAATACATATCTCAGCAGATTTTTCAACCCAGACCCTCAGTCAGGAGATCCTGGAACAACATATACCAAGTTCCGGAAAAAAACAACCAAGAATCTTATATCCAGCAAAATTAAGCTTCAGATTTGATAACAAAATAAAACCTTTCATGATAAACAAAAGTTAAAAGAATTTACAGTGAGAAAGCTTGCACTACAGAACATCCTCAGAAAAATATTCCAGGAGGATAAAATGAAAAACAACAATAAAAATCAACAAAGTGAGAAACTACACTAAAGCAAAGGCCAATCAAAAGTGAAACCAGGTCAAGTTAAAAAACAAAAATAACCCAAAATGTCCAGGAATACAAATCATATTTCAATGATTATCCTGAATATGAATGGCCTAAACTAATCAATTAAAATACATAGACTGATAAATTGGATTAAAAAAGAAAACCCAACAATATGCTGCCTTCAAGAGACTCATCTTACAGGAAAAGACATCCACAGACTAAAGGTGGGGGAAAAATGTACATGGATCACATAAACAAGCAAGGGTTTCCATCCTCATATCAGATAAAATGGGCTTCAAAACCAAAGCTAGTGAAAAGGAATAACAAAGGACATTTTATACTGTTTGAAGGATTCATACATCAACAAGACATAACAATCATAAATATTCATGTCCCAAACAATGGCACATCTATGTATGTCAAACAAACCCTTCTAAAATAGAAGAACCAAATAGACCACAACATAATAATACTGGGTGACTTTAATACACCTCTCACCACTGGATAGATCTTTCGAGCAAAAACTAATCAAACTGGAACTCGATAATACAATCAATAATGGACTTAACAGACATATGTAGAATATTCTATGCATCAATGAGTGAATACAATTTCTTCTCAGCAGCACATAGATCCTTCTCCAAAATAGACCATATGTTATGCCACAAAGCAAGTATTAGCAAATACAAAAAAAATATAGATACTACCCCATATTCTATCTGACCATAATGGAATGAAATTAGAAATCAATGATAAAATTAAAAAGAGAAAGTACTCCAACATTTGGAGACTAAACAATACACTATGGAATGACACATGGATAACAGAAGACATCATGGAAGAGATAAAAATATTCTTAGACGTAAATGAGAACTCTGAAATGATACAACTTATTAAAATCTCTGGGATACTATGAAGACAATGTTATGAGAAAAGTTAATTGCATTAAGTTCATTCATTAAAAGAAGAAAAAATCAACATATAAATGACCTTACATTACATCTCAAAGTCCTAGAAAAAGAAGAATAAACCAACAACAAAGGTAGTAGAAGACAGGAAATAATTAAAATCAGGATAGAAATCAATAAAATTGAAACAAAAAAAAACAATTCAAAAAATGACAATACAAAAGTTGGTTCTTTGAAAAAAATAAATAAAATTGACAAACCCTTAGCCACCCTAATGAAAAGGAGGGTGAAAACTCAAATTACTAAAATTTGTGATTAAGAAGGAAATATCACAGCAGACACTACTGAAATACAGAAGACAGAAACTATTTTGAAATTTTATAATCCAGTAAAATAGAAAACTTCAAAGACACTAACAAATTTCTAGAGGCATATGATCAACCCAGACTGAGTCAAGAGGATATATACATTTTAAACAGATCAATTTTAAGCAAGGATATAGTTGACACCATCAAAAAACTAACAACCAAGAAAAGCCTGGGACCAGAGGGACTCATAGCTGAGTTCTACAAGACCTACAAAGAAGAATTAATACCAATAATTCTCAAAATATTTCATGAAATTGAAAAGAAGGGAACCCTTTCAAACTCATTCTAAAAAGCTAGTATCATTCTGATACCAAAACCAGGCAGAGATGCATCAAGGAAAAAAAATTTCAGACCAATATCCTGATGAGCATTGATGCAAAAATTCTTAATAAAATTCTGGCAAATTACATAGAAAAACATTAAAAATTAGTGTACCATGATTAAGTAGGGTGCAAGGTTGGTTAAATATATGGAAATCAATAAATATAATTAATAATCACATCAATAGACTTAAAGATAAGAATCATATGATTATGTCAATTGACGCAGTGAAAGCATTTGACAAAATACAGCACCCTTTCATGTTCAAAACACTAGAAAAACTAGGCATAGTAGGAACACACCTCAACAGTGTAAAATCTATCTATGCTAAACCCAAGGCCAACATTATTCTAAGTGGAGAAAAATTAGAAGCATTTCTTCTAAAAACTGGAACAAGACATGGATGCCCTCTTTCACCACTTCTATTCAATATAGTCCTTGAGATTCTAGCCAGAGAAATTAGATAGACAATAGAAATTAAAGGGATACAAATAGGAAAAACAGAACTCAAACTGTCATTATTTGCTGATGACATGATTCTTGCTTAGAGGATCCAAAAACTCCACCAGAAAACTTAATAAATGAATTCAGCAAAGTAGCAGGATATAAAATCAATACCAATAAATCAAATGCATTTCTATACATCAGTGATTAATCCTCTGAATGAGAAATTAGGGAAATTAGCCCATTCACAATAGCCTCAAAAAATTAAAATAATTAGGAATCAACTTAACAAAAGAGGTGAAAGACCTGTATAATGAAAACTATAGAATATTAAAGAAAGAAATTAAAGAAGACCTTAGAAGATGGAAAAATTTCTCGTGCTCTTGAATAGGCAAAATTAATATTGTCAAAATGGCCATATTTCCCAAAGTGTTACACAGATTCAATGTGATTCCAATTAAAATCCCAATGTCATTCCTTATAGATTTAGAAAAAGCAATAATAAAATTCATTTAGAAAAATAAGAGACCAGAATAAGCAAAGCAAAACTGGGCAAGAAGGATAAAGCAGAGGCATCACAATACCAGACCTTAAACTATATTACAAAGTTATAGTAACAAAAATGGCATGGTATTGGCACCAAAATAGACACATAGACCAATGGTACAGAATAGAGGACACAGAGACAAAACCACATAAATACAATTATCTCATACTAGACAAAGGTGCCAAAAACATACACTGGAGAAAAGATAATATCTTCCACAAATGGTGCTGGGAGAACTAAAAATCTGTATGTAGCAAAATGAAAACAAACTCCTATCTCTTGCTATTCACAAAACTCAACTCAAAATGGATCAAGGACCTAAGAATTAGTCCAGAGACCCTGCACCTAATAAAGAAAAAAATAGGCCCAAAGCTTCATCATGTCAGATTAGGACCCGATTTCCTTAACAAGACTCCTAAAGCACAAAAAATAAAATCAAGAATTAATAAATGGAATCAATTCAAACTAAAAAGCTTCTCGCCAAAAGAAACAATCAATTAGGTGAAGAAACAGCCTATATTTTGGGAGCATATTTTTGCCACACACATGTCAGATAGAGCACTAATCTCCAGGATATATAAAGAGCTCAAATACTTAATATCAAAATAACAACACAATCAGGGTTGAGGAGCTGAAGAGACACTTCTCATAAAAAGATAAATATTCAATCAACAAATATATGAAAAAACGCTCAACATCTCTAGTAGTTAGAGAAATGCAAATCAAACTACTCTAATATTTCATCTCATGGCAGTCAGAATGGCAGTTATCCAGAATACAACAATGAATGTTGGCAAGGATGTTGGGGAAAAGGCACACTCATACATTGCTGGTGCAAATTGGTGCACCCAATCTGGAAAGCAGTATGGAGATTCGTTAAAAAACTTGTAATGGAACCACGATTTGACTGAGCTATCCCACTCCTCAGTCTATACCCAAAGGACTTAAAATCAGCATACTATAGTGATGCAGCCACATCAATGTTTATAGCAGTTCAATTCAATGTTTATAGCAGTTCAATTCACAATAGATAAATTGTGGAAGCAACCTAGATGCCCTTTAATAGATGAGTGGATAAAGAAACTGTGGTATATATACACAATGAAATATTACTCAGTATTAAAAGAGAATAAAATTAGGGCATTTGCAGGTAAATGGATGGTGCTAGAGAATATCATGCTAAGCGAAATAAGTCAATCACAAAAAAACAAAGGCCGAATGTTCTCTCTGATGAGTGGGTGCTGATCCATAATGGGGTGGGGGGAGACTTGGGAAAAACAGAGGAACTTTTACTGGGCAAAGGGGAGAGAGCAGTGGGAGGGGACATCGTTGCCTTAGGTACATGTATGAGACTGCACATATGGTGCGATGCTACATCGCATGCAACAAGATAAATGAAAAGTTGTGCTGTAATTGTGTACAATGAATCAAAATACATTCTGCTGTCATATATACCTAATTAAAATTAATTAATTAATTAATAAAAAAGAATTACAAGAAGGCAAGAGTAAGCACTAAAAGGAATAATAATTACATTAAAACAATAATTATTCACAGATGACCTGACTTTATGTATCAAGTGAGAGTGAGATTAAATATTTACATTGATTAGCAAAAGATGCATTTCAAGAATATATAAAGAAACTAGTTGCAGTGTTACACTCCTATAATCTTGGTGACTCAGGGTTGAGGCAGGAACATCACAAATTCGAGGCTGACCCCAGAAACTCTGTATCAAAAGGTTTGGAGGTGTAGCTCAGTGATATAGCACACCTGTGATCAATCCCCAGATTTTCCTTATAATTCATAAAGAAAATCTGAGTAACTAAGGACAGAGTAGGGACGAAGAGCAGGAGAAGAAGATTAACATTAAATAGGGACGAGAGGGGGGAGGGAAAGGGAGAGAGAAGGGAAATTGCATGGAAAGGGAAGGTGATACTCAGGGTTATACAAAATTACATACAAGAGGAAGTGAGGGGTAAGGGAAGAATAATACAAGTGGAAGAAATGTTTTACAGTAGAGGGGGTTGAGAGAGAAGAGGGGAGGGGAGGGGAGGGGAGGGGGGATAGTAGAGGATAGGATAGAGAGCAGAATTCATCAGATACTAGAAAGACAATATGTAAATCAATGGAAATGTAATTGATGTAACTGATGTGATTCAGCAATCTGTATATGAGGTAAAAATGGGAGTTCATAACCATTTTGAATCAAACCGTGAAATGATATATCAAGAAAGATGTAATGTTTTGAACGACCAACAATAAAAAAAAAAAAGAAAATCTAAAAATCAATACTGCCACAGTCTGGCTGGGCACAATTCAGGAGCCACTTGTCAAAAGAAACTAACTTTATTTTTAGAACTACAAACGCCAAACAAAACAGCTCCTCAGGGAAAAAACCCTCAGAGCCCAACTGCCACCACTGGCTTCCACAAGCCTCTCCCTCAACCACAGGCCTCACCACCTCCACATCAGCCTCTCAACCTCCCACAATCTTCCTGCTCTTGAGGCCGATTGGCTGGGTTGCGTGGGCAGAGCCAAAGAAGTCACCCAATGAGCAGCTCCGTGGAGGAGCCAATCAGTTAGATGTTGCTGGGGCCGCTGTGAGCCAATCATCAGCTGGCAGTCTGAAGGGCAGGGAAACAGCCCAATGAACATCACCGCAGAGGAGCCAATCAACTAGATGTTGCTGGGGCTGCTGTGAGCCAATCATCAGCTGGCAGCTGGAAGTTTGCTGGCAGCTGGAAGTTTGCTGGGGCCCCTTTGGCTGTGGCTCTCAACACAATACAAAGGAGACCGAGATCACATTGAACAAAAATGAGGAAAAAAGTGAGGGGATAGAGGCAAAGACTTATTGGCAAGTGTTAACAAGGATTTAAGCAACAGCTGTTTGGAATATATATTGGTGCTAAGTTTTTGGAAAATTGAACACAGGTATGATGCAGAAATTGTACACCCATGTATATCCAACAGAAATATGTTCATGCATGAGTTATAACAGGACTCTCAGAAGCAGACCTTGAGATGAGTTTGTGTATCCTCAATTTATTGAGAACAGGCTATCAGGAGGAAGTCAAGGATAGGGCCAAGAGAGGAGGAAGTTGGTCAAGGGTGTGATTTCAGGCAAAGACTAGGGAGGGCAGATTTGGCCTCACCTTTGAAGGGAACCATAGGATAGAAAATATGCCTCAGAATATAGTCTCACTTGAGGTAGCAGAGCTGCAACCCCACATACCTGCAAGGGGCCGGTTTTTGGCTAAGGGAGGTGAAGATCAGATAAAAAGACAAACCTTTATGCACTTCTCTCTTTCTTCTTCTGTGGGAAAGTGGCTATTAGGCTTTAGATTTATAGGTATGGTCTCTGTCCAAGCCCAGATAAGCTGGAGGGTACACAGGTGGCTGGGCAGAGCACCCATGATGTCTGCTACAATATTATTTTAGTTGGCTATTTCGCTGCTGTGACCAAAGACCTGTCAAGAACAATTACAGGAGGAGAAGTGTATTTGGGGCTCATGGTTTCAGAGGTCTCAGTCCATAGACAGCCAACCCTATTTCTTGGGGCTTGAAGTGAGGCAGAACATCATGGCTAAAGTATGTGGCAGAGGAAAGCAGCTGAGAATATGGCACCATATTGTATATATGACAAAATATGTACTCCAAAGGCGCATCCCCAATGATCCACCTTCTCCAGCCATACCCTACCTGTCTACAGTTACCAGTGAATCCTTATTAGGGGATTGATGCACTGATTAAGTTAAGGTGCTCATAACTCAATCACTTCACCTCTGTACCTTCTTGCATTGTCTTACACGTGAGCTTTTGGGGGACACCTGATATCTAAACCATAAAAAAAATACTTACCAAAATCAGACAGAATAATTATACAGCAATATTGTTGCAATTGGCAAAACCCTTAAATAACCTATGAGTCCATCAATAATAGAATGAATAAATAAATGTGAAACAATCATATGACCAAATGCTATGTAAGGAAGAAAACAGATGATAGTGATCACAAAAGAGTTAGTGCTTGCCATATGATTTCATGGACACAGAATATAGAAGTAAACAAACTAATTTTTGGTGAGAGAAGTCTGGACATAATTTAATTCTGGTGGCCATGACTCCATGACTAGGAAGGAGCAGGAGGAGCCTCTGTGATCTTGGACATGCTCTTTCTTGGTCTGGCTCCTGTCACAAAGCACATATTTACTTCAAAGACATTCTTCAGTGGGACATTTGATATTGGTGCACTCACTGTTCTTTATCTTACATTTTGATAAAATATCTTCTTTAAACCAAACCTGAATCAACAAGAGAAACAAACAAAACTCTCTCTTATTATCTTCCTAAAATTGTGTTAATTTATTTATTGGGGACCACTGATTGGGACAGAGCTCCTGCAGTAGATCTCAACAGGCCAAACCAAGCTGGAGTCATCTGTGTCACCAAACTAAAATTCAGTTGTTCATCTGATCTTCTGACAAATTTGGAGAGAGATGACAGCTAAATCTCCAAACAGGCCAGTCTTTGCTGCCATAATAAAGAAGTTTTGCATGCTTTAAAACTTACAACCTGAAGTAACCCGACATTAATCAATCTGTTTTTCATATATTACACTGTTTTCTTACTCCTGCTCAAACAGGAGTATATAAAACCTGACTGATCCACGATGTTCAAATAGAGCTCTTTTTTTTTTAAATAGACAGCAATGCATGCCATTGCTAATAAAATACAATTCGATATTTAAACTCAGTTTATTGATGTTTTATCTTTTGGTAATTTTGTTTTGTCTAGAATGCCCTTCTCTTTTTCTGCTGTTTACATTCATCCAACACTAAAGGCTCAAGTCAAAAACCTAAACACAATCTCCAGGTTAGAACTTAGACATCTTTTGTGATCCCATAGAACTTTCTTGCCATCTTAATTGCAGCTTTTCCGTCTTTCCTAATAGTTCTGTGTGCCCATGTATTTTCTCCTAGGAAGGTTGTCAGCCTGTGAATGCAAGGGTGATACAAGAACCTGCTATAGTTTTTGACCTGTAGAAAAAACAAATGTTGCTAATGGAGATCTTAAGGTTTCATGAAGAGAAAATATTTGCCTATATGGAAGTGAGGGAAAGAAATAAAAACAAAAAAGACAATAAATTGAAATAAGTTTACCCAAAGCTATTTGCATATATATATATTTTTTATTTAATTGATTTTATTTTTTAAATACACAACAGCAGAATGCATTATAATTTTTATTACACATATAGAGAACAATTTTTCATATCTTTGTATATAAAGTGTGTTCATGCCAATTCATCTCCTTTTTTTTACAATTCTTATTACCCGTATGTACCACATTTTTTCATATCTCTGTTTGTATATAAAGTAGGTTGACACCCAATTTGTGTCTTCATACATGTACTTTGCATGGGAGGAATAGATGAATTATAAATAGAGAAGAGGAGTGGGAGGGGAAGGGAGGAGGCAGGGAATTAGCAAGGATGGTGGAATGTGATGGGCATCATTATTTGCATATATATTTAAGTTTGACCTAAAGTTTCTCCATATATGGTAGAATGGAAACTCACTTGATATGTAATGAGCAGGTGGTCAACTATTGAAATCATGTTCAACTAAGACAGACAGGAGCTATAACCCATCAAGCTGTCCCCACTTCATTTTCTCACTATAAATATAACCTGGAGATTTCTGAGCCATTTTTGTTCTAATGACCAATTCTAAAATTGCAAGTAAAGCCAATTAATATCTGTAATATTATTATTGTGATAGTTTTCTCTTTTAACATACGGAATTGAGGTAAAGAAGTGTTAACATACATATTATGGTTTGGATATGAGGTGTCCCCTAAAGGCTTCTGCAAATGCAGGATTATTCAGAATATTCAGAGGTGAAATGATAGTACTGAGACTTGTAATCTAATCAATGCATCCTAGTTTGAATGGACTGAATGGGTGGTTACTATAAATAGGTAGGGTATGGCTGGAGGAGATGAGTCACTATGGGCTTGCTCTGGAAGGGAGAATCTTTCTGTGGCCCCTTCTCTCTCTGTGTTTCCTGACCTGACCATGAGCTGAGCAGCTCTCTTCCACTGGGCCCTTTTGTCCTAAGGTGCTGTCTCAACTTGGGCCCAGAGCAATGGAGTTGTGCATCTGTGGATGGAGACCTCTGAAATCATGAGGCTCAAGAAAACACCTCCATCTCTAAGATGTTCTTGATGAGTATTTTGGTCACAGTGACAGAAAATCTGACTAAAACAGAAAATGGTTAAAAGTGGGTAGGGGTAGGGGATATTGCTGTGACTTACATGATAATGTGGTTCAGATGCTTTTGGAAATGGGTTGCAAGACTTTGGAAAAAATTGGAAGTGTAAGTTTGAAAAACCTATGAATATTGTAAACAAAGCTACATGGGCAATTCTTGTGGGAGCTCAGAAGACCAGAATGGTGATAGAAATGCAGACTGTGATGTGAAGTTTCAAAGAGAAACAAGGACTCTAATGGGAATTGGACTACAGGCCATTCGGATTATATTCTAGCAAAGAACTTGGCCAGGACATTTTGGCCATTTTCAGAGCCTTTATGTGAGGCTGGATTTAAAAGCCTATGAATCTGGCAGAGGAAATTTCAGTGAAGCACAGAATTCAGTCCGTGGCATAGATATTGCTGGAAGATTTTAGTCTGGTTTACTGTAAGAATTGGGAGCAAAAAACAGAACTAAAGGATTTCAAAAATTGCAATTTGGCCAGAAACATACATACAAAGCTGGGAATAGGGAAGGTGTTCTTGTTAAAGAGATTGTAGCCCCTAAAGACAAGGTAAGTACTTTGTACTGAGACAGTATATAAGATGCCTCAGGGTCATTGCAGGAATTTGAAAGACCACATCCACTGCAGGTTCAAGGATGTAGAGGGGAAATTCCTTTGAGAAGAGATTATCAGGCCTTCTGATCACACAGGGAACCTAGAAAGTTGTTTACCATATTGAGTCACACAGGCACACAGAGACCACTGCAGCCATAATTCCAGTGTGTCTAGGTATTGTGCAAGATGGTAGAAGATCTGGGCATCATCCATGTGGTGCTTTTTCTGCAGAAATACAGGATTCTGTAATTAGGGGGTCATGAGGGCTTCCACAGAGATTTATGAGAAAGGCCTGGGAGATCAGACAAAGTGTAGCAGGGTTGGAGTCCCTTAAGGCAGTTCTGGAATGAAGAACACAGGAATTAAGACATGCCAGTTATGTGGACAGTCTGCCCAAACAACTGTTGGCTGTGGAGAGAGTCAGGCTAAATAAAAGAGCTCATGTGCACTTCAACCAGCAAGATCAAAGTGTTGGGGCTACCCAAGCCCTTTGGAGAAAAAAAGTCTCCCAGTTGTGTTCTGGATCCTGAATGCAGAGTTACCAGATCTGTTGCCAACTGGTCTTACTTTTGGCCCCATTCCTTATTTCTATGCCCCATTTTTCCTTTTTGAAATAGAAATGTTCAGCTTGTGCTACTACTGTATATTGGCTTTATATAATTTATTTATTTATTTTCAGGGGCTCACAACCAAGAGTTTGCCTTGTGTCTCAGAGATGACTTTGACATGGACTGAACTCTTGGGTAATGCTAAAACTGTTAAGACTATTGAACTCTTAGAAATAAATTAAAAGCACTTTTTTTTTGATGAGATGGACACAAGATTTTGAGGGCTAGGGGCTGAGTGTTGTGTTTTGTATATGAGGTGTCCCCCTAAAGCTCCTATTAATACAGGAATATTCAGAGGGTAAATGATTGAATTGTGAGAGCTGTAACCTAATCAGTTCATTCTAGTTTGAATGGACTGAGTGGTCACTGTAGGCAGGTAGGGCATGGCTGGTGGAAGTGAATCATTGGAGACATGTTCTGGAAGGGTGTGCCTCTTCCCTGTGGTTCCTTCCTCCTTCTCTCTTTGCTTCCTGATCCTGCTGCAAATTGAGAAACTTTTCTCCACTGGGCCCTTCTGCCATAATGTGTGGCCTCAACTTGGGCCCAGAGCAATGAAACCAGTTGTTTATGGATTGAAATCTCTGAAACCGAGCCCCAAATAAAACTTTCCTCCTCTAAGTTTTTATTTGGGGGCATTTTGTTTTCACAGATGGACTAAAAAGTTGGCTAAATCAATATATAACACAGAAAA
Organism: Ictidomys tridecemlineatus; assembly: GCF_052094955.1. Classification (NCBI taxonomy): domain Eukaryota; kingdom Metazoa; phylum Chordata; class Mammalia; order Rodentia; family Sciuridae; genus Ictidomys; species Ictidomys tridecemlineatus. The sequence continues at coordinate 140,794,917 of NC_135481.1, read as the reverse complement.
TAAATGTTATGGGTTGGCAAATCCTGATGTTCACATGAAAAATCTGTGTAAAAGTCGAGTGGGTCCTGAAATAGAAATGCAAGTTTCTGATCAACATGACCAGTGGTTATGAGTTATGCTGATTGCTGCTTTAATATCAGGAAAATATTTCACACTTCACTCAGTCAATAAAAAGAAAAGCAGCCTCCTTTAGTGGTTAAGAACACAGATTCTTGGCCTAGACACTATTCTACTCAAATTGAGGTCCCTAAACTATTAGAAATGCAGAATCTCAGGCCTTACCCAGAACAGCTGAATTGGAAATTTGGGGAAGTGGTTCAGACCTTTGGTTTGTAGCAAGGCCTCCCACTGACCATTATGTGTCCTAACTCTGAGAAACACTGATCCTGACCACCTGGGTTTAAACCCTGGTCAATCTCTTAGTTCTTACCTTTCAGTCACTTAAATTTCTCAAACTCTCAGTGTCCCAGTTTCTGCATATGAAAATGCAAGACGATAAGAGTTTGTTGGACAGTGCCATGTTTGGCATTCAATAAATGTTACTATGGAGTGCCTGCTGCAAACTCAGCACCATGAAGCTAAAGGAGGCAGCAAAGGTCATGGTTTCTGCCTTTTAGGAACATGACTTCTGGTTACGGAGATAATGCATAACCCATCTGATTCTGCATGACTTGTGTTCACTTGTTCTGCAATTCAGGTGTATGTGGGCTCCAAGCCTGAGTTTCCTCATCTGCAAAATAGAGATAAGAAGACTGTTTTCCTCATGGGATTGTTATATGAAGGATTGGGCAAATAGGTCTTAAGCTCTTGGCACAGTGCCTAGTAAATTTTAAGTTCTCAATAATATTAGCCACAATTATTTCTGTGGACATAGATTATTGGAATAGGAACATGGATTGTAAGGTTAGAAGGAGAGCTCAAAAGGGAATTTAAAAGAGAACGCATATTCTTGAAAGTGGTGTCTAAGCTCTTGCTGTGCTTAATGCACAATATTTTTTCTTGGCCAAAACCCCTTATTATAGAAGGCAACCACTAGTTAAATAAATTTTGCTCTATTTAAATAGTAATATTTAGTTATTTTTACTTAAGGCCAACTAACTTTTAATATTAAGTTTAAAAAATAGGTTTCATCATAAACTTGTTGTTATCTGTGAAATTATTCCTTATTACTTGCTATTGTGGTTCAAATACAAAGTGTGCCTTAAAAGTTCACACAAGAGACAATGTAAGAACGTTCAAAGTGAAATAATTAGATCGTGAAAGTTGTAACCTAAACAGTTGGATTAATCAATCCCCTGATATGAATTAACTGGGTGGTCATGTAGGCAGGTCGGGTGTGGCTGGAAGAGAGAGGTCACTGGGGGCATGCTTTTGGTGTATATGTTTCGTCCCAGTGAGCAGAGTTCTCTCTCTGCTTCCTAGTCACCATGTCCTTACAGCCTTCTTCTGTCATGGCCTTCCACAGTGGCTGCCTCACTTCATACCCAGAGCTACAAAGTTGGATGACCTTGGATTAAACCTCTAAAACATGAGCCAAAATAAACTTTTCCTTCCCTGCCTTGTTCTTGTCAGGTCTTTTGATCACAGTGGTGAAAAAGCTGATACTTGTTCATAAGTTTTAATTCTTTCACTCCATGATAGCAAAACCCATGGTAGCAGAGATAGTCTTTTGTCCATTATTTAGTCCCCAATATCTAACCAAAGCAGTTACTATTTGTTGAAAAGAGAATGAATGAGTGAATGAAACAGATGCCATCCACAGATGCCATATGCTACTTAATATAGTAAACCTGGATTTGAGATGGAGAGTGGGGTAGGGATGGGAACTATCACATAAGTATTTCAAGAGAACAAGTATTTGGAGATTTCAGAAGTAACCATCTCATATACACCACCTGCTTGGGAAGCCCCAAAACAATGGAGTGGTTGTGAGAAGCTTCATAAACATCAATGCATGGAGTGATGGGGTCTGGTCAAAGAGGGAAAGGATTTGCTGGTACATACAGTGAGTGATCCAGAAGCCAAGTTCGAGGCAGGGAGTCAAGTTCAACTCTAAGGGGGAAAAAAAAGAAAATAAAAATAAAAGAAAGAACACAGGAAGTCTAATAATCAGGGAGTGAAAATTACTTCTGGGTACTAGAAAAAAAGGCTACATTGTCAGTCACTGGGCTTACTTTAATGGGCCTTTGCTCCAGGTGGAATAAGACTGGCCAGGTTCTATCCAAGCATTTTTAATAAAATTTATTTTTAGAGCAATTTTAGACTCACAGCAAAACTCAGTGAAAGGTACAGAAATTTCTCCCATTTTCTTCCCTGTCCCCCAACCTACTCCTCATTATCATCTCCCACTAGAGTGGTTTGTTAAAATGGATGAACTTGGACACAAGAGTATCATGCAAAGTCTGCCGTATATACTATGGTTCACTGTTAATGTTGCACATTCTGTATGTTTGGCCATATCTATAACGTTATGTATTCACTATTGTAGAGTCATATAGAGTAGTTCCACATCCCTAAAAATCCTCTGTGATTCATCTATTCATTCCTTGTTCTGAACCCCTGGCAACCACTGATCTTTTTTAGTGTCTCCACAGTTTTACCATTTCCAGGATGTCATGTGGTTGGAATCATACAGTATGTAACTTTATTAGACTGGATTCTTTTACTCAGTAATGTGCATTTAAGTTTTTTCCATGTCTTTTCATGACTTGATAGCTCATTTCTTTTTTGGAATGGGATAATGTCTCCATTGTCAGGATGTACCATAGCTTATTTATCCATTCATCTACTGAAGGACGTCTTAGTTGTTTCTAAGTTTTGGCAATGAGAAAAAAGCTGCTATAAACATCCATGTGCAGGTTTTGTGTGGACATAAGTTTTCAATCCATTTGGGTAAATACCAAGGACCATGATGGCTGGATTGTTTGGTAAGAATATGATTAATTTTGTAAGAGACTGCCAAACTGGCTTCCAAATTGGCTAGTCCATTATTTTTCCTTCCCACCAGCAATGAATGAGAATTCCTGTTGCTCTGAATTCTTGCCAGAATTTGGTGTTGTCAGTTTTCTGGATTTTGGCCATTTTAATAGGCATGTGGTGGTATGTTACTGTTTTACTTTGCATTTCATGATGACATATGATGTGGAGCATCTTTTCATATGTTTATTTGCCATCTGTGTATTTTCTTTAGTGAGGTATCTATTCAGGTCTTTGGCCCAATTTTTAATCAGGTGATTTGTTTTTCTCATTCTTGCATTTTAAGAGTTCTTTATGTATTTTGGATAATAGTCTTCTATGATATATGTCTTTTGCAAATATTTTCTTCCAGTATGTGGCTTGTCTTTGCATTCTCTTGATGTTTAATAATCTTTCAGCCTTGGGAAACCTACCTCACACTTTTAAAACTGTTTCTTCCAGTAATGCTTCTAACCATTGCCTAAAGTAGGACCAACTTAAGGTTTAATGAAATAATTCATGGAAAGAGCCTAGGATTGTATATCACTCAACAACAAGTAAGTGTTCAGTAGGATTGGCTAGCATTGCCACTTTTACTCTTTTACGTAAATAAGGCCATACTATCTAGTGCTATGCTGCAATATTACCTAGGCTGAGCATCAGGCTCATCACAGTACTGTCCTTTTCCAACATTTCCCCCAACCTTTCTCTATACACTCCACACTGATTTCTTCTCAAACATGCACCTTTTTTTCATGTAAGATTATTTACTCAAGCATTAGCCTTTGATAGAACTTTAAATTTATCAGTTAAAAGTTGATAATTCCATTTTTATGGCTAAAAATGTCAGGATTTCACTTTCATCTTTGAAGAATATGTTTTCTGGGCATGGAATTCTTTCTTGACTCTTTCTCTTTAGTTCTTTAAATGTATTGCCCTATCATTTTCTTGTTTGTATAATTTCTATAATTTTTTTTATCTTTGTTATCTTTTACCTAATGTGTCATTTTCCCCCAAGTGGTTTTTAATATTCTTTTTGTCACTAGTTTTCAGCATTTTGATTATGAAGTTCTTTGGTGTAATTTTATTTGTAGTTACCCTGCTTGGGTTTCATTGAGCTTCTTGGATATGAATTTTTAAAATAAAATTTGGAAAACTTTCAAATATTGGGACTTTGTACATTTTCCAATAATATTCCTTTCCTTCTTCTAAGAACACATGTGTTGGAGAAATTGATATTGTCCTACAGATTAATAAGGCTCGGAACATTTTTAAGCCTTCTATTGCACATATTTTTGTTTAGATAGTTTCTAGTACTCTCTGTAAGACTGATCTTTTCTTCTGCCATGTTTAATCTGTTAGACTTATTAGACTGTTTACATTGCAGCAGTGTTTTCTGTTCAAAATTTCTATTTAATTCTTTTCACATGTGGTTTCTTTTTATCTACTTGGATTATCTATTTGTTTCTTTTCTCATTATGTCCATCTTTACTTCCAAATTTTTGAATATGTGTACCATATCTTAACATTCTTGTCAGTTAATTCCATTATTTCTGCTATTTGAATTTATTTTTATTAACTGATTTTTCTCCTGTCCATGAATTGCCAGTTCTTGCTTCTTCATGGACCTAGTAACTTTCTGTTTTATGCCAGGCAGTGTGATGCCATATTGCTGAGTATCTGCATTCAGTTGTGCTAGTAGTATAATGTGTTTTCTTCTCATAGTCAGGTAATTTACTTGCAAGGCAGCTTGTTCCTTCAAAGACTTGTTAAGATGGGTCAAAGGTAGCTTTTATTTGGGGCTAGATTAGCCCGTCTGCTAAATCACCAGTTTTCTGACATTGCTAATGAATGCTACAGATGTTCAACAGTTTCTCTATTGTTGGCTATATAGAATTTAAGTGTCTCTCATTCTTCTGTGAACTTCCGTAGTGATTCAGATCACAGTTTATTATCAGACTTTTCTCTTTAGATCTTGGACTTGTCTCATAGAGTCTCTGTACATGTCCAGTGCATTATTTGGCTAAAGACTTGAGGAAACTGTTATGTAGCTTTTTATATGCATATATCCCTTCTCTTTGGCCCCTGTCCTGAAAATTCCTGCTGCCTCAGTCGCCCCAAATTCTGTTTGGAGCTTCTCTTCCCAATGTCTTAGTATGGAAAATACTCAGTATGACAGAAATGCAGGGTGATAATGGGTCTTAACTATTTCTTTTTGCTCCAAGATCAGGGTCCTGTACTACTTGTTTTTAATATTTTTTTTTAAAAAGTTCACTTCATACTTTTTTTAGTTTTATAAATAATAGAAGAATTAATCTCAGTCATTTCCAAAAATAGAGTTTATGACTTACATATTTAAAAGACCATCCTGGCTACTATGTGAACAATGAAGTAAAGATAGAAAGAGAGAAAGCAGGTTGACCAGGTTAGAGGCTACTCCAAAAGTCCAGGTAAGAGATGATGCAAGTTTGGGGTATAAAAATTGAGTTTTACTGGAGAGCTGAGGAAGTGGAGATTGATCATTGACATTTTTACTCTCTACTCATGTGATTCATTGGTTATTTCTTAAACTTTTTATGTGGAGAGACTTGGGGAATTGCTTGAAATTCTAACAAGGAAGTTTGCAAGATAACACATACATTTAGTTTTATCTACACAAATATCATCTGGATGTACCTCAGTAGATTTTCATGTGGGTATTGTGAGATAAAATTTTCATTTTCATATTTTTGGACAAATATAGTGAATGACATTTTGAAAACTGATTTTATCAACACCACTTTTAGTTACTTCATATCTTAATACATACTAGTATACAAGAGAAATGGTATTTTTAGTTGTTCCTCATAGCACACCAAAAAAGGAACTTGTTACCTTCCTTTCAGTCTTACAGAGTATACAATCAGTAAGTCAATATGTTTTATTAAATGCCCACTGTGCATAGGACTCTGAAATAGGCATTGTGGGAAGGTAGGAATCAAAAGGGAAGGTATTTTTGTTTGATCTAAAGGAATCATACTACAACAGTAGAGAAAAGATGGGCCACAAGAAGCAGGAACAAACTGCACTCTTCATGCTGGCAAGGGGACTTGAGTGAGAATCAGGAAAACTGGATTTAGTTCTCCATGTCTGTTACCTTTAGGAAAAAAAAACAGGATTCCAAGTGTTCAGCTTCCTTATTTATAAACTATATGCTGTTCTTCTAAGTATAGAATTTTTATTCATTCAGTCTGGGAGCAACCTGGGCATGAGAATTTCTCAAAGCTTCCCCAGGTGGTTCTAGTTTGCACCCATGGTTGAGAACCACTGACTGGGCTATGCAAAAGGAGAGAGGAAGCTGGAATCCAACACTATGTAGCAAGCAAAAGTCCAACCACTTGGGTCTAAGAAAATATAGAAAAATTCAGCAAACCCCAACATTTCCTAAGGACTGGTGAAGCAAGTGGTGGAATTTCTATGGACCCGAAGAACCTTGAATAGATAATAACTGGTCCTGTTAAGTTCAAGGCTCTGTGTCATTCAGGATTCCATCAAAAAGAGAGATACACATTCAAATTGTAATAATTTAACAGAGTTTTAAGATGTGGGCAGGGCATAGGGAGACTTCAATGGATAGTGTGGTATCTAGAACTAATAAGGTTGGGTCTTGTTATTATCCCTAGACTGAAAAAGGTGAGGGACAGAGCAGCTACAGAGTCTAAGAGGGCTCTGGTGAGGGACCCTCACAGAGCCAGCACCACCTTCAGTTGAGAAATGCATTTCCCATGGCAACCCTGGGAAATGATCTGGAGAAATAAATACCCCGGTCTTTCTCCTACTACCCTCCCTTCATCCCACCTTCAGATCGTGCTCCCTCTTGGTGGAACCTCCCCAGAAGCCAGAGGGCATGGCCCATTCTTGCAGCCCAGGTTGTCTGGTCTCCTGGGTTCAGCGAATGGAAAGCACTCAGCACAAGTCGTTTTCAGCAGCCAGCACTAAGAGTCCTAGAAAATCAAAAGCAACAACACTCCTTCACCCTCAAGGCTGGGTCTAGGGTGCTGAAGATACAGGAATGGAGAGAAAGTTAAGTATACATAATTAGTCTCTTCACACTGCATGGTGGTTCTAACAGAGCATATTTGCAAAATAGCCTAGAGTGTTACACTCGGCTATCCTGGCAGCCCTACTCCAGGGAGTCTGTGCCAGAATAAGAGGCTATAATTCTACAAAGCCATCTGGAAGCAAGGAATGTCACTAGATATCCTTCCAAAGGTGGGGTGCCAAGCACCCTGTGGACTCCTCAGAGTCTAAAATGTCCAAAAGAAAGCTGTTTCTCCACTTCAGGAAAATGCAACAAGAGCAGAAAGCACCTCCAGGATTGGGCATCGGCAATGACTGCAGAAATGGCAAGTGGCATTTGAGAAGTCATTTACGACCTCTTAGCACACAGGTGAGGTACACTCGCTCTTAGTCACCTCCCTTCTCACATCAAGTAATAGAAATCCAATCAGAAGAGAGTAATTCAAAAAGGAAAGATTTTAAAAATGCCTTTTGTTAGTGCATTACAGTTATACATGGTAATGGGGTTCACTTTGACATCATCAGACGTGCATGGAATGTAATTTGCTCCATTTCAATCCCCAGTGCTTCCTCTTTAAATCTACTCCTTCCTGCTTATTCCCCTTCCTCTATTGATCTTCTTTCTGTTTATTTATTTATTGCTTTTTACAAAATAATCGTTGCTTTACAGATATACATAAAGCTGGAATTCACTATGGTATATTCATATATGTACACGCACAATTTTGTCAACCTTTTTTCCACATTTCCTCCCATTTCCCATCCCTCGCCCCCATCCCCCTTTCTCCACTGATCTCTCCTTTATTTTCATGGTTTCTGGTTCCCCTTTTCCTCCTTATTTTGCTCTAACTCCCTCATATGAGGGAAATATTTGACCCTTGACTTTCTGAGTCTGGTCTATTTCACTTAGCTTCATGTACTCCAGTTCTATCGATTTGTCAGCAAATGTCATAATTTTATTCTTCTTTATGGCTGAGTAAAACTCAATTATGTACATACACATTTTCTCTATCCATTTATTTGTGGGAATCTGGGCTGGTTTCATAACTTGGCTCCTCCAACAGGGGATTAACACCCAGAATATATAAAGAACTAAAAAAAATCTTAATATAAAAAATGGGTAAAAGGAGTAAACTGAAATTTTTCAAAAGAAGAAACACAAGTGACTAAAAAATACATTAAAATATGTTCAACATCAGAGAAATGTACTTGTCACTCTAGTCAGAGTGGCAATCATCAAGAAAATAAGCAACAATAAATGTTGGTGAGGATGTGGGGGAAAAGGAACACACATATATTGCTGGTAGGAATGCAGATTGATGCAACCATTATGAAAAGAAGTATAGAGATTAATAAGAAAACTTGGAATAGAACCATAATTAGACCCACCTATCCCACTCCTTGGTTTATATCCAAATGACTTAAAATAAGCATACTGCAATGCTGAAGCCACAAAAATGTTTATACTAGCTCAATTCACAACACCTAAACTATGGAACCAAACTAGGTGCTCTTCAACTTCAATTATATATATATATATACATATATATATATATATCGCATTATATATATATATCACATTATATATATATCACATTATATATATACACACATATACACACAATATAATATTACTTAGCTTTATAGAAAAATGAAATTGTGGCTTTTGCTGGTAAATGGATGGAACTGGAGAATTTCATGCTAACTGAAATAAGTAAAACCCCAAAAACCAAAGGCTGAATGATTTCTCTGTTAAACAGATACTGATCCATAATAGGGAGGGGCAGAGAAAAATGAAGGAACTTTGTATTAGGCAGAGGAAGGGAGGGGAAGGAAGGGGGTGTGGGGTTAGAAGGACAGTGGAATGAGATGGACATTATTACCCTATATAGACGTATGACTACACTACTGGTGTGACTCAGCACCATGTACAACCAGAGGAATGAGAAGTTATGCATCATTTGTGTACCCATGTCAAAATGCATTCTACAGTCACATATAACTAATAAGAACAAATTAAAATATTTTTTTAAAAAAATTTAAAACAGCTCTGCCATTTGCCACCTACATGACTCTGGGAAGGTCACCTACCATGTCTGAACCTATCTTTTTCATCTTTAAATGGGATAATTATAGTTCTCCCCTAGGGTAGCCATGAACATCAATGAGAACACTTGTGTTAAGAGCTCAGTCTAGAGCCTGGCACCAAGAGTGTTCCCACTAGGCAGTGTCACTCAGATTGTCACCCAACCCAGATTTAGAAACTCATCCCATGGTAAAGTCAATGAGAGACATGAGTTAGGGGAAGGAATGGCTTTATTCTGTTGCCAAAGAATGGAAAAGAGGGAGCTTTACTCACAAATCACTTCTCCAGTGCAGAGGGATGGAGGATATGATTCTGCACAGGATAGGAATAATGGGCAGCAGGATAACCTCATAGGAAGGGGAGTATTAGTATTCACGTCTTTCTGGGTAATGGGTGGAAATCTTCCAGAAACTCAGGCATCACCTGTGAAGACAGAGATGCCCAGCCACTCCTGCCACTCCAGTCATCCATTGAACATCTGCAGGCTCTGTGCGCAGGGAAGAGCTCTGAGCCTGGACTTTCCAGGGATCGGAATAAGGCCTGATATATGGAGTATTTACTAAATGATTTGGTTTTGGAGTGTGGAGGTCTTCTACTCTCTCCTCACTCACTCACCAGTTTAGGCATTGATTCATGCACCTGGCAATCACTGAGCTTCCATGTGCCAGGCATGACCATGGGTAAAAGGTGTAAAGAGACATTAAGGCCCTGCCAGAAAGCTGCCCAGCTGCCATGATGCTGGGTACCAGGCCTCTCTGTCTTGGGTCCCCTCCAGTATCTGGAAGTGGGGGGAGGAACCCAACTCAGGAGAGTCCCAGGTCATGGGCATGCTGGTAGATGCTACATTGTCCATGGTATTGATTGGAGGTGCCAGGAACCAGGAGCCAGACAGGGAGGTGAGGACTGTGCTGTCCATGTGTGCAAAAGCCTGACATGGTCCACACAATTGCTTCAGGAAGTATTTCCTTACCCTTGGGCTGTGGTGCAAATCCTTCTCAAAATTCCTCTGCCACAGGAAGGACTAGTGTCAATCTGGGATCCCAGATCCTTATTCTATTAGCAGGAGCACGGTAGCTCCCTCAACCAGGGCTCACTGCACTGAGTCCCACAGCTGTCCACCCCATGTCCACTGGCAGTCAGCATACTCACCACTGGGAAAACCCCTGGATATCCCATATGGCGGAGAGTGATGACCACAGGTTTTGCAGTCAGGCTGCCTGTTCCCAATCTCAGCTCTGCCATCCACTGGCCCTAGGTTTTGTGAAAAGTGACCCAGTATCCTCTTTGAGCCTCAAATTTCTCATCAGCAAATGGACATAATTAGTAGAGCCAGCCCCCCAGGTTAAGGAATAAATATCATCAACATGCTAAGGTATGGAGCCTGGTGTATAAACAACACTCAGAAAATGTTAGATGTGCAAATGCCCTTTTCCCAGAAGGGCAGAGCACCTTCCTACTCAAGGACATTGGGATATAGCATTTATTCATTGACTCATCCATTCCTTATACTTCTAAATTGGGTGGGCCAGGATGGTCAAGTGCACTACAAGCACGGGAGGCAAACTGACCCTCACTGGCTGGGTAATCTTGGGAAAATGACTGAACTTCTCAGAAACTCAGTTCCCTCCTCAATAAAACAGTAATCATAACAGCACCCACCTCTAGACTTGAGGATTCGATGAGAAGACTCCAAAAAGCACGTGGTACACTGCCTGACCCGGAGTGAGGGCCTGATAAGCCTTTGGAGCCTCCGCACAGGCAAAGGGCTGGAAAGGAGGTGAGTGTGGGAGGCATGGGGAGGAGCCTGCCCAGCTGGCTGGGACAGGGAGGATTCCTGGAGGGAAAGCCTGAAGGACGCACAGGAGTTAACCGGATAGACAGAAGTGACGGCATGCGCAGCACCCACTGACCTCAGGGAAGATAGGGGTCCTGCAGAGGTGGCCTTCACTCCCCTTGCCAGCCACCTCCCTCCTTCACCCAAACACACTCCACCAGAATGAAGTCTCTGCCATCTGGGGTCAAGGACCTGGGGAGAAGTGCATCACGGCTGGGCAGCCAAGCCTAATAGCAGACTCAAACTGTACATTCTTTTCACTCTTTCACCAGTTTAGGCATTGATTCACGCACTTGGCAATCACTGAGCTTCCATGTGCCAGGCATGACCATGAGTAAAAGGTGGAAAGAAGACCGTGAAGGTCCTGCCAGAAAGCTGCCCAGCTGCCATGATGCTGGGTACCAGGCCTCTGTCTTGGGACCCCTCTAGTCTCTGGGGGTGGTGCTTTCTTAATGCCACCCAGGGCTTTCACGTGCAGTGACCTCAGTCATGAGTGAGCTAAGAATTTTGTCACTGTCAGGCTGCCCACCCCCTCGGTCAGCAGGCCTGCAGGCTCCTGGATCTACCTTTTTCAGGCACTCCTGCAAATTTGTAGTTGGCATCCCAGGATTGTTCTTGGAGACACATCCCTCCAGGTTCTCAAGTCACTAAGAACCTGTGACCTACAACACGGAGTCTGAGCATTCAGCTCAGTCAGGGACCTTTGCACTGACCTTGTCCCCTTCCTACTCCACCTCCAGCCCATTCCTTGGCACTTGCCACAGGGAACCCTGATTATTCGCCCTCTCTACACTGCCATTTCTTTAAGGCCAACTCCAAAACCACTGATCTGGAAGCCCTCTCAGACTCACCACTCTGTGTCACCCAAAACGTAGGGACTCACACACATTGTGCCAGACTACAAGAAGTTCTGTTGCCTGGATGAGCCTGCATATGGCTGGAGGTCTAATGAGAGTGAGAGTGACCAGATGTGCTTGGGACCCTGTCACAGGAGAATAGGTAAAGGACCTGTGTGTGTGGCCTGAAGAATAGTGCTTCCAGGGAGCACAGGGGTTGCCTCCATCTGCTGAAGGCCTGATGGGGACAGGAAACAGGGCTACTGAAGGTCCACTGTGTGGCTCTGGGAGGACAGACAGGGCCATATTGAGGAAACATGTTAACAGCTTTCCAGCAACAGTAGGCATGCAGGGGACATCAGGATGCTTGTGCACTGCAGGACATGTCATTGACCAGATCATCTCAGTGGTAGGGAGTGGAGACCCCTACCTGGGCCTGAGGCCCTGGTGATCTGCTTCTGGCTCTAAGTCAAGTAACAAGAAACTGTGTGACCCAGATAAGTCACTGATCCTGCCTGACCTTCCTTTCCTTATTTCTCCAGTGGAGATACTGTGCACTTGGACGAATCCCTGGGACACAGGCCCATATGAGAGAGTGGAAAGGGAAAATGCAGTGCAATCAGTCAAGGGCGCAGCCATCCCCAGCAGGAACCAGCAGCCAGAAATGAGAAGACAACAGACTGGACGACACACAGTGTAGAAACTTCCCTGTGAAGAAAGAGCCCAGAAGAACATTAAAAGAGACTGATCTGGCAGGCTGGGGGACGCAGTGCCAATATTCACCACAAGAGAGTTCACAGATAAAGCGCCTCACAAATCAATAAAAGAGAAATGGACAAAGGATATTTTAGGGGAAACACTAGTAGGCAATAAACATGAAAAAATAATTGTACATTTTAACACTAATCCAAGAAGTTTCACATTCAAAATACCAGTGAACTCACATCTGTTTCTAGCAGACTGGGAGAGTTTGCAACTGCTTTTTGGCACTGGGGCGAACACAGGGCCTCAAGCATGGGTGCAGGTCAAGTGCTCCAGCAGGGAGCTACCTCCCCAGGACTCAGAAACATTTCTGAAGACCAAAGCTTTTTGACGTCAACAAGAATGTAGTGATGTTGGGTTTCCCACCAACCTTCTGGGAGTACACATCCACAGGACTTTTTCAGATCACAGTGGAACAATATGTCTGTGTTTTTCAGGACATACCCTTTGACCCCACCAAATGTCTGATAGGAATGGGTCCTGCACTAATGATTGCCAGTGTGCCCAAAGGCTCACAGACAGTAGAGAAAAGCCAGAGGAACTCAAGTGTCTACGCCTAGAGGAACCCTGAGGTCAATGCTGGCACCTCCACATGGGATACAAATGAGGCAATTTAACAAACAACGTAGGTCTCTGTGCACAAGCTGAGAAGGTTTCTAAGATGTGTTGTGAAGTGACAAAGCTCAAACCCCAATATAATAAATAGCTCATGGCTTAATTTTTTAAAACCTTGAAGGAAGGAGGTATGAATGGGTGTGCATGTGGACACAGGCAAATGTCAGGAGGGGTGTGCACATAACTTGTGGTTGCTGCTGGGAATGGGCTCTGATTGAGAGCAGGGTTTAGGGGATCTTCCAGGTTGGGGCACTACATCCCTCTTTATGAATTTCATACAGTGAGCACTGGTGTTACAAAAAAAATAATAAAAATAAAAAATAGCCAACAGGGTGGAAGGGAGAGCAGGTCCACCACCCTACCTGGGTCCAGGACTCCTGGCTCCTGGCCCACACGTGGGACTACTGGTGGCCTTTGCTGTTCATTTCTTTCCAGCAGCCCTTCTTCCTCTCCCCTGCCTCTGCTTGGCACAATCCACCCTTCCCTGAACCTCATCAGTGCCCCACCTCACAGATGGCTTCTGTTGCATAGCAAATGAACCACCCCCAACCACAGGGCACATGCCCATGAACATGTCTTCCTCCCTGTGTGGGACATGCAGCTATGCAGCTGAGGTGGGGGATAAGGAGGGCTTACTCATGTATCCCTGGGACAACTAGAACTGCTCTGGTGAGGCTGGGACACCTTAGTCACATTGGGCACCCAGGCATGTCTTTCTCATAGTGATGTTAGAAACGTAAGAGGCCAAAGGGGTGGGCGAGTGTAGGATAAGAAAGACACAGGATGCCTCAGGAGGCCTGCACACACAACTGGCCCCTTCTCATTTGCATCTCTTTCTACTGACCAGAGACAGTCACAGAGCCAAGCCCAGGTTCTATAGGAAGAGATCCATTGCACCTTTTATTTAAGGGTAACTCCAAGTCACATGACCAAGAGCTTGACTGTTGGAAAGAGTGAACATTGGGGCCCTTTAGGCAATTTCCCTAGACACCATGAAGAGGGAAAAGATGACCCAGAGAAAGGGACAGGTTTGCCACCATGTAACCAAAGCATCCATTGTACATTTTACTCATTTCCTTGTTTATGCTACACTATTGTAAAAAATAAAACACTACTTTTTACAAATTCATTCCATTATTAATGAATATTTAGGTCATTTCTCCATTGGGGCTCCATTCATAAATGCTCCCAGGTGTCTTGGTGCACATGGAATCACGTTTCTGTTGTGTGTGTTCCTGCCATGGAGTGGAATTGCTTGGATCATGGGATATGAATGTTTCTAAATTAGGTGAATATTGCTAAACTGTTTCCCCATATCTTGAATGGAGTTATACTCTCACCAGCAGTGTGAGACTTCCTGTTGTTCCATGTTTTAGATAAGATTTCAGGAGAGGGTTTCTGTAGATGTTAGGCAGAAATAAATTGCATTTAAAAAAATAACCTGGTGAACCGATGTTTTCATATCCTCTTAATGAAAAGACAGACATTATTCCCACCCACTTCTATGATTTATCATGATCCTATATTAAGAGATCTGTTTCTAAGTTCTTTTTTTTAATCAACAGTTTACTCCTTCTGTGAACCAATATAAATTATTTTAATCACATCATTTTCATAATGATTCTTGATATCTGAAGAAACACTTTTAATTTATTTCATTTTTTAACAAATTGTCTTGTTTATTCTTGGCTCTTTACATTTTTCCAATAAAGTCTCACACACTACAAAATCTACCCTTTCCAGTCTATAGTTCTAGTACTTATTTTTTTTGTCCTGGGAATTGAAACAAGGGTTGCTTTACTTTTAAAGGGACATACATCCAAGGCCTTTTAAAAAAATTTGAGACAAGTTCTCACTACATTGTTTAAGGCCTCACTAAGTTGCTGACACTGGCCTCAAATTAGTGATCCTGCTGCTCAACCTCCCCAGTTTCTGGGATTACAGGTGTGCAACTCTGCACCTAGCTATCGGTTCTGATACTTTTTAAAAGTATATAGTCATGTTATCAAATCAAGATAGTTTCCTAACCAGAGCAGCTCCCTTGTTGGGCTAGAGCTGCAGTTCAGTGGTAGAGAACTTGCCCTGCATGCACAAGGTCCTGTGTTCAATGGACCAGCACTGCAAAGGTACAATTCCCTTGTGATATCTGCAGTCAACCCCTAAACACTACCCGCCAGCCCCTGGCATCCAATGGTTGGCTTTTTTTCCCTTTTCCAGAATGCCATATGAATGGAATCATGCAGTATTGAAGCCTTTTGAATCTGGCTTCTTTCCGTTATCATAAATTATTTGCTTTTCATCCATGTTTTTGTTTATATCAGAAGTCTTCTCATTTTATTGCTGAGAGCATTTTACAGTATGGACATATCATGGTTTTCTAGGGGACATTTGGATTGTTTCCAGAGTGAGGTGATTACAAATAAAGCAACTATAAACATTTTGAACAATGGTTTTATACCAAATTTGTCTGAAACAAATTTAGTGAGAATCATCACTGGGGAATGGGAGAAAGGAAAGAGGAATAGGGCAGGGGAAGGGTCCCAAGGAAGCAGCCTCTGATTCTTCTGCAGGTGGAGGCACAGGAGAGTCCTGATGTCCTGATGGATGCAGAAGGGTGCTGGGTGCTTGGGCAGGGTTCTTGGTCCTTGGGCAGAGAAACCTGATGTCTTGGCACATCGTGCTCCTGCAGTGGTTCAGAGTCCACACATCCGATGCCCATACAAGGTGTCAGGTTCCATAGAGAACAGGGTCCTCTGGCTATCCCCTGGTTTTGCCTGGGTCATCTCTTCCCTTCACTGGAGCCACACTTAATGAAGCTGCCACCTTTATGCCCTCTTACATGGGAGCCAACTTATTGCTGACCCCTGGTGAGCAACAGCACAGTTTTCGGACATAGGTAGCAATCCTGTCAACCCACCTCAAGAGCCTTCTTCTGTGGGCCTGGGGTTGCCCAGAGTCCAGCTGAGGGCCTGCATCAGGTGTGGAGGCCCCTGCTGGCTGCAAGTGGAGATGGAGAGCAGGCTCACTGGCACTCCTGATGTGCTTCTGCCCTGCCTGTGTGGAGCCCTCAGGCAGCTGAGGCTCACAGGGCAAGGGGAAGGTGCTCAGGGCAGGCTCGCTGGGGCTCCTCTTTGGGAGCACAGGGGAATGGGAAAGATCCACAGGGCGTGGGCGAGGCTTCACCCTCGGAAGCACAGGCTTCCCCTGGAACATGCAGCCTGCCCCTTGGCTTTTCTGGTGCTGGAGCAGAAGGTAGGTAGCCATTACCGCGTTGAACTTCCTCTTGGCCAGGGACACCCAGGTCTTACGCAGATCGTAACCCATATCAAACATGGTGGTCAGTATTTCAGGGTCTGGGCGGAAGGGGATTGGTTCACTATAATCCTGGGGTAAATCCTGCTTACCCTTTGTCATCCATGGGTGCTGAAGGATCTGCTTGGCTGTGGGTCGATTCTGGGGGTCCAGGGACAGCATTCGGCGGATGAGCAATCGTGCTGCCAAGGAAACACCAGGAGGGTCGCGGTAGGTTGCCTGCTTGATCTGACTCAGCATCTCCTTAGAGGTGTTGCCACTAAATGGGCACCTCCCTGTCAACATATAATGCAGAATTACACCCAGGCTCCAGATGTCCACTGGGGGCCCTTCATACTCTTGCCTCAGGATAATTTCGGGGGCAAAGTATGACAGAGTGCCCCAGAACTGGCGCAGCCTCTGCCCAGGCGTGAACCTGGCACTGAAGCCAAAATCGATAAGTCTAGCATGGCTCCTGGCATCCACCATGATGTTCTCTGGCTTCAGGTCTCGATGTACAATGCCCTTGTCATGGCAGTAGCTCACGGCACTCACTACCTGCCGAAAAAGTCTGCGGGCCTCTTCCTCCTGCATGCCACCGTGTGGGATGTGGTCCAGTAGCCGACCTCCACCTGCGTGTTCCATCACCATATAAATATTTCTGTTGGTCTCAGCAACCTGCAATAACTGGATCACATTGGGATGCTCCAGGCTCCTCATCATCTCTGGTTCGGAGAGGAGCAAGAGGTTCTGCCCTTTCTTCCGCAGGACTTTGATGGCCACCTCTACCCCAGTCAGGCGATGGCGGGCTAATTTGATCTTGCCAAACCCGCCAAACCCAATGTCCCTCAGGACCTCATACTGCTCCCTCAATACTGCCTTCTGATGGGACCTGGGCCCCTGCAACATAACACTACTGTCACTACTCTGGCTATGCATCCTACGAACACCAACCAAGGATGCTAGCAAATATAAAACTAACAGAACAAAACAACGAATCAAAATCAATAACAGACACAAGACAAAACAACAAACCCAAATTAGGGAACTAATAGCCAAGGACCGCCAGCAACAACTGCCAACCACCAACCACCAAAAGTCCTAACTATCATGGAGTCCAACAGGTCACCTCCAAGGGCTACCTGTACTTGTGGACAAAATCCCAGCTGTGGCCACTCTCTCATATACCTTTGAAACTTACTCATAATGTCTCCTTGTGACATCAGAGCAATTAATCGCTCAGCCATGCCTGGCCATAACTCCCAGGGGTCGTCTCCCTTTGGGGCCTTCAAAACTTCTTCCATTTTCAGAATAGGAATAAAGAAGGACTACAGACACTTTTTGCTTTAGTGGGTCACAGAGACTGATGTGTACTTGCTTAGGAATTAATATTCTGTGGAACTTCAATGTAATTTTCACTTTCCATCTAAAAACCTGTAATAACTTTTGGTTATTTCCTTAAACACAGCACACAAAAATAGCATTTATCCTGGTTCCTAAATTTTGGGTGTCTTCTCACATTTTACACATCTACCTCATCCTTGTCCCTTGTCCCTTGTCCATGCAGTGGCAGCAGTTTCAGGAAGTCTGGGAAGAGTTTGGGAAATGACGGATCTGGAGAGGCGGGCAGAGTGGACTGCCAGATGACAAGCCAGGAGATACAGACCATCTAGAAAGATGGGCCAGAAGCTTAACTAAGGTACCAGAAGCTAATGATGTGGTCAGAATGCTTTTAAAAATGGATGCTCAAGGACATAGTGGGAGGAAAGCAGTAGTGAACATGGTGGACTTGGTGGATTTTTTGGGCGGGGGGCGCAGGTGTGGCATCAACAAGGGAATGGCCATCCACATAGGGAAGGCATGTGGAGAACAGGATGTTTGAGAGGAATTACAAGGACTAACAGGATCTACTCCCTATTTTGGTAAGGGGCATAGGAAGAGGGATAGGTGCAACAAAGACCAGGGGAGTCCAAAAACCACTGAATGGATCAATGGATGAACCTGGAGGACCCTGTGCTAAGTGAAAGAAGCCTGACACAGGGAGAGGATACTGCATGATCTCTCCAGTGGAATTTGAAAGACATGTACTTGTAGATGCAAGGAATAGAATGGTCGATGGTTAAGGAGTTGTAACACTTCAACTATGCAAGTTGATTAAGTTCTGGAGATCTACTATGTGGTATCATGTCTAGAGCTGACAGTACTGTATTGTATACTTAAAATTTCTAAGAGGGCAGAATGTATGTTAAATATTCTTACTAACAAAGCCCCTGGCCCCAGCCATAATAAGAAAGAGAATGGGAAGAATCTTGGGGAGGTCTATTTGTCATCTTGGTGCTGGTGATGAATTCATGGGTGTATACTTTCCCCAAACTCATTGAGATGCATACACAAAATATTCAAGGCTTTTGTTTGTCAACTATTTCTTAATAAAATGATTTTAAATAAATGAATATTTTTTCATAAAGATGACTTCAATTTATCGGCTAAGACATTCGGAGACTGGCAGATAAAAAAGATTAGTAAGAGACAACCAATCACATTGAATTTGAAGGAAGTGGCTATGTGGAAGTGGTTTTCATAGTCTAGGATCTGTGCCTGTCCAGGTTGAGGCTGGAGATGTGAGTGGCATCTTCACAAAGCTAGTGAAGGACACTGGAGGTGGGCAAGATCTCTGAGGGCCAAGGCAGATCTGCTGAGGGGAGCTCTCAGTTAGAAATGATTCCTTTTGAAGACCTCAATATCAGCTCCTCAGTCTTCAGGGGCAGGTCTGTGCCTCATAAACACCACACTTGGCCTATAAGTGTTCCTGGTTGCTTCTTGTACTTGTACCTCATATGAAATCTTCCTTTTCTTCATGTTTCACCTAAAAGAATTTAGGAGGCTTCTAAAGCAACTTTTACTTAAGGAAATTCAGAATAATAATGAAATTTCCAGAAGCTAAACAATAAATATTTTCTGACTCAATGTGCTCACTGAAATTGAAATGTAACAGGAGCCTGTATGCAAATTATGTAGCCTGCAGTCCTGGCCCATAGGGTCTTGGATTCATCTTCCTTGACAAAGGTACACCTGCTTCTCTACTTCTCTAACCTGCTCGTTTCATCTTAATCATATTCATTAACAGGTTGGTAAGGCTCTTTATATGGTTTGGCGAAATGATGTTCCTCTTCAATTGTTCTAAAATAGCATCATCAGGTCTCAGTGGGAGCACACGCAAACACATACTGTGAGAAACAAATTAAAGACTCTTAACGACTCTACCAATGCACTAAAAACCTTAGTTGAAGTATTTCAGAAGTCTGCAAAAGAAAATAACTCAGGCATTTTCCCTGGTATATATTTTTTTGTGTTTTTCACCATGAACATTCACTGCATTTTCAGTAGCTAGAAATAAATTGCTTTTAAAAGTAATTAGAAAAACCTACAGTGCTTAAAGATTTATCTAACATTAAATGGAATAGTAAGAGTATTAGGTGTAGAAAATAGACTTGTTAGTTCTGCAGAGATGTGCATTTTCTATGTGTAGGTATTCCGGGGTACATTTGAGAGTAGTCTGTTATTTCTGAAAGTATTTGATATGGGCACCATTAGAAAGACTTGAAGAAGGTTTTTACTGATTAAAAATTTATTAGTAAAGCCTTGACAACAACCCAACCACCTCTTAAGCATTCAAATAAGTGACAAAAATGTCCCAGAGGAGAAGAAACAGGGAAATTATGAGACAACATTTCTAGTGACTCCCCGTAATGCATTTTTTATGACCTCTGGAATATTAAATGAATACATCTGGCCTGCAATATTTTTTACACCTTTGTCTTTCAAAGCCTGTACTTAAAAAATCTTCCAGATTCATTGGCACAGAGCAAGTAATTTCCTGGTTTTTGGGAAAACCAAGATAAAGAGTTGTCCAAAAATAAAAAAGAGAAAAAAAAAAAAAACAAAGAAATGAAACAAACAAAAAAGTCAGTAGTTCCAGGATAATCAACAAAGACACTCCTGGTAGTTGTGGATTCTGGGCTCATCCCCCAACATTCATGCATTGGGTACATAACCCCTAGGCAACCATACAGTGAGTCCCATGGGGACTCAGAAAAACTAAGTCACCTGAGAGTGACTGACATTTCAGTAGAAAGATAAGATATGCACATAAACAGCTAAAATAACACAAGGGAGACTGTGACAGATATCCCAGGAGATCTTCAAAGAAGGTGCCATGAATAGGAAGTAATCATGTTTCACTGGGGAAGCCAGAGAAAGTGCCAAATCAAAATCAGTTGGAGTATCTGAATTTGGAGGGCGATGTGTCCTGAAACAGGCTGTTAGAACTGCAGGCAGGAAGGGACATCCAGGCAGGGGAAACAAGATATGCAGGAATCAAAGACAGGTTTGGGGAGATCTAAAGTTGATATGGTTATTACAGCACTCTGAAAGGAAAATCAAACAATTTTTTGTTGTTGTTTTTAATGGAGAGGGGCTTTCCATGGCTGTGGGTGGCCCTGAAGCTTACGTTCCCATAGATTCCCAGATGCTCCTTTTTAAAACTTTTTATTGGGCTGGGGATGTGGCTCACAGCCCGCTTGGCATGGGTGTGGCCCGGGTTGGATCCTTAACACAACATACAAACAAAGATGTTGTGTCTGCTGAAAACTAAAAAATAAATATTAAAATTCTCTCTCTCTCAAAAAAAAATTTTATTTTGATGCTGGGGTTTGAACTTAGGGATGCTTACCTTGCTAAGTTGCTGAGGCTGGCCTCAGAATTGAGATCCTCCTGCCTCAGCCTCTCAAGTAGCTGGGATTATAAGCATGCACCACTGTGGCTAGCACAAATCCTCATTTTTTAGGCCAGTTTACAGAGTCCAGCAGACTATGTACAAGTTAGTGTCTTTCATTTACTGTCTATATGACTTGGGATAAGCTCTTCATTTTCCCACACATCTATTTCTTCAAATACCTGCTGTAGAACTGGAAATGACCACCCTATCTTTCTAAGCGAATCACCCCCTACTCTCAGCCAATAAGTCAAAGCTCACCTTGCACTACATGGGTTAATTATTTGATTTGACTCAGAAAATAGCTGAATCCCATGGGACATATAACACAAGCCAGGTCAATATGGACCTACCTCCCAGGAATTTGCTGAACTAATAGGAATTCTTTTTATATGAAGGTACTAAGCTAATTAGAATGTAAGCCTAGAGCAGCTGGTAGAGTTTGAAGCCCACACAGGATTGCAGATTCTAAGACAGGGATTATCGCTTAATGGCACATCTGAGCTGTGCTCAGATCAATTTGAGAAGGTCTCTGTTGTTTTCAATCACTGGTGCCTGGATACACTATGATGTATGATGTGATGACAACACTAGGTCACAGAATTAGCAGCAAAACAGTCTTCAATTCAGTACCTGAACAAGGCCTCCTGGGCTGGACTTCACTGGAAACATAGAGTTGAGATCCTTACTTTCATAGAACTCTTAGGTGTTACTAAACCACATGGAATTTCTGACTTCAACTCTGTCTGCACATAATTCTCCCTACCCTATCTTCAAATGTAGCGATTCTTCCACATACACTATAGTTACAGATGAGACAAATTGATCCATTTGCTGCTGAATAAGTGGAACTTACTGATATCATTGATCAAAATACAGATATGACAATCTTTCATGTGTGATTTTAGGACTGTTTAGATCATCTTTTGGGCCTCACGTGAACAATTTCCATCTATAATGCTATCTCTAATTCTCATTCAATGCTGTAACTTAAGTGAGTGATGTTATTTTTGCATATCTGCAAGTGCACCGTAATTTATTTATTTATAGTAAATTATTTGCAGACCAGTGATTTAGCTCTGGTTCATAATACAAATAGCACGGTAATACCTGATTACTCCAATGCACAAATATGCACTTTCAGCAATACTGAGAACCATCAATGTGTAGACAACACAAAATTCTAGATCACACTCTGTCTGATTCCTGCTCTAAAAAAAGGAGCTGAACACAGGGACTTGTGTTTCACTGAATCCCTATCAACTAGCAGATTACTTTACCTAGAGAGTTCAATAAATGTTTGTCAAATTAAACAGAACTCCATCCCCTACAATAATAATACACAGCTTCACTCGCCTTATCAAGATGAACCCTGTACTGACTCAAAGCTAAATAACACCTGTTATTTCCTCCGTTTGGAAAATTCACCTGGAGCAAATCATCTTCCTCACCACTGGCAAAAAAATACCTAAGCTCAGGCTTGATGATAAATTTATATCCTCATAGGTCTCAAACTTAGCTTCACACTAGAATTATCTGGGGAGTTTTCTAAAATCCCAATGTTCATATTACACACAGGGACAATGGAGTCAGAATTTTATGGTGCACCCAGATGTGAGGGTTTTATTAAAGCTCCCCAGATGGTTCTGATATGCAGATAAAGATCAAAAAGAACCCCAGTAGAGCAACACTTGTCAAGGACACCATAGTTACTAAACTATTTCTGTAACCATATCAAGTATTTTTTGTCATCTATGTTGTGCTATTCCAGACTAGACTGAAAATACAATGGATTCATAATACCAGTAATAAAATAGTAGTTATTTGATACACTCCCCATCAATGGAATTGTTGAAATCTCAGTGGCCTAAATTCAAGGGAGTGGGGGGAATAGTACTTGTCTTTTAAGGATTTTTCCCTTCCCAATCTCCTTTCTCCAAGAACTGTCTGAGCTCCACCTGCTCATACAATGTGCTCCTGAAATCACAGCTGTTCTTCAGATCCCTGCTTCCCCAATGTCTACAGCGTTCCTCTTACCATGCTCAGAGGATTCTACATTTGAACATGCAACAATCACCTAGAGGGCTTGTGATGACAGATTCCTGGGCCCCACCTCCACCTCCTGAGCTTCTGATTCAGCAAGACTGGCTGGAGCTGGAGAATTTGCATTTCTGCCATCCTCCAGATATTGCAGATGCTGCAGGTCTGGAAATCACACTTGAAAAACTACTGCTGCAACTGATAGAGCCAATCATACTTGATGAATGATGTGCTCTTGCCTTGGCTTAGATATATGTTCAAAGAATAGTCCATAATTGGAGTCATTAAAACCATTTATGAAAAATATCTATTCATTTATTTAAAATCACTTATTGAGAAGTGGTTGACCAAAAAAAAACAAAAGCCTTGAATATTTTGTGTATGCATCTCAATGAGTTTGGGGAAAGTATACACCCATGAATTCATCACCAGCACCAAGATGACAAATAGACCTCCCCAAGATTCTTCCCATTCTCTTTCTTATTATGACTGGGGCCAGGGGCTTTGTTAGTAAGAATATTTAACATACATTCTGCCCTCTTAGAAATTTTAAGTATACAATACAGTACTGTCAGCTCTAGACATGATACCACATAGTAGATCTCCAGAACTTAATCAACTTGCATAGTTGAAGTGTTACAACTCCTTAACCATCACCTCTTTGTTGCCCATAGACCATTCTACTCCTTGCATCTACAAGTACATGTCTTTCAAATTCCACTGGAGAGATCATGCAGTATCCTCTCCCTGTGTCAGGCTTCTTTCACTTAGCACAGGGTCCTCCAGGTTCATCCATTGATCCATTCAGTGGTTTTTGGACTCCCCTGGTCTTTGTTGCACCTATCCCTCTTCCTATGCCCCTTACCAAAATAGGGAGTAGATCCTGTTAGTCCCTGTAATTCCTCTCAAATGTCCTGTTCTCCACATGTCTTCCCTATGTGGATGGCCATGTGTGGTGATTCCCTTGCTGATGCCATACCTGCGCCCCCCCGCCCAAAAAGTCCACCATGTTCACTACTGCTTTCCTCCCACTATGTCCTTGAGCATCCATTTTTAAAAGCATTCTGACCACATCATTAGCTTCTGGTACCTTAGTTAAGCTTCTGGCCCATCTTTCTAGATGGTCTGTATCTCCTGGTTTGTCATCTGGCAGTCCACTCTGCCTGCCTCTCCAGATCCGTCATTTCCCAAACTCTTCCCAGACTTCCTGAAACTGCTGCCACTGCATGGACAAGGGACAAGGGACAAGGATGAGGTAGATGTGTAAAATGTGAGAAGACACCCAAAATTTAGGAACCAGGATAAATGCTATTTTTGTGTGCTGTGTTTAAGGAAATAACCAAAAGTTATTACAGGTTTTTAGATGGAAAGTGAAAATTACATTGAAGTTCCACAGAATATTAATTCCTAAGCAAGTACACATCAGTCTCTGTGACCCACTAAAGCAAAAAGTGTCTGTAGTCCTTCTTTATTCCTATTCTGAAAATGGAAGAAGTTTTGAAGGCCCCAAAGGGAGACGACCCCTGGGAGTTATGGCCAGGCATGGCTGAGCGATTAATTGCTCTGATGTCACAAGGAGACATTATGAGTAAGTTTCAAAGGTATATGAGAGAGTGGTCACAGCTGGGATTTTGTCCACAAGTACAGGTAGCCCTTGGAGGTGACCTGTTGGACTCCATGATAGTTAGGACTTTTGGTGGTTGGTGGTTGGCAGTTGTTGCTGGCGGTCCTTGGCTATTAGTTCCCTAATTTGGGTTTGTTGTTTTGTCTTGTGTCTGTTACTGATTTTGATTCGTTGTTTTGTTCTGTTAGTTTTATATTTGCTAGCATCCTTGGTTGGTGTTCGTAGGATGCATAGCCAGAGTAGAGAGAGTAGTGTCATGTTGCAGGGGCCCAGGTCCCATCAGAAGGCAGTATTGAGGGAGCAGTATGAGGTCCTGAGGGACATTGGGTTTGGCGGGTTTGGCAAGATCAAATTAGCCCGCCATCGCCTGACTGGGTCAGAGGTGATCATCAAAGTCCTGCGGAAGAAAGGGCAGAACCTCCTGGTCCTCTCCGAACTAGAGATGATGAGGAGCCTGGAGCATCCCAATGTGATCCAGTTATTGCAGGTTGCTGAGACCAACAGAAATATTTACATGGTGATGGAACACACAGGTGGGGGTCGGCTACTGGACCACGTCCCACAGGGTGGCATGCAGGAGGAAGAGGCCCGCAGCCTTTTCCGGCAGGTAGTGAGTGCCGTGAGCTACTGCCATGACAAGGGCATTGTACATCGAGACCTGAAGCCAGAGAACATCATGGTGGATGCCAGGAGCCATGCTAGACTTATCGATTTTGGCTTCAGTGCCAGGTTCACGCCTGGGCAGAAGCTGCGCCAGTTCTGGGGCACTCTGTCATACTTTGCCCCCGAAATTATCCTGAGGCAAGCGTATGAGGGACCTCCAGTGGACATCTGGAGCCTGGGTGTAATTCTGCATTATATGTTGACAAGGAGGTACCCATTTGGTGGCAACACCTCTAAGGCGATGCTGAGTCAGATCAAGCAGGCAACCTACCGCGACCCTCCCTATGTTTCCTTGGCAGCACGAATGCTCATCCACCAAATGCTGACCCTGGACCCCCAGAAGCGACCCACAGCCAAGCAGATCCTTCAGCACCCATGGATGACAAAGGGTAAGCAGGATTTACCCCAGGATTATAGTGAACCAATCCCCTTCCGCCCAGACCCTGAAATACTGACCACCATGTTTGATATGGGTTACGATCTGCGTAAGACCTGGGTGTCCCTGGCCAAGAGGAAGTTCAACGCGGTAATGGCTACCTACCTTCTGCTCCAGCACCAGAAAAGCCAAGGGGCAGGCTGCATGTTCCAGGGGAAGCCTGTGCTTCCGAGGGTGAAGCCTCGCCCACGCCCTGTGGATCTTTCCCATTCCCCTGTGCTCCCAAAGAGGAGCCCCAGCGAGCCTGCCCTGAGCACCTTCCCCTTGCCCTGTGAGCCTCAGCTGCCTGAGGGCTCCACACAGGCAGGGCAGAAGCACATCAGGAGTGCCAGTGAGCCTGCTCTCCATCTCCACTTGCAGCCAGCAGGGGCCTCCACACCTGATGCAGGCCCTCAGCTGGACTCTGGGCAACCCCAGGCCCACAGAAGGCTCTTGAGGTGGGTTGACAGGAGGATTGCTACCTGTATCCAAGAACTGTGCTGTTGCTCACCAGGGGTCAGCAATAAGTTGGCTCCCATGTAAGAGGGCATAAAGGTGGCAGGTTCATTAAGTGTGGCTCCAGTGAAGGGAAGAGATGACCCAGGCAAAACCAGGGGATAGCCAGAGGACCCTGTGCTCTATGGACACCTTGTATGGGCATCGGATGTGTGGACTCCGAAACAATGCAGGAGCAAGATGTGCCAAGACCTCTGGTTTCTCTGCCCAAGGACCAAGCACCCTGCCCAAGCACCAAGCACCCTTCTGCATCCATCAGGACATCGGGACTCTCCTGTGCCTCCACCTGCAGAAGACATCAGAGACTGCTTCCCTGGGACCCTTCCTCTGCCCTATTCCTCTGTCCTGTCTCCCATTCCCCAGTGATGATTCTCACTAAATTTCAGACAAATTTGCTAATAAAAAAAACTATAAACATTTTGAACAATCGTTTTATTAGCATAGTTTTTTATTTGTAATCACCTCACTCTGGAAACAATCCAAATGTCCCGTAGCAAACCATGATATGTCCATACTGTAAAACGCTCTCAGCAATAAAAGGAGAAGACTTCTGATATAAACAGACATGGATGAAAATCAAATAATTTATGTTAACGGAAATAACATGGATGAAAATCAAATAATTTGATAACAGAAATAAGCCACATTCAAAAGGCTTCAATACTGCATGATTCCATTCATATGGCTTTCTGGAAAAGGGAAAGAAAACCAACCATTGGATGCCAGGGGCTGGCGGGTAGTGTTTAGGGGTTGACTGCAGATATCACAAGGGAATTGTACCTTTGCAGTGCTGGTCCATTGAACACAGGACCTTGTGCATGCGGGGCAAGCTCTCTACCACTGAACTACAGCCCCAGCCCAACTGAGCTACAGCTCTAGCCCAACAGGGGAACTGCTGTGGTTAGGAAACTGTATCTTGATTGTGATAACATGACTACATTAAAAGTAGCAGAACCAATAGCTAGGTGCAGATTTGCACACCTGTAATCCCAGAAACTGGGGAGGTTGAGCAGGAGGGTCACTAATTCAAGGCCAGTGTCAGCAACTTAGTGAGGCCCTAAACAATATAGTGAGAATTTGTCTCAAATTTTTAAAAAAAGGCCTTGGATATATGTCCCTTTTGAAGTAAAGAAACACTTGGTTCAATTCCCAGGACAAAAAAAAAAAAAATCCATCTAGAACTATAGACTGGAAAGCGTGAATTTTGTAGTGTGTAAGACTTTATTGGAAAAATGAAAAGAGCCAAGAATAACCAAGACAATTTGTTAAAAAATGAAATTGGAACTATTTCTTCAGTAGATATCAAGAATCATTATGAAAATGATGTGATTAAAGTAATTTATATTGGTTGGAAGAAGAGTAAACTGTTGATAAAAAATAAAGAACGTAGAAAAAGATCTCTGTATATATGATCTTGATAAATCATAGAAGGGGGTGGGGGCTTGTCTTTCCAGTAAGAGGATATGAAATCATTGGTTCACCAGGTTTTTTAAAATGCAATTTATTTCTGCCTAACATCTACAGTGATGAACTCCCTTCTGAAATGTTGTCTAGAAAGTGGAACTTTTTATCAGGAAATCTGATAAACTCCTGGTGACGGTATGACTCCATACAAGATGTGGGGAAACAGTTTAGCATTATTTACCTAAGTTGGAAACACTCATATCCCATGATCCAAGCAATTCTACTCCATGGCAGGAACACACACAACAGAAACGTGACTCCATGTGCACCAAGACACTTGGGAGTTTTTGTAAATGGAGCCCCAATGTAGAAAAGACCTAAATATTTATTAATAATGGAATTTGTAAAAAGTAGGGTTTTTTTTTTTTTACAATATTGTCGCATAAACAAGGGGATGAGAAATATACAATGGATGCTTTGGCTACATGGTGGCAAACCTGTCCCTTTCTCTGGGTCATCTTATCCCTCTTCATGGTGTCTGAAGGAAATTGCCTTAAGGGCCCCAATGTTCACTCTTTCCAGCAGTCAAGCTCTTGGTCATGGGACTTGGAGTTCCCCTTAAATAAAAGGTGCAATGGATCTCTTCCTGTAGAACCTGGGCTTGGCTCTGTGACTGTCTCTGGTCAGTAGAAAGAGATGCAAATGAGAAGGGGCCAGTTGTGTGTGCAGGCCTCCTGAGGCATCCTGGGTCTTTCCTTTCCCTCTTATCCCACACTCGCCCCACCCCTTTGGCCTATGAGAAAGACATGCCTGGGTGCCCAATGTGACTAAGGTGTCCCAGCCCCACCAGAGCAGCTCTAGTTGTCCCAGGGATACATGAGTAAGCCCTCCTTATCCCCCACCTCAGCTGCATAGCTGCATGTCCCACGCAGGGAGGAAGACATGTTCATGGGCATATGCCCTGTGGTTGGGGGTGGTTCATTTGCTATGCAACAGAAGCCATCTGTGAGGTGGGGCACTGATGAGGTTCAGGGAAGGGTGGATTGTGCCAAGCAGAGGCAGGGGAGAGGAAGAAGGGCTGCTGGAAAGAAATGAACAGCAAAGGCCACCAGTAGTCCCACGTGCGGGCCAGGAGCCAGGAGTCCTGGACCCAGGTAGGGTGGTGGACCTGCTCTCCCTTCCACCCTGTTGGCTATTTTTTATTTTTATTATTTTTTTTTGTAACACCAGTGTTCACTGTATTCATCCATAAAGAGGGATGTAGTGCCCCAACCTGGAAGCTCCCCCAAACCCTGCTTTCAACCAGAGCCCATTCCCAGCAGCAACCACAAGTTATGTGCCCACCCCTCCTGACATTTGCCTGTGTCCACATGCACACCCATTCATACCTCCTTCCTTCAAGGTTTTAAAAAATTAAGCCATGAGCTATTTATTATATTGGGGTTTGAGCTTTGTCACTTCACAACACATCTTAGAAACCTTCTCAGCTTGTGCACAGAGACCTACGTTGTTTGTTAAATTGTCTCATTTGTATCCCATGTGGAGGTGCCAGCATTGACCTCAGGGTTCCTCTAGGCGTGGACACTTGAGTTCCTCTGGCTTTTCTCTACTGTCTGTGAGCCTTTGGGCACACTGGCAATCATTAGTGCAGGACCCATTCCTATCAGAGATTTGGTGGGGTCAAAGGGTATGTCCTGAAAAACACAGACATATTGTTCCACTGTGATCTAAAAAAGTCCTGTGGATGTGCACTCCCAGAAGGTGGGTGGGAAACCCAACATCACTACATTCTTGTTGACGTCAAAAAGCTTTGGTCTTCAGAAATGTTTCTGAGTCCTGGGGAGGTAGCTCCCTGCTGGAGCACTTGACCTACACCCATGCTTGAGGCCCTGTGTTCGCCCCAGTGCCAAAAAGCAGTTGCAAACTCTCCCAGTCTGCTAGAAACAGATGTGAGTTCACTGGTATTTTGAATGTGAAACTTCTTGGATTAGTGTTAAAATGTACAATTATTTTTTCATGTTTATTGCCTACTAGTGTTTCCCCTAAAATATCCTTTGTCCATTTCTCTTTTATTAATTTGTGAGGCGCTTTATCTGTGAACTCTCTTGTGGTGAATATTGGCACTGTGTCCCCCCAGCCTGCCAGATCAGTCTCTTTTAATGTTCTTCTGGGCTCTTTCTTCACAGGGAAGTTTCTACACTGTGTGTCGTCCAGTCTGTTGTCTTCTCATTTCTGGCTGCTGGTTCCTGCTGGGGATGGCTGCGCCCTTGACTGATTGCACTGCATTTTCCTTTTCCACTCTCTCATATGGGCCTGGGTCCCAGGGATTCGTCCAAGTGCACAGTATCTCCACTAGAGAAATAAGGAAAGGAAGGTCAAGCAGGATCAGTGACATATCTGGGTCACACAGTTTCTTGTTACTTGACCCAGAGCCAGAAGAAGATCGCCAGGGTCTCAGGCCCAGGTAGGGGGTCTCCACTTCCTACCTCTGAGATGATCTGGTCAATGACATGTCCTGCAGTGCACAAGCATCCTGATGTCCCCTGCATGCTTACTGTTGCTGGAAAGCTGTTAACAGGTTTCCTCAACAGAGGCAAGACCTGCCTCTCCATGGCCCTGCCTGTCTTCCCAGAGCCACACAGTGGACCTTCAGTAGCCCAGATCCCTGTCTCCATCAGGCCCTCAGCAGATTTAGGCAGGATGAGAAGCAGCGATCCCAGATTGACACAACCCTTTCCTGTGGCATAGGCACTTTGAGAAAGATTTGCAAGGTCGCCCAAGGAAACAAACTCTGACCCAAGTGTGTTGGCCATGTCAGGCTTCTCTACATATGGACAGCACATTCCTCCTATCCCTGTCTGGCTCCTGGTGCCTTCATACCCATGTAATGCACCTACCTGCATGCCCATGACCTGGGATCCTCAAGGGTTGTGCTTCCCCCACCCCGAGAGTGGAGGAGACCCAAGCCAGAAGCCTGGTGCCCAAGGCCCTCCTGGTCTTCTTCTACTTGTGGCCCTGCCTGGTACATGGAAGCTCAGTGATTGCCAGGTAAAGGAATCAATGCCTAAACTGGTGAATGAGTGACGAGAGAGTAGAAGGAGACCTCCACACTCCAAAACCAATCCATTTGGTAAATACTCTATAGATTGGGCCTTGATCTGATCCCAGGAAAGTCCAGGCTCAGAGCTCTTCCCTGCATGCAGAGCCTGAAAATGTCCCATGGAATGGCAGGAGTGGCTGGGCATCTCTGTCTTCACAGGTGATGCCTGAGTTTCTGGAAGATCTCCACCCATTCTCCAGAGAGATGTGAATACTCATCTTCCTATGAGGCTATTCCTCTGCCCCATTATTCCTATCCTATGAAGAATCATATCCTCCATCCTTCTGGACTGGAGAAATGATTTGTGAGCAAAGCTCCCTCTTCTCCATTCTTTGGCCACAGAATAAAGTTGTTCCTTCCTCAAACTCATGTTTCTCATTGACATTTCTATGGCATGAGCCTCTAAACCTGGGTTAGGTCACTTTTCGTGTGACCCTGCCTAGTGGGTACACTCTTGGTGCCAGGCTCTAGACTGAGCTCTTAACACAAGTCATCTTATTGATGCTCACAGCTACCCTAGGGGAGAAATATAATTATCCCATTTAAAGATGAAAAACATAGGCTCAAAGGTGGTAAATGACCTTCACCAAGTCGTGAAGCTGGCAAATAGCAAAGCTGAGATTTTGAAGTGTTTTAATTTGTTCTAATTAGTCATACATGACAGCAGAATGCATTTCAACACATTTTATACAAACGAGGCACAACTTCTCATTCCTCTGGCTGTACATGGTACATAGTCACACCAGTTGTGTAGTCATAACTCTGTATAGGGTAATAATGTCCATCTCATTCCACTGTCTTTCTTCCTGATATTCCCTCCCCTTCCTTCACTCCCTCTGCCCAATACAAAATTCCTTCATTCTTCTCAGCCCCTCCCTATTATGGATTAGCCTCTGATAAGCAGAGAAATCATTAGGCCTTTTGTCTTTTGGGGGTTTGACTTATTTCACTTAGCATGACATTTTCCAGCTATATCCATTTACCAGTAGATGCCATAATTTCATTCTTCTATAAGCCTTAAAGATCATGGGAGATATTTCCATCTTCTCAGGTCTTCTTTCATTGCTTTCTTTAGTGTTATTCTGTAGTTTTCATTGCAGAGGTCTTTCATTTGTTTTCTTTTTAGATTGATTCCCAAGTATTTTATTTTATTTCTTTTAGTCCATTGAAAAGGGGGATGTTTTTCTAATTTCTCTTACAGCAGATTCAACAATGATATATAGAAATGCACTGATTTATGGGTATTGATTTTAAATGCTGCTACTTTACTGAATTCATTAATTAGTTCTAGAAGTTTTTGGTGGAATTTTTGAAATCTTCTAAATGTAGAATCGAATCGTGTGCAAATAGTGATTGAATTCTTTTCGTATTTGTATCGCTTTAATTTCCTTGGCCTGTCTAATTGCTCTGGCTAGTGTTTCAAGGACTATGTTGAATAGAAGTGGTGAAAGAGAGCATACCTGTCTTGTTCCAGTTTTCAGAGGGAATAATTTCAATTTTTCTCCATGTATCATGGTCTTGGCCTTGGACTTAGCATAGATAGTTTTTGTTGGGATATGTTCTTACTATTCCTAGTTTTTTTAGTGTTTTGATCATTAAGGGGTGCTATATTCTGTCAAATGCTTTTTTGCATATTTTGAGATCTATGAGTCTTGTCTTTAAGTCTATGGATGTGATGAATTATGTTTATTGATTTCCATATGTTGAACCAAACTTGCATCCCTGGAATGAATCCCACTTGATTGTGGTGCACTTTCTTTAAGTATGTTTTTGTATGCAATTTGCCAGAATTTTATTGACACTTTTGTGTATAGGTTCATTACGGATATTTGTCTGAAGATTTTTTTCCTTAGTGTGTCTTTGTCTAGTTTTGATATCAGGGTGATACTAGCTTCATAGAATGAGTTTGGAAGTATTCCCTCCTTTTCTATTTCATGGAATAATTAGAAGAATAATGGTGCTAATTCTTCCTTGTAAGTCTTGTAAAGGTCAGCTGAGAATTCAGCTGTTCCTGGGCATTTTTTGGTTGGTAAGTTTTTGATGGCCTCTTCTATTTCACTAATTGATCTGTTTAAATTGTGTATGTCTTCCTGATACAGTTTGAATAGGTTATATATATCTCTAGAAATTTGTCAATGTCTTTGAAATTTTCTATTTTATTGGAGTATAAATTTTCAAAATAGTTTCTAATTATATTCTAAATTTCCATAGTGTCTATCTTGATATTTCCTTTTTTGTCACTAATTTTAGTAATTTGAGTTTTCTTTCTCTTTCTCTTCTTTAGCATGGCTAATTATTTATCAATTTTATTTATTTTTTCAAAGAACTAACTTTTTGTTTTGTCAATTTTTTTGAATTGTTTCTTTTGTTTCAATTTCATTGATTTCAGCTCTAATTTTAATTATTTCCTATATTCTACTGCTTTTGGTGTTGATCTATTCATCCTTTTTTAGGGCTTTGAGATGTAATGTTAGGTCATTTATTTGTTGACTTTTTATTCTTTTTAATGAAATAGAGTAATGCAATGAACTTTCTTCTTAGCACTGCCTTCATAGTATCCCAGAGATTATTTTTTTAATATTTTGGGTTTTTTAGTTGTAACTGGACACAATACCTTTATTTTATTTTTATGTGGTGCTGAGAATTGAAGCCAGTGCCCTGCATGTGCCAGGCGAGCACTGTACGGCTGAGCCACAATCCCAGCCCTTATCCCAGGGATTTTGATATGTCCTGCTGGTGTTCTCATTTACCACTAAGTATTTTTATATTTCCTCCCTGAGTTCTTCTGCTACCCATTTGTCATTCAATAGAATGTTTTTTAGCCTCCAGGTGTTAATGTAGCTTCTTTTTTAAAAAATTTTATCATTGATTTCTCATTTCATTTCATTATAATCTGATAGAATGCAGGGTAGTATTTCCCACCCACTGTGCCTGGCACCTTTCTCCCTGTGCACTTCACAACTCGCTGAGCTGAAGAGAGCCTATTCTCTCCAGTTTCTCCAACCTGTGCTCTCCCCTGGGAAATGCCCCCAGTCTCTGGCTTTCCACAGGCCTACCAGGCCCAGACTGGCCCATGCAGACCCAGCTGCAATCTGATGGATCTGGGCCTAAGGTTCCCCAGGCTCTGCCTTATTGCAGTTCCAATATCTCAATGACATTTCTGCTTGCAGGGAGACCACCAGAGATATGCTCACACAAAAGAGTGATCCTCTGCTGCAGTCTGGCTGGGCACAAATCACGAGCCACTGAAGCAGGAACAAACTTTATTTCTAAACTCCACCAGCACACTCCACACACGCTCCCCGGGACTCTCCCCGGGAGCCATGCGGCTCCTCCAAGAACCACCAACCAGAAAAATCCCTCCTCCGGCACTTCCCCAACCAATGGGGACTCTCCGGGAGAACTCCAAAATAGTGGGAGAACTCCAAAGTAGCAGGCCGAGGGGACAGCAGGGATCTAATATACACAACTTAACATAACCATTATTATCTCAATGGCTTGCTGGCATCACCTCTCAACCACTCCTTTCTGGCAAAAATGTCATGCGTCATTCGGACTCGGCTATGGCTCTCCGCAATCCTCCAAAGAAGCAGCCAGAGGGCAGCCACCAGCATACCCAGGAGAAAGACCTCAGATGCAACAAGACCTAACAATAGTTCTCCAGATCCTGGCAGTTGTCCCCAGAGTGAGGTGGCTGCCCCATGAGTTGGCAGTGGTGGCGTGGTAGCAAACCTGCAAGCCCAAGGCCCTAGACTCCCAGGAGTTGGCCGGGGTCCCAAGATTGTGGCAGTCACATGTAACCAAATCTATGGGTACCCTGATAATGGACTTCCAGGTGGCAGTGGGCAATGGGCCGGTAAAAGGTCCCCAAGTGGACAAACATCCAGCAATTGAACAGTGATTTTTGATATTGGGCTTCCAGGCCATGACCAGTATCCCAAGATGGAGGCTGCTGCTTGAGATGGCTATGGCATTGGGTGCCAGTTGGTTCACTTTTGAAGACATCACTTCTCTCCAAGTCATCTCAGTAGTGGCTATGCTCTCATATGTCACATGTTTTATTGCCAGAAAGTGGGCCTGGCTGGAGTTAGTCTACAGTTGGTAGATGGAGATTAACAGGCAGAGAACCCTGGGGTGAGGTTGCCAAGCTGGAAATCTCCAATTGGAGTACTGCCAGGCTAAGAGTGGCCGGTAGTGTGCTAGAAAAACTTTTTGGAAAGCAGCTCATGATGAATGCTACTGACTTCACTGGGAACTGACTGGGGCATCAAAAGGACTCACTAGAAAGCTGCCAGGAAGCTACCTGTGGGGTAAGCTGCTGGATATTCTGGGAAACTGGATAAGGTTTCCATGGAACTTGGTAAGAAGGGTTCCTTGAGGGTGCCTCTGAAAACTTCCCGGCATGAGCTCCACTGGATATGTCTTATGCCAAATGTGTAGTGTGAGATAAAGACATAGTGAAATCACACCAGAACCGGAAAGAAGCTATTTTTCTTGGCAGCATCTGTCCTGAAACCCTCACTAGCAAAGGAAAAATGTATACAAAACCTGTCTCCAGTGTCCTGAGCAGGGCAAAGAGCCAGGAGACTAAAAATTGGTATCCGCAACAGCGTCCATGTTAAAACTCTCCTCCTTCTCATTTTTATTGTTCCTAGGCTAAAGTCTTAAGTGTTCCATACATGTTTGTTGAATAAATGTATAAACAGATAAATACTTCCACCCTTGCATTATCCTGTAGCTGCCATTAGTGTTGTCTTGGCAGCCTACTTCCCACAAGGCAATGGTATGGTTGAACTTTTTGGTCCCTTTGTATTTGGGTTTAGTCAATAAATTATGAATGAAAGCTCAGAAATGTACTGGTAAATGTATAACTGGGTGATTCGGGGGAGTGAGGGGTGAGGGGTTCTTTATTTGTAGTACTTACTTATTTCTACAATGCAAATACTACCCCCATGATTTCTTTCAAATTACCAATATAACCCAGAGTTGGGAAGAGATGCACACATTTGGCTTTTGCAAGCTAGTATTACCAATCTGTACTTTACCACACCACGTAAGTGCCAAAACATTTAATTACTGGTGCAGATCCTCTAGAACTTTCTTTCCTTTGTCACAAAAATTGTTAAAATTTAAGATAGTAACACCTCCATCAGGCTGGATCTCTGTGTGAACATATGGAGCAGAATTTCCTTCCTCCTGGTAATTAACAAATCATATGAATGAGAAATAAACATTTGTTTTAGTAATAAGAATTCTGGGGTCATTTGTCTCTTTAGCATACCCTAGTCTAACCTGACTGATAACCTCTTAACTGGTTTGATTGAAGTACTTTACACTCTTTCTAAATAGTCTTTTATGCCACTCGCAGATCTGTAATCATGTTTTCTTCTAATTTCACGTCTAATGAAAATATTTAATAATCTGTCTCCTCCCCTATGACAAAATATAAAGTTCCAACTTTTTACCAGAGCAAAGTTCTCCAAATGTGTTCTTATACTGTGTTTTATTTTACTGCTCACCATTTCTTTGTATAAACCTGCCATTCCTCAGCCTTTCTGCTATTCTTCTCATGCTTCACCTCATCTCTACCAGCACTTTGCATAGTCATTTGAACATGAAATGTTCATTGAATATTCTGCTTATCTGTACTTATCTCAATTCAATGACTCTGATTTCAAAGGCAATATACATACATAATTACACAAGCATCTAGAGAGAAAATGTTCTCTTTAATTTCAAATAAGTGCAGGGTACAAAGGTGTTTGCTAAGTAGGAAAAATCCTTTCCCTTATGAACCATGAATATATCTTAAACACACACACACCACACACACACACACTTTGTAAAACTTAGAGATAAGAAAGGCACAGTCGAGATAGAACTGACAAAAGAGAAAGGAATGAAAAGGAAAGAGGCAAGATAGAGCAGGACCATTAGTCAAAGAAAACTCAAAGACTAGGAACAGTGATAATCAGCAAGAAGCAAATTCACAGAAAGTACCAAAAACCAGTGCCTGACAACAGTCTGTTTCACCAGGCCGTAGACTAAAGAAGCATTGACAGGGAGGTACAGTGCGGGCTTGAGTCAAGCAAAACAAGCCAATAGCAGCTCTCTGGGAAAAGGTCGCCTTGTCTAGTTCTCATTCTTTTATGAGAGGTAGGCATTATTTCCATTCTTCTATTTAGAAATTAAAACTTAAAGGCATTAAGGAGTATGCTTCACAGCTAAGGAGCTACAGTTCTTCGCTTCCCATCACTCTTCCTTCTTTGGAGTGTAGTCCATCAAGCGCACCCTCCTCCACAATGCCCTCCCACAGGATGAATCCTGATTGGTTAAACCAATCCAGACCAGACCATCCCATGGCCAGTGATTGGTTAAGAGCTAAACATGTCACCCATTTCTAAAGGAAACACAGGGGTCCGTTGCTTTGAAGGTCCTGGGAAGGTGGTTCATTACAAAAAAACAGACTGTGGAAGAAGAGATGAGCTCTCCTTCTAGTGAGTGATATTCTGGGTAGCTTTACATGTACAACTGCTGTAATGTCTGGCTTTGGTCTGAAAACATTGAAAGCACTAAAGATGGCAAAGATAAAGATCAGAGAGACTGGGAATCTGTAATGACTTCTTGAAAGTGAAAAATTGACCACAAAACCACCATTTCTCCCAGCATCTTACTGTGAAATAATAATATTTTCCTGTGTGAAGCATTTGAGTTAAGGATTTTGCATCTTGTATAACCTCAATCGCCTTAAATAGTAAAGCAAGAATTTAAGTCCACATTTATGGGATTCCAAAGCTTATACTTTATACATGTTTTACCCACAAAGGCATTACTGGATGTCTACATGAAGACAAGGGTAAATTTTCTTACAAGCTGCTTCATTTTATTAGACAAAGATATATGTTTAGAAATGGATACTTAAAGAGAATAAGATCTCATAACTTAAAAGAATGACCTTTAAGATTCTCTTATTGAAAATGAATTGCTCTTCAGTCTTTAAGATACCTGTTATTATACATTATCTTCAAGTCAAATGCAGTCCTTCTTGGAAGACTTCTCGGTCTCCATACAATGGCGTTAGTGAATTTCAGGTATTTAGTAAATACTGTGAAGTATGTCAGCTACATGAAAGATAATTGTGATAGCATGTCAGGGTAATTGACTAACCTATTATAATGATTTGCAGTGATAATTTATTTTCTGCATTCCCTCAATTACTCTCTGCCCTTAGTAATAATTCAGACAGAATTAGAGTGTAATGATGTAATATATACGTCCACGTGGTTGACTTGAGGTATTTGAATGATTCTGAGAGAAAGAGATAATGAATGTAATAAGCAATGTGAAGTTGAGTTTTTAACTGTTTCAGGACTCTAAAATACACAGGTGGTTTAAAAAAAAAGTCTCAGAATTCAGAATTTAAAAGATCCAGTTCTCTTAGACAACAAGATCTCTAATCTTAAATTTGAACCCTGGAGGTTCTCTTTGTCAAAAACGTGGTCACACTATAGGAAAGAAGCACAAATCATGGAACATAAACTTATTTCTCAAAAGCAATACACAGTTAAAGGTATGTAAGATGCAGAAGTTAAAATAATCAGGAGATGATAACTAATTAGTGATAAAGCAGAAGCATTATAAATGGATTCTGAAGTCAACTGGGCTCATTCCGTAGTCCTTTAAAACTCATGACTTGTGGACGTACTCCAGATGGCTTTCTTAAGGTGACACAGTGATTGAAATGATCTTGGAAGTAATAAGTTCATACTGTATTATGAGGTGAAGGAGAACACATTTTTAGGTAGAAATGACAAGCAAAATTAGGAAGAAAGAATGACTAATTTATATATTGGTAGCATTTCAGTAGGACTATTACTGATCATAGTTTGGGGGCATTAAGACGAATGAGGCTGGTAACATGTTGATGAGATACAGTGAGATGCCCTGGGAATCTAGGAATAGAACATTCACAATTAAAATGTTTTACTACCTTTCACCTAAGAAGTAACTAAATATGAGTGGAAAGAGCCCTGGAATTAGACTCTGAAGACATGGGGTTAAATTAAGCCTACTGCACACTTTACCAGATCCTCTTCATTTAAAAAATCAAGAGAATGTTATCACTCAATTTGCATTCCAAATTAAATGAGGTAAGTTATGTTGAAAGACCCAACTTAGTTCTTTGCACAGAGAAGGCTCCATGAGTGTTCCTTCTTGAAAGTTATCCCAAATTAAAGCATGAACAGCCCCAAAGCGAATATTTCTGACTTATTTCTTATTAAGTTACTATAAATAAAGGTCAGAACCAACTAGAAAGTTAGCCAGTCAGCAATATATCAGTGTGGATTTATTGCAGGGCCAGAAAGCATATTGCCCATTCAAGTGAATGTCTTTCCTCTTAAATCAGTTCTTTTGAGTGTTCAGATGAATAAATCTCCACTGTCCTGAATTGAGGGAGTCCTCCAAGGCAAACACTCTCTATAGGGTCCTTCCCCTAGCACCAAGCTATCCACAAATTCTCCCACAGAGCTTCCTTTGCTATGCCCTTGGTGGGTAACAGGTGGCACTGTTGCCGATGGTCTATAAAAATCCTATAAAAGAATTTCCTGTGGAAAGGCTCTCTATCTCAAAGTTTGGACTGAGCAGGATCCAGCACTGTAATCAAGCTGACATCGCAATTTGTCTTCTTCCAACCACTGTAATTCCTCTCCTTGCCCACAAAGCGTTGTGGCCCAGTTGCTTTCAAAGATCTCAGGAAATGCCCTGTGAACAAATTAAAGAGAAGGCATGAATAACTGGTAATTAGCTATGCACCACACAGCACATTGCCAAGTTCTTCTGTGGCCACAAAGAGGAAATATTGGAAATGATCAAGGGAGACTGAGTGTACACCCCCTAACCCCAGTGGCTGCAGCAATGGAAAGAGGCATTTGGCAGTGCAGAGCAGGATATCAAAGGATCATGAATGTGAACATGCTAGGAAAAAAGCTCCCAACCCCAATTTCTTCATCTATGAAATCAGCATACTCACTTATCCCAATTTTCTCAAGAACAGAGAGAATTTAACATGTCTTGGGTTAGTGTATACTCTGGAGAAATTATGTTTTTAAAAACTACCTAAAACTAGTGGCTAGAAGTACCACGTCTGGAATCCTCATTTACCAGATCGATGACAGAAGACAAGTTATTAATCAAAATCCCCAATTATGGTCTTCCTCATCTGTAAGACCATAGAGAAACAGAAAGAATTAAATAAGACTGACTGGTAAGTCTACTAGTGGAGTGCAAGGCTCATTATAGACGGTTCAGAAATGTTAGCGCCTTGTTATTGGTCTCCACTGGGTGCTCTCTCATTTACCAATGTCCTTGTAAAACAAAGTGTCCAGAACCATGGAGGATGTGTGCTCAGGTGCTTTATGAACTAAAGGGCCATAAAATACATGGAAATGTATGGTATATATTTTTGTTCTTATTGTGTGGTCACCAGGGCTTCTCTCACTTCTTTTCTTCGCTTATACTGGTCATTGTGGTATTTGGAGTTTCTTCTGTATCCTAAGTAGTAATTTTTATTGGTTCAAGCCTGACTCAGAGAGAAGCTTTTACAAACATCGGTAAGTCAAAATATTACCATATTTCCCAGTGTCTGTTTATGAGCTGTTTATTCATTTCCATCAGGCTGTATGCCAGAGAGAGAGAGTTGGAGGAGAGATAAGTGAAAGGGTATAGCTACCAGACTTTCTCTTCTTTCATGGCAAAATTTATACACCCACATCAGCCAAGAAGCAATTTATATACATTTTACATATCAATGGGACTATAAAAATAATTATGGGCAATCAAAAACATATCACAAAGCAGCAACAAAACAATAGTACTGTGTAATCATCCAAAGCCATCAATCATTCATCAAAGCCATGTCTTTAGGTGGTAATTCACAGACAAGAGGACAAGCAGAGCCAGGGCTATATTGGAACCTAGTTTAAGAGCTTGAAGCTTAAAAGAACGAATTGTAAAATTTTAAGAAATTTGGCAAGTTGGTTGACTTCATGGTAGTGCCTTGAAATTGGCCATAGTGGGGTATTTATAATACAGAAAATGGTAAATGCTACTCCCCGCACTTTTGTAACGTTTTCTTGTTTATCTTAAACCCCCATGTTTCCTGTATATATCTTTTCTATCTTCCATCCAAAGACAAATTTGCCTAACTATTGAGTTTGGTATGGCATTTGGAAGTTTTGCTATCTCCATATTGTCTTGGAATCATTGAAATAATCAATAATCTCAGGAAGAAATCTTTAGATATTGTTTTGAACATATCTATGCTCACATATCTTGTGGCTAAAAACTAAGTTCTAATGCAGACTGTAATACACAGCTCATACTAAATGTTATGATTTAGATATGAGGTGTCTTCCCAAAACTCATATGTGAGACAATGCAAAATTTTGCAGAGGTTAAATGATTAGATTATGGGAGTTGTGACATAATCAGTAGATTAATACACTGATATTAACTGGGTGGTAACTGTAGGCAGGTAGGGTTTTGCTGGAAGAAGTAGGTCACTGGGGTACACCTTTGGGGTTTATATTTTGTCTGTGATGAGCAGAGTGCTCTCTTAACCCCTCTACACCCGCCCCTACTTCCTGTTTGCCATGTCTGGAGTAGCTTTCCTCTGCCATGTCCTCCCACCATGATGTTCTGCCTTACTACTGATCCAGAGCTGTGGAATCAGCCAACCATAGATAGATCCTCTGAAGCCGTGAGCCAAATAAGCTTTTTCTCTTCTATGTTGTTCTTCTCAGATCTTTTGGTCACAGTGATGAAAAAAACTAAAACAGAAATTGGTACTGAGAAGTGGGTTTGCTGCAAAACGTAACAGAGTCAGAGTCCCTGCAAGCTTCCCCTGAGAGGGAAGATAGGAGAAGTAAGCCAAAGCTGTTATAAAGATCTCTGCCAGTCATGTAGGATATCTGCTGAGGAAAGCTACAAGCAGAACCAAGCCAAGAGTGAGGCCAAGTGAGCTGCAACCAATAAGGTGGAGCTACACAAGACCTTTGGAGAGAATATCACAATGATATGTGCCCCAGATGTTGGATGT
Source organism: Ictidomys tridecemlineatus (assembly GCF_052094955.1). Taxonomy (NCBI): domain Eukaryota; kingdom Metazoa; phylum Chordata; class Mammalia; order Rodentia; family Sciuridae; genus Ictidomys; species Ictidomys tridecemlineatus. The sequence goes on along the minus strand of NC_135481.1, from coordinate 140,752,845 downwards.
GGAGCTATTGGACTTGTTTGCTCAGCTAAATTTTGGTCTTGCTTTGGTTCCATCCTTTTTTTTTTCCCATGTGCCTACTTCTCCCATTTGGAATGGAAATGTTTGCTCTGTGTCATTATGTATTGGATATACACATGTTGCTTTTGATCTTTACTGTCATAGTTAAGAGTTTGCTTTGAGTCTCAGATGAGATTTTGGACTTGGACCTTTGGGCACTGCTAGAACTCTTAAGACTATGGGGACTCTTGGAAATGCAAGATGTATTTTGCACTGTGATATGGGCATATGCTTTGGGGGAATGGGGTGGAATATTATGGTTTAGATATCAGGTGTCCCCCAAAATCTCATGTGTGAGACAACGCAAGAATTTTCAGAGATGAATGATTAGAGTATAAGAGGTATAACCTAATAAATGAAATAATTTACTGATAGGAATTAACTAGATGGTAACTGTAGGGAGGTAAGGTGTGACTGGGGGAAGTGTGACAGTAAGGTATGCCTTTGGAGTTTATATTTTGTCCTCCCCCCACCCTCCACTTCCTGTTTGTCATGTTCTGAGAAACTCCTCTGCTTGCCCTTCTCTCTCACCTCAGGTGCCTAAGGAGTGAGTCGACCAGAATGGAACTTCTGAAACCATGAGCCAAAATAAATTTTACTCCTTCAAGTTGTTCTTTTCAGGTCTTTAGGTCACAGCAACAACAACAACAACAACAACAAAAACTGACTAAAATGGTGTGATACTATGGTAATTGTGTACACTTTGAATAATTGCAATCTCAGTTATTGGAGTGGCAATCTCTTCAAGTCTTCTCTGGCATAAATTTTAGGTAGGTTAACCAGAGACTAAGGCATATATTATAGTGGAAAATATAAAGTAAAATTTCCTGAAGGCCCGTGGAAGAATCTTCAACTTCCTGGTTGGGGAAGGGTAAGGGTAGATGTGAGGAATGGAGTGATATTGAAGTTAGGTCCATGAGGGCTCCACCACCCTCCATCCAAGGCAGGAGGAAGATGTCTATGGATGACATACTGCTGATCAAAGAGAAAAACAAGCAAGGCAGTTCTGAACTAGCATCAAAATGGAAGGCTCATAGATAAACTTTGGGGGAAAGATATAAGAAAATCAAGCATTTTCTAACTGCAAAAATAGTGCAGAGTAGAAATTGAACTTAGCCACAGCTGGCATCTTGCACTGGCTGTAACAGGTCGATTCTGTCACTATTTTCATAGGTACCACACAACTGGTTAGGCTCTGGTCTGTTGTCCTGTTTACAGGAGCTAAACCAGGAACTAAGCTCTAGATATCATGAGAGCTACTCCCAAACCCCAAACTAACTTTGACATCTAGCAAAGTCACTGTAGCACCCAGAACCACAAAAACTCTGTTGCCACAACACCAAGATATTCAGTTTTCTTTTGCTGAACTCATTCCATACTTCTAAAGTGTGAAAAGATCGTGCCTATGGCCAGTCATGGTGGTGCATACCTGTAATCCCAGCTACTCAGGAGGCTGTCAGGAGGAGCTCAAGTACAGCTCTCAATGCAGAGAGATGCTATCTCAAAATAAATAAAAAATAAATAAATTTTTAGAAATTATAAAGCTTTTCCTTGAAGAATTGTATCCTTATTTACCTTTTTTTGTAAAATTTTTAAAATATATTGTAATTTTTGTACTTACCCATTTTCCTTATAACCAGGAGAATTCATTTTGGTGCTATCTAATCAAGTTCATGCAAACGTTACATTGAGGAGCATTTTTCTTAGTTGTGGCACTGCTTTCTTAATGACAGAAGGTCAGACTCAAGAATACCCAAGTATCAAGAACCAGAAAGGCAGAAGAAAATGTGTGGTGCAAAGAAAAACCTAGGGGAAGCGGGTTTCCTGCTTTACAAGTGGAGATTTAAGAACACATTATTGGGCTAGATAACTGGAGGTAATAAGAAGATTCAAAGGAACCACGGATCATTGAAGTGCTTTATCATTTTGATAAGTATGCTAAAATACACTTTTTATGATGAATGCTTGACCCTAGAAATCCTAAATAGAATTGCATTTAATAACAGCAAATGACATATTGTTAGTTGGGCTCTGGAAGACAGTAATTTCAAAGTAATTACAGAGTTATACAGAACAAGATGTCAGTGTAACCCTTTATTCCAGCTCCTAATATCTCTTCATGTTTCAAGAAGACAAGTACTGTCTGTCTGAGACAGGAATATAGCCTTCATATCTTGTGAGTTCTAGTTTGTGATTCTGTGAGCTGTTACACAGAGCTTCATGTTTGCAAACCCCTTTATGATCAATTATTAATCTCTTCCAGGATCACTCCTTGGTTATATGAATTCTTTTTCCTCTTTTTGGTTTCCATCAAAAAATCAGTACAACAGCAATATTAATTTTGCAAAATAAAAATCACCCATAATCTCCAAACCTAACTTTTTATATTTGCATAAACTTTCAGCCTGAGCCTTTATTAATACATATTTACTATAGCAACAGAACTTATTAAATATTTAATATTTTTACATTAACATTGTCTCATACAAATGGCCTTCTTTTTCTTATGTAATATTGGAATATAATTTTAATATTTTGTCAGATTTCTGCAAGTTGATGTTCCAGAACAATAGCTCTACATTACGAAACATTGTTTCCTGTTTCCCCTTTACAATGAAGGCTGAGAGGAAGACTTGTGTAATGAGTTGCTAGTTCCCAGGTACTAGCACTGAATTTGGCGGGTAATACGCACGAATAAATATTTGAGAAGTTGATTAATAAATGATACTGTTGTTCTCCTCTGATGTACTATATCTTTAGGATGAGTTTCCAAATATAAGAGATTACTGGGTCAAAAGGAATAAAAGTTCTGAGTTCTCACTATGTATTTGCATATTGCTTTTTAAAAAGAATTACATCCATCTTTTAAGCTTTAATTATTATTATTTCAAAATTTGTTCTGGCCATCAAAAGAAATGAATTACAGTAGATGGGGTAGAGAGAGAAGATGGGAGGGAAGGGGAGGGGGGATAGTAGAGGATAGGAAAGGTATCAGAATACAACAGTTACTAATAGGGCATTATGTAAAATTGTGGATGTGAAACCGACGTGATTCTGCAATCTGCATTTGGGGTAAAAATTGGGAGTTCATAACCCACTTGAATCTAATGTATGAAATATGATATGTCAAGAGCTTTGTAATGTTGTGAACAACCAATAAAAAAAATTTAAAAAATAAAAATAAAATAAAATAAAAATGTTGTCCATGTGGTTTTTTAAAATTTTCATAGTGGAATATACATAGCATCACAGGGTTAGTGATAATTTTACTTGTCCTTTTCCCCAGCTGAGCATCTGGACAGTATCTCAATTCCTTCTGAGTCCCAGGCCCTCATATAGGACTTGGTATATTGTAGATGCTCAAAGAATTTTAAGTCAATGAACTGTAGGACATATTGACCATGCTGTTTCATGTGATGTTGTAGAATATTTGAAAGACAAGACAAAAATAATGATTGAAGCATAAGTCCCAGAGGCAGGCTTCAGATTCTAACCCTGACTCTGCTTTCTATGTCTCTGGGAACAGGTGGGTTAATGACTGCAAAATGGAGATATTAATATCTCCTGTGTCATACAGTTGTGGTGAGCATCCATGAGCTGACACAAGTAAGTGCTTGGCTCAGTGGAAACACTCAACAAATAGCACCTATTTTTATCTGGTTAGTTTATCTGTACAGTCTTCCTGGTTCTTTATAAAATTGAATGGCCTCTTAATGTGCTGCAAAGATTAATTCCTTAATTGTTTTATCAAATTTAATGCAGCTGCTTTCATATCATGTAGTTTTAAATTTAGAATTTCTTTTCTTATTACCAGATGAATGAATTTTAAAGATATTATATATTTAAAATGATCAATCTTTCATCTCCTGAGTTTTTTTCAGACTCTTGCTGAAAAAGTCCTATAACCCCAGGTACCTAGTTATCATTTTAACTTACTTTGAGTATGTTTTTAAAGATAAAATTTGAGAACTATTTAACTGTTAATGTAGCCAGAGTTTATTTTAGTGAATAGCAAAATGTACAAACCTAAATTCTCCCTTCCTGTCCTCAACCTGTTATCTCATCATTAGTAATTAATGTTTTTTTTACCTTTGTTTTTCCATATTTTTATTGGTAAATTGTAATTATACATGATGGTGGGATTCATTGGCTTTCTTACCTTCTGGATTTGAACATGTTAGTTAGGTACTTCTGCAATGTTCCATATATGGATCTATTTTGGTTTTTTTTTGTTGTTGTTTGTTTGTTTGTTTTTTTAGTTTTTGGTGCCAGTAACTATGCTAAAACCTTCACTGTGGATTTCATAACACATTCTAATATTTAGTAGACTGCTTTCCACCATATTGACCTTACTTTGAATTATCTTTTGAATATTTTGCCCCATCACCTGAAGATTAGCTTGGCTGTTAGATTGGAATTGTTTTAAATGTATGAATTAATGTGGTTTGCCTCCTTAAAAAACATGACCCTTTGTTTGGCAAGGTGACCAGCCTTTCAAGAAGGTTTTGTCACTTTTAAACACATATCTTACCTATCAGCAAATTTCCTTCTAAGTATTTTGTGATTTTTCATTTTGTGAATGGTAGTCCATTTTGTCACTATGCTATCCAGCTGATGTCATTCATGTGCCAAGATTCTATTGATCTCCGAGCATTTCTTTTGTACCTGGCCATTTTAATAGGTGCTTATTTATAATTTCAGCATATTGTAGACTTTTCATGTATCGAGGGTGGCTGAAGCTGCAGAAGCCTAGCACCCTGTTCACCACATCAATCACTTATATGATGTACTGCTCGTAGAGAGCAAAATTCTTCTTACTCCACTGGCAATAGCTGCATCCCATTCTCAGAAATGATTGATTTACTTTGGTGACTCGGTGAACAGTTTGTTTTCAAAATTTTTGAGTCAACATTTAAAAATTTGGTGAATTTTAACATGGTCATCCAAAATGTGATCTCTTTTTTTAGCCATTGGTATATATTCTACAGCCCAGCCAGCTCTTTCCAGTTAGCCATATCCCTCTGATAGAGCACCTACCTGCCATGCTTCTGTAGGCTCAGTCACCCCAGTACTCAAAGGTTAGGGTCAGTAGCCAGCAGTTCACACTGGCATTTTTCTTTGGAGTGGAGATGTATATCTTTGCAAATAAGTCCTCAGAAAGAATGGGAAAATAAAATGATAGACTTGGAGAGAGGATGACAGCGTATTTTTGTTGAAGCAAAGTCGACAAAATGCATTTAGTATAGCTGATCTTCTGATGGGTTTAGAAATGCTTCAACATTTGAACAACTTACTTGATTCTTGCAGAAGTCTGTTGCTATGCATAACCCAATTTTCTTTCTACTAGAGAATTTTATAAAACATTTGCATACCAAGACTTGTAAAGGTTATTAAGTGAGCATAAAAAATGCTTTGTGCTTTAGAGTTTCAGCTTCGCAATGCAACATTATTTTTTCTTCACAAATATTAAAAGTAAAGGTATTTTTATAGCTATACAAGAACAACAGTAAAAACTTGACATCCCTGAATAACACAGCTTTCATCAAACGGAGCTTTCATCAAATGTGGAGGTAATGACCTTTCCTTTTTTATTCTTATTGACACTATTATTGCCTCAGACTCCCTCTCGTTTTCCTATCTTTATTACCTGATGAACAAAGCTCAGAGCCACTCAAATAGTATTGTCTTATAGATTACCCAGTGGCTTTCCTAGCCTGAATTATTGGTTCCAGATGCTGCTTACAACCTTCCCAATACAGCTCCCAGGATTTCAAGTCATTCTCCTGAACCAATCAATTAAGTTATTGACAAGCAATATAGTGGAAACCCTCTGTATAAGTAGCACATGCTTTCTAAACGTTTCCAATGTCCTCCAGCGAGATTCAGAAGAAAAGCAAGGAAGGGAAATAGAGGTAAGAAGGATGGATGGAAAAAATGGAAGGAGGAAATTCTAAATGTCTCCCATTGGCTTGTAAATGACCAGCTTCTCCATGTTGTCTTCACATCTTCTACCTTTTCTAAGTGTCTGTGTCAGGATTTCTTCTTCTTATAAGGACACCAAGTTATACTGGGTTGGGGCTAAGCCTAGTGACCTCATTTTACCCTAAGCTCCTCTTTGAAGGCGCTGTCTGGAAATGCAGTCATATCCTGAGGTACTAGAGCTTGGGATTTCAACATATGAACTTGAGGAGACACAATTCACCCTATAACTAACTTTTACTAATCCTTGGAGGCACTTTGGATACCTTCCAAGGATAGAAGAAATAAAACTACTCCCTCAAATCCAGAGTGAACCACCCTCAATATTTTGACATTTTTCTTCTCTATTTCATTTCTTATAATGTGTAGTTTGGGTTTTTTTTTAATGTAACTAAAATTACTTTGTATATGTGATCTCGATTCCTGCTTCTTTCAATTAACATTATAAAGTGAGAAGTTTGTAAATATTGCGTGCTTAAAATTATGTTATTTCCTCCAAATTTAGAGATCTCAGGGGAATTTATTTTATAAGACGAATTGCATCGTGTAATTCTATGTTTGCCATAAATTCCATCAATTGGTTTATGTAATAAAAAGATTATTTATTGAATGTCTGAAATAATCTAAGGATGAGATTTCAATTCTCTCTAAAATAGGAAACTGTAACTCTAAACTCTAAACTCCTCATTTTCTTCAGTCATATGTCTCCTTAGGCTTTTTATTTCATTCATGAATGTTCACATTTAAGTTTTTTTAAATAGCAAGATTCATTGCTGTTTTCAGATTTAATATCATGTATTAGCATGGTTTTCATCTTTTATATTTCTAAGCTTTAAATGTTTCATTTTTAATTTTCTCTACTTTTCCATTATTACATTTATCAAGAATCTTTTTTATTAGCATTTTCAAGGATGTAGTTATAATATTGACTTGTCATATCCACCATGTTGAAATTTGTTTCTTCTTTCATCTTTATTTTTTTCATGAAATGTTTATCCTTTTATTCTTTTAATATTCTAACTGAATTCACAAATTGTTGATTTTTCTCTAAGAAATATATCTTAAGTACTACACTGTCAACCACCCATGAATTTTATAGTGGTATGCAGGGTTTCTATTTATTTATTTATTTATTTATTTATTGACAGTGTCTTTCTGTGTTACACAACTCCTGGGTTTCTGCAGCCTCCCAAATAGCTGGCATTACAGGCACAAAACCACCATGCCTGCCTTTGTAATGTGTTATTGTTATTAAAATTCTGTCCTAATATCCCTAATTAATTCCTTTTCAAGAACTCAAACAAGAGAGTGGTGTTGTCCTTGGGATTTCCTGGGATAATCCAGGCGAAAGCAGTCTACCAGTAGGCTAACACATTAGAATGGATTACAGGGTGACAGTGCAGGACAAGCTCTGCACTTGTTCTCTCACAACAGAAACTGGGTGGGTGGAACATGATGAAGAGCACCTCTCAACTTGGCTGTGCACAAGCTGCAAGAAGCCATTGGGACACACGACAGATACGCTCATCCTTTTTTGCCTCAGGTATCTCAGACTCAAAATTTTTTTTTCCTGAAAAAAATAACTCCACAAAAGAGGAAAAGAAAAAAATAAAAGAAGAAGAAGAAGGAGGAGGAGGAGGAGGAGGAGGAGGAGGAGAAAGAAAGCATTAATTCTTATGCATGGATGTATGGTAGTGAAAAAAAAATCATGTTTTGGTTTTTAGCATTCACAATTAGGAATGATGTTAACTTTCACCAACCTAGATAATATGTATCTCAAATAGATGAGCTAGTCCACACTTATTAATAATGATGCTTATGTAAAAAGCAGAGCAAACATTTGGATGGAACAAAGAAAAACATTATTATTTTCATTCAGACTGTAATTTGTAATATCAATGTTTATGTATCCGGACAAAATTGAAACACAAAAATAATGATGAATTTTTTCTTTTGTAAAAACATTCTCGAATATTACAGCTACGTGTATTTTTTCTAATACAACCAAAAGAAAAAAGCCACAGCTCCTGAAAATTACCAACATTTGGTGCTTTTAAAAGTCAGAGCATTGTTCTTTTGACTGAAATGTGCTTTTTAAAGGGGGCATTTCAAGCATAAGTGTTCTCCCCTGACTTGCCATGGAACACAGGATTGTATTCTCCTTTGTTGCCAGTTTCCTGAGCTCCTTCCTGTCACTTTGCATCTTTTTACCCATATGAACTTTCTAAGATCCAGTGTATGAAGGCTGCCTGACCAGTTAACCATAATCACTAAGTGCAGTGGCAATTTCGTCTCTCTTACCAGCATCGACAATCCATGAGAAGACTGCGTTTCATACAGTGAAGTAGGAATTGGCAGCGGGTGGTTTTCAGTCATTTCGACAGCACCTCATTGAGCTGGTGCCGCTTTCCAAAGCTCAGCAGGAAAATTGCTCAGTTGTCAATCCATACGTGAGGACGTGTAGTTTTGAAGAATTTCCCTCAAATCCTGCCTAATTTATGATAAAGCCATTGGCTGCCTTTGACCGCAGCTAAGGCATTAAATCAATGTAATCAGAGTATTTGGTTTCACACAGAAGTTGTTTGGGTTTGGTCATGTTTATTTAAAGAATCCAGGTTATATGTGTTGTATATATATGCTATGTGTGGATCTAGGAAATTATAAAGCAAATTTTCTAGATAGGATCTGAATAGATTCTTATTTCTGATCTCAAGATGAGTATCCTTGTAAATTTCAGGCCCTAAAAAGAAAGAAAATCCTAGGTATAAAATTTAAAAAAAATGTTTAATTCCATGCTGTCATATTGACATTGGTGATGGTAATAATGGAGAATGGATGTTCTTTAGACAGGACATACCTGAAGAGTAAATTTAAATATTTAATTCTAGGCTGATTTATGCCTCTGGGGATAGGGGAGACATGACAAATAAAAAAAATGATAGACATGATATTTTGACTCCAGTAAAATCCCGAAACATGTCATTTAGAATGGACTGGGTGCTCTGTAAATGTTGGTTTCAAATGAGCTCAGAAAATAATCATTAGAAGAATAATTACTTTTTCAATTTATAAATTTGATGCAGTCAGTTGCCTCATGTAAACCCCGAGTTCTGTCTCTTCCATGGTTTTCATCAATTTCATACTCAATATCTGCTACCAAAATGGAAAAATTTGGCCAAATATAATCTAGAAACTTGACATTGCTTTCAATAATAAGAAGCATAACTCAAACCTGTGTAAATAATGCATTCAGAAGTTGCTTGAAGGTTTGAACTTTTTTCTTTCATTTCCTTGGATCTATATCCAGTCCTCATGTCCTTCCCACAGGGGCTAGAGACACCTGGAATTAGGAGGAACACCTAGGGGTAGACCTCTCACATGGCTCTAACACCTGAATCTGAGAGGATGTTTCCACGAGTAGAAGAAGTAGGTGGGAGCCAGAGAGGAAGCTTAGAGTTGGAGTTGGTAACCCAAAGATGTGAGTTAGCCATGGGAAATCCAAAGGCTGATACTGGGGAAGAGAGACTCAAGTACGCCATTATTAAGACAAGGGGAGAGGGGCTAGAGGGGCTGCTTTCTCTTCTGTGGCTTGTCCACACCAGGAGCTGTTTAAGGAGGAGCTATAGAAAGCACATTGAGAATTGTTGGGAAAATGCTAAGAATTCCTTGACACTTTTTCTCACAGTTTGTGTCACTTGTAACTAACAGAGATGATGGTTTCCTGGGCTTGGTCAGCACAGGGCAGGGGATTCAGCTTCTGCCTTGCTCACTGCATCCCTAGTGCTGGGACTACCACATAGGCAGTTTTTCCTAGGAGCAGCCATGCTAAGAGAGAGCCCAAGCCAATGGAGAAGACACATGGACATGCTCTGGTCAGCACTCCTGTTGGCATCAACCACCAGGTATGTGAGAGAATGTTCCTTAAAGTAACTCCTGTCTCTAGCATTCAAGTCACCAATTGCCTTTGAATCTTTCCAGCTAATCTTTCCAGCACATAGATAGGCCCTTCCCACTGGAGCCCTGATTATACTAAAATAGTTGTTTTGTGTTGGTACTTACTGGAGACCTATTGCAGTGTAAAAGTAGCTACTCAAAAATATAAAATGAAGATAGCAAATTTTTTTTCCATAAAATGATCTAACAAGGATAAAAGCAAAAGTACATTCACTAGATGGATAATTGTATGCAAAGTATGGGAGATAACATAGTTATCTGGCTTGTACATTCACTTTAGGTTTTAAACCTGTATTCTGAAATTATCAAACATGTCTCCCTCTTTAGAAGAGTGAGAGAGTTCCTCAGTTAAACACCTTTTTTAAATGTCAGAGAATTAGATTAAACTCAAAATCATGAAGAAGGCAAAAAGGAGAGTCCAGTTATGTGATTGCTCACTGCATCACTTTATACCCCCTGAATGTATAAAATAGTTCACAATACATTTTTAAACTGAAGGACACTTTATAAAATGGGTGTGGATCATACACAACAAAGGTCTGTGTGCGTGTGTACGTATATGTATTGATGACTGGAAGCCGAACAACAAGGTGAGGCACAGGTAATCTGTAGGGACACTACAAGATTATAGGGTAGAAACTGTAATACCTCAGATCCACACTGCAAGAAAGAAAGACACATAGACAACATGAAAAGACAAGGGAACAAAGTGCCCCAAATAAACCAAGATACTACAATAACAGAATCCATTGACAGCGTAGTGGATGAAATGTCAAGAAGGAGTTCAGAATATATATAATTAAAATGATCTTGTGAATTAAAGAATAACATAAGAGAGCAAATACAGGTGAAAATAGCTCACTCCAACAAAGAGATAAGAGAGCAAATACAGGCAATCATTGATCACACCAATGAAGAGATAAAGGAACAAATATAGGTAGCAAAAGATTACTTCAAGAAAGAGATTCTGGAAAAAAATAATCAGAAATCCTTTAAATGAAGGAAACAATAAACCAAATAAAAAAACTCAATAGAAAGCGTCACCAACAGACTATATCACTTGGAAGACAGAACCTCAGATAATGAAGATAAAATATAACCTTAGAAATAAAGTTGACCACACTGTGAATAGGATAAGAAAGCATGAACAGAACATCCAAGAATTATGGGATAGCATCAAAACACCAAATCTAAGATTTATCAGGATAGAGGAAGGCACAGAGATTCAAACCAAAGGAATACACAATCTCGTCATGAAATAATAACAGAACATTTCCCAAACATGAAGAATGAATTGAAAAATCAAATACAAGAAGCTTACAGGACACCAAGTGTACAAAATTACAATGGATCTACATCAAGACACATTATAATGAAAATGCCTAGCATACAGAATAAGGATGGAATCAAAGCCTCACTTGAAGGAATGCATCAGATCCCTCTATCACTTGAGCTTGGTAATCTGGAAGCTCTTCATTTTGTCCAAAGTAAGTTATGGTTAGTCATTTAATCAACAATTAAGCTAGATGACATATATGTAAAATATTACATATTTTAATATACATGGTACAAATGTCAGGTTCCTTGGAACTCCCCCCCCCTCAAAAAAAGCAGTTTCCTCCTTATCATAAAAGCTGCAGAAGAAGAAAAGGAAAAGAATGAACATTTATTTAGTACTTTACCGTAGTCATAACCCTTAACACTTTATGGCACTCACCAAATCCCAGATACATCCTAAGAGCTTTGCGTATTTAAACCTCATGAAACCTTATGAAGACACAACAAATAATAAAGCAGTAGTTTTATTATTTTTTAATTTTACAAATTAAGAGACTGAAATGCAGCCATGTTAGGCAGTTTTCCCAGTGTCACAGAGCTATGCATAGGGAAGTAGAATGTAGCCCAAACAGGATGGCTTCCTGGGCAGTCCAACACCTAGGGTGCCTCCTCCCCATGTCTAGTTATTTTTCCTAAGAGTGGTCAGGAAACTTGTCAGAGACACACAGATAATAAATAGTGGGATTTGCTTCATTCCAAGATCTACTGGAGTCTAACTAAACCTTTGACATTATGCTGTCTAAAATCATTATCAGATGATCCTTGATGTGATAAACAAGCTTTCTTCTTCTATCATTTGGTCTGTATTTTTTTTCTGACAGATTTTCTTGAGAATCTTTTTGGTGGAAAAACTCCATATTCAATTTTATTGACTTCTATATTTATAACTGGGCTTACTTTACAGAGAGTATGGTGTGGCTAATTTTCAGTATCTTTTGTTTCTCAACCCAGATTTTTGGATTTGCTAACCCTAAAACACAGAGAGGAGCTGGTACATGACTAAAACTAGTTTATAGGAGGTAAATTTGGGACAAATAAATATAAAAATGATATGGAGCTTGTTATCCCAAGATAGTAAAAATGTAAATAGGCTCAGAGATGGCTAAGATAAATTTGTAAAGACAGCCCTTTAAAGATGCTATTAAGGAAAATTATGTATAGAAAAAACACATTCTTATTTATGGAATTTTGTCTAGATTGTACATTTTTTCATTTTATCATTTTTGTATCAAATTTTGGCTCTTCTTGTTCTCACACTAGTTTCTTAATGAGAGAAAGAGACTCCTTTGGCCTTTTGGTTTTACTTGTAGGATTCTGAATGAGAGAAGAACAACATAAGTGCTAATGCCCTGCATGCTGGCACAGTGGCTAGATCCCACGGTCTTGGTGGGTTCTGAGGCTCCATCTAGCCAAATATTCAGTTGTACAGAGAGCCCTTGGGGCTAAGGTAGCAGCTCAAAAGTGTGTTTCTTGCGGCAATTCGATGATGGAAAGACTAACATTAAACCACATTAGTACAAATTTACTCATCACTAAGATAAAACAGGCTCAAAGTACTTATGTGGGATTATTTGTTCAGGATTATAAGAACTCTTGGGGTACAAGGAGTCTAATTCTTTTATAAGACAGAGAGGGATGCTGAGGCCCAGCATCCCAGTTGTCTATGGATGTGTAACAAGCTATCCTTCCACATTTAGAAGTTCAAAACAATAATCATTTTATTGTAGCTCACTATTTGTGAGGCATGAATTTGGACAGAACTCAGTTGGGTGATTTGTAGGTGGCTTGTTTGCTGCATGTGGTGATGACTCTGCTCATTGGTTGTTATTTGGCTAATAGGGGATCTTTCTAGCTCCCTAGATTTGAAGACAGGTCACCTCTGTTTAACCACAGAACAATTCCCCAAGGCAAATGGGTCAATCTGGAGAATTTCAAGTTGCTCTCCAAATATATTTACCAATGACAAAAATACTAAGGCTTTGTCACGGGGTAAGTGCTGACAGAGTGTTTAGGGCATTTTCTTATCCTTAGGTCTGCATTCTCCTGGGTCTTGCATCAGGTTCATTTCTTTAAAGCAGGCCATCACCTGTTAGCTATTAGCTGTTTTATTATTATTATTATTTTGCTCCCTTCCTGGTGGTTGAGTGGCTTAAACTTTGCTGGGGACCCAGGAGCATTACCTTTGTTGGTACATGCACCTGTCAGAAGAAAATAAGGGGCCTTGGGGCTTGGGTCTGAGTGAGTTGGAGCTATGCCACTCAAGCCAAAGGTTCTGGTGTGTTCCGTTCCCAACACCACTGCTTCTATTTCTGTTATGCAGGGAAAAGAGCTACCGGGTGTTGACAGACGGCAGCGATATGGATTATCATTATTTCCGGATGAACCAGCTGTTCTCAAGAATGATACTTAATATGAATCTGAGGTTGGGTGCCTCTTGGTCCTTCTTGGATTCTTTCTCTTGCTTCCTGTCAATGATAAAATGTGGAAACACACCAACTTAAGAATTAATTTCCAGCACAAACACCATAGCAAGCATGTCAATAAGCACCTGCTGTATCCCTCAGTTCCAAGTATATATGAACTTCGTTTTCAATTTACTTTTCAGTATCTACATTTTTATTTTCTATCCCCCTGGCACCCCTGAACCTTCAGAGGATCAGAAAAAAGTATCTGTAAGGAGTACCTGTGTGAAGGATGTGTATTCAATAGGGTTATTTGCTTAAATTGTAAAGTAGATTAATTGAAATAGAGAATTACCGAATATAATAAAAGTGAAATATATACGCTCTGTTGTTAAATTGGTCTGAGTTCAAATTTTAGCTCTGCCATTTACTTACCATGGAAGTTTCAGGGACTTTAAAAACTTTGATCCCCAGTTTTCTCATCTGTGAAATGGGCAAACTTCCTATCTCATATGGTAATTTTAGGGCTGAAACAAGATGGTAGCTTTACTTGCTTGGCCTGGCAGGCCTTAAATTTATTGAAGTGCCCTTTGCTTAAGAAATAGGTCTCTGAGTAAACAAGACATGTGGACATTTAGGAGGACATACTTTTGTAAATAAAGGCCAAGAGCTGTGAGCTCAAAATAAATATTTTTTCAGCATTCCACACTGTTGCAGAGACAGCAGAGAAACCCAAGCTCCTTATCCTGAAAAGGTGGGATGGGGTGGAAGTCTGCAAACAAATCTAACACAGGAAGAGAGTGACTTTAAGAGGGCTCCAGACATATTGAAGGAGACTAAAACCACCCTGCTCATGTGCAAGAAAATCCTTCCCTGATAAGCACAGGTAAGCTGTGTAGAGTCAGGATGGGGCTCACCTTAAATTCTGTGGGGTTTTCATCTGACTTTCAACTTTGGTCACTAAGCAGAGAAAATCAATACTCTAGAAGAATTTTTTATGACAAGAAAAGTAAAATTCACAGAAATTAAGAAACCATGAGAAATGTGTATATATATATATTTAAAATTTGCTAATTTTCTGGGGGAGCAAAAAATTAGAAATCTTGGGAAATTTAGACTATATATAATGTGCTTTTAAAGTAATATTTAAAAATTGGCTAATTTAGTAATGTATAAATATATGCATTCTTGTCAACAGTTTTTACCCATTTTTAAATTTTGACATAATTTCAGAGAAAAAGTGTGAAAATAAATAGTGCTTAGAATTCCTATATAAACTTCCTTAAGAGTTAATATCAAAGCAAATAACCTGTTTGACTCCCTTTCTCTCTCTTTGAGTGTTGTATCTGCACCATCTATCTATTTTTTCTATACTATTTAAGTAGGTAAAATGATACTCTGGACCTCAGAGTTCAGAGTATGTTTCCTTAAAACAGAATGTTGTCTAATGTAACCACAGTACAATTATTACAGTCAAAAACTTGACTTTGATACATTAAAACTTCATTAATTGTTTCATGGATGTTTATTTAGCACAAGAAGAACAAAAACATTTCAAGCCCAGAATCCAATTCAGAATTACACACTCCATTTATGTATCATGTCTCTTTAGTCTTTTAAATTTTTTATTTTGTATTTGTTTTAATTAGTTATACATGACAGTAGAATGCACTTATATACTTTGATATATCATACATAGATGAGGTATAATTTCTCATTTTTCTGAGTGTACATATTGTAGAATCACATTGGTCATACAGTCACATACATACATACAGTAATAATGTCTGTTTCATTCTTCTTTCTTTCTTATCCCGACATCCCCTGCCTTCTCCGCCTTTCACTTCCCTCTGCCTAATCTAAGGTAACGCTATTCTTCTTTTTTCTTTTTGCATTGCAATTATTAATACACATATAAACCACAATTTTTGTATCTCTGCTTGTATATAAAGTATGTTGACACTCAATTAAAGTCTTCATACATGTACTTTGTATAATAATGTCTATCACATTTCACCATCCTTGCTAATCCCTTGCCCCCTCCCTTACCCTCCCACCCCTCTTCCCTATCTACAATTTATATATTCCTCCCATGCTCTCCCTCCCAAACCCAGTATGAGTCAACCTCCTTATATCAGAGAAAACATTTGACATTTGTTTTTTGGGGATTGGCTGACTTCACTTAGCATTATCTTCTCCAACGCCATCCATTTACTTGCAAATGCCATGGTTCTGTTCTTTTTTATTGCTGAGTAAAATTCCATTGTGTATATATGCCACATGTTTTTTTTATCCATTCCTGCACTGAAGGGCATCTAGGTTGGCTCCACAGTTTAGCTATTGTGAATTGTGCTGCTATAAACATTGATGTGGCTGTGTCCCTGTTGTATGTTGTTTTTAAGTCCTTTGGGTATAATTCGAGAAGAGGAATAGCTGGGTCAAATGGTGGTTCCATACCAAGTTTTCCAAGGAATCTTGGAAAACTTGCTTTCCAAATTGGCTGCACCAGTTTGCAGTCCCACCAGCAATGTATGAGTGTACCTTTTTCCCTATATCCTCACCAACACTTATTGTTGTTTGTCTTCATAATAGCTGCCATTCTGACTGGAGTGAAATGATATCTTAGAGTGGTTTGGATTTGCATTTCTCTGATTGCTAGAGCTGATGAGCATTTTTTCATTAATTTATTGATTAATTGTACATCCTCTTCTGAGAAGTGTCTGTTCAGGTCCTTAGTCCATTTGTTGATTGGGTTATTTATTTATTTTTTTAGTGTTTAGCTTTTTGAGTTCTTTATATACCCTAGAGATTAGTGCTCTATCTGATGTAGGAGGAGTAAAAGTTTGTTCCCAGGGTGTAGGCTCTCTGTTCACCTCACAGATTGTTTCTTTTGCTGAAAGGAAACTTTTTAGTTTGAGTCCATCCCATTTATTGATTCTTGGTTTTAATTCTTGTGCTATAGGAGTCTTATTAAGGAAGTTGGGGCCTAATCCCACATGATGAATATTAGGGCCTACTTTTTCTTATATTAGACACACTGTCTCTGGTTTAATTCCTAGGTCTTTGATCCATTCTGAGTTAAGTTTTGTGCATGGGGAGAAATAGGGATTTAATTTCATTTTGTCGCGTGTGGATTTCCAGTTTTCCCAGCACAGTTTGTTGAAGAGGCTATCTTTTCTCTAGTGCATGTTTATGGCACTTTGTCTAATACAAGATAATTGTAATTTTATGTGTTAATCTCTGTGTCCCCTATTCTGTAACATTGGTCTACTGGCCTGTTTTGGTGCCAATACCATGCTGTTTTTGTTACTATTGCTCTGTAGTATACTTTAAGGTATGACATAGCAATACCACCTGCTTCACTCTTCCTGCTTAGGATTGCTTTACTATTCTGGGTCTCTGATTTTTCCAGATAAATTTCATGATTGCTTTTTCTATTTCTATGAGGAATGCCATTGGGATTTTGATTGGAATTTCATTAAATCTGTATAGTACTTTTGGTAGTATAGTCATTTTGATAATATTAATTCTGCCTAGCCAAGAGCAAGGTAGATCCTTCCATCTTCTAAGGTTTTCTTTGATTTCTCTCTTTAGGATTCTGTAGGTTTTATTGTATAGATCTTTCACCTCTTTTGTTAATTCAGAAGTATATATATATTTTTTAGGATATTGTGAATGGGGTAGTTTTCCTCATTTCCTTATCAAAGGATTTGTCACTGATATACAGAAATGTCTTTGATTTATGGGTGTTGATTTTATATCCTCTACTTTTCTGAATTCATTAACTAGTTCTAGAAGTTTTCTGGTGGAGTTCTTTGTGTCTTTTAGGTATGGAATCATATCATCAGCAAATAGTGCTAATTTAAGTTCTTCTTTTCCTATACATATCTCTTTAGTTTCTATTGTCTGTCTAATTGCTCTGGCCAGTGTTTCAAGAACTATGTTGAATAGAAGTGGTGAAAGAGGGCATCCCTGCCTTGTTCCTAATTTTAGAGAGAATGCCTTCAATTTTTCACCATTTAGAATGATGTTGGCCTGAGGCTTAGTGGAGATAGCCTTTATGATATTGAGATATGTTCCTGTTATACCTAGGTTTTTACTGTGTTTTGAACATAAAGGGTGCTGTATTTTGTCAAATGCTTTTTCTGTGTCTATGGAGATGATCATATGATTCTTATCTTTTACTCAATTAATAAGATGAATTACATTTGTTGATTTCCATATGTTGAACCAACCTTGCATCCCTGGTATTAATCCCACTTGATCATGGTGTACAATATTTTTTATATGCTTTTGAATTTGATTTTTCCAGAATTTTATTGAGAATTTTTGCATCTATGTTCACTAGAGATATTGATCTGAAGTTTTCTTTCTTTAAAATGACTTTGTCTGGTTTAGGAATCAGGGTGATATTGGCCTCATAGAATGAGTTCGGAAGTGCTCCCTCTTTTTCTATTTCCTGAAATAAATTGAAGAGTATTGGTATTAGTTCTTCTTTAAAGGTCTTGTAGAACTCAGCTGTGTATTCACCTGGTCCTGGGCTTTTCTTTGTTGGTAATCTTTTGATGGTTTCTTCTATTTCCTCACTTGATATTGGTCTGATTAAGTTGTGTATATCTTTCTGACTCAATCTGGGAAGATAATATGACTTAAGAAATTTGTCAATGTCTTCAATGTCTTCTATTTTATTGGAGTATAAGGTTTCAAAATAATTTCTAATTATCTTCTGTATTTCTGTAGTGTCTGTTGTAATATTGCCTTTTTCATCACATATGCTGATAATTTGAGTTCTCTCTCTCCTTCTCTTCATTAGCATAGCTAAGGGCCTGTCAATTTTATTTATTTTTTCAAAGAACCAACTTTTAGTTTTATCAATTTTTTCAATTGTTTTTTTTTTGTTTCGATTTCATTGATTTTCAGCTCTGATTTTTATTATTTCTTGTGTTCTACTGCTTTTGCTCCTGATTTGCTTTTCTTTTTCTAGGGCTTCGAGATGTAGTTTGAGGTCATTTATTTGTTGGCTTTTTCTTCTTTTAAGGAATGAACTCCATGCAATGAATTTTCCTCTTAGTACTGCTTGCATAGTTTCCCAGAGATTTACCTCTGCTCTCATTTACCTCTAAGAATTTTTTAATCTCCTCCTTTTATGTCTTCTGTAACCCATTGTTCATTCAGTAGCATATTGTTCAATCTCCGTATGATGAATAAATTTTTATTTTTTATTTTGTTATTGATTTCCAATTTCATTTGATTATGATTAGTGATAAAATACATGATAGTGTCTATACTTTTTTGTATTTGCTAAGAGTTACTTTATGGCATAGTATATGGTCTGTTTCAGAGAAGGATCCATGTGCTGCTGAGAAGAAAGTGTATCCACTTGATGTCAGTTGAAATATTCTATATATGTCAGTTAAGTCTAAGTTATTAATTGTGTTATTGATCTCTATAGTTTCTTTATTCAACTTTTGTTTGGATTATCTATCCAGGGGTGAGAGAGGTTTGTTAAAGTCACCCATAATTATTGTATTGTGGTTGTGTTGACTATTGAACTTGAGAAGAGTTTGTTTGATGAACATAGTTGCACCATTGTTTGGGGCATATATATTTATGATTGTTATGTTTTGTTGGTGTATGCATCCCTTGAGAAGTATGTAATGTCCATCTTTATCCCTTTTGATTAGCTTTGGCTTGAAGTCTACATTATTTTATATGAGTATAGAAACCCCTGCTTGCTTCCGTAGTCCATGTGAGTAGTACGATTTTTCCCAACCTTTCACCTTCAGTCTGTGTATGTCTTTTCCTAACAGAAGAGTCTCTTTTAGGCAGCATATTGTTGGATCTTTTTAAAAATCCAATCTGCTAATCTGTTTTTTGATGGGTGAGTTTAAGCCATTAACATTTAGGGTCACTATTGAGACATGGATTGTCCAGCCATATTTGTTTATTTTTGTTATTTAACTTGACTTGGTTTTCCTCTTTGATTAGTTTTTCCTTTAGTGTGCTACCTCCCTCTGCTGGTTTTCATTGTTGTTTTTCATTTCTTCTCCATGAAATATTTTGCCAAGGATGTTTTGTAGTGCCAGTTTTCTAGCTATAAATTCTTTTAACTTTTGTTTATCGTGGAAGGTTTTTTATTTCATCTTCAAATTTTAAGCTTAAATTTTCTAGATACAAGATTCTTGGTTGGTACCCATTATCTTTCAGAGCTTGAAATATGTTGCTCCAGGATCTTCTAGCTTTCAGGGTCTGTGTTGAAAAATCTGCCATTATCCTTATTGATTTATCCCTATGTGTAATCTGATTCCTTTCTCTTGTGGCTTTTAAAATTCCCTTCTTATTCTGTAGGTTGGACATTTTCATTATAATGTGTGTTGGTCTGGATCTGTTGTGATTTTGCATATATGGCATCCTATAGGCTTCTTGGATATGGATTTCTGTTTCATTCCTTATGTCTGGAAATTTTTTTAATATTATTTCATTGTACAGATTGTTCATTTCTTTGGTTTGGATCTCTATGCCTTCCAATAATTCTTAAATTTGGTCTTTTTATGCTATCCCATAATTTTTGGATGTTCTGCTCATGGTTTCTTATCATTTTCACTGTGCTGTCTATGTTCTTTTAAAGATGGTATACTTTATCCTGTCTAGTAAGTGGTCTACTCTATTGGTGATGCTCTCATTTGAGTTTTTAATTTGGTTTATTGTTTCTGTCATTTCAAGGATTTCTGTTTGTTTGTTTGTTTGTTTGTTTTTGTATAACCTCTATCTCCCTGTTGAGTCGATCTTTTGCTTCTTAAATTTGTTTATGTAGCTTATTGTCAAAGTTATCTTTTCTTGCCTGTATTTGTTGTCTAATGTCTTCTTTGAGACCCCTAAACATTTTATTCATGTATATCCTGAAATCTTTCTCTGTCATTCTTTCTGCTGTCAATTCTTCTAATGTGTTGCCTTGAATTATCTGTGGTACTTTCTTCCCTTGTCTTTTCATGTTGCTCACGTTTTTTTTTCCAGCTCTATGTGACTGGTGTGTTGTTGTTTTTACCCTATAGATTTGTAGTGCTCTTGTATGATTCCAAGGTCCCTCCTTTGTGGGGAAGGACAATGTTAACAGATCCTAATATCAACAGTACATCACCTAAGAACAAATTATTGTTATTAAGACATTTATAGTTAGTCTCAATGTCCAGAAATATTGGATTCAATTGTTTTTTAAAATATAAAGAGTAGTTTCATAAAAAGTGTATGGTTTCTGGTTGTGGCCAGTGAATTGGGGGTCGGGCGTAGGACCATATGTTAAGGGGGAAAGATGTGAGGGTATGGGGTTAATATAACTTAGGAAATTTGAAGGAGAACTCTAATGAAGAGGGTTAGAAGCAGGGGAATAGATAGGAGGTAATTTAGGATAGACAAGTATGTGGAGGACAGTAGAGTACATAAAAACAGATACACATATATTTAGAAAATTACAGGATGTCAAAATAGTAAAATTTGGAGAGTACAAGAAGAAGAAAAAAGGAAAAAAGGGAAAGAAAGATGAAAGCAAGAGAAAAAAGAAGAAAAAAGAAAGAAAAGAGAATAAACCAAACAAAAAAACAACAAAAAAAGGGGATTGGGCCTTATGCTATTTTTCTCTATTATTCATGTGACTCAGTTCTCATTGTTCTATTTCATGTAAAGTTCTTGGTTTCACATATGTTGGGGTTGTGAGAGCCAGAGGATAGAGGGTAGAGGAAGAAGAATAAGGATAAGAAGGCAATACCACCAACAAAAAACCCCAAACAAACAAACAACAACAACAACAATAACAAATTCTCTTAGAATTCTGTTTCCTTTCTGCTTCTCTTCTCTTCCAGTAGGTGAGAGGACTCGAGGCCCCTGGTATTGTCTCCCTCTCCCTGCCTGGAGCTTCCCAATCCTATTCTCTCTGATTTGCTTCAGGATTTTTGTTGTTTGTCACAAGACCCCTCTCCTCCTTTGCATATCAGGTCACAACTGCAGGATCTGTCACCCTCAGGCTCGCTCCAGGTGGGAGGTGCCCTGGTCCCACTGTGCTCCCACTCCCATTCAGCTGAGATCGGTTTTTGTGCTGGGAATCACTGTGCCCAGTAATCGCAGCTGGGGAGGGGGCAGGGGAGGAAATTGGAAACCAGGTACCTGTTCAAACAGAGGTTCCTGCTAATAGCCACGTCCACCAAAAAACGGTGAGAGAGGTACTTCAAGATGGAGTTGGTCTGTTTCCAGCACTGGGGTGTCTGGTGAGGTGGGGGGAGCTGGGATGGCCTTGTGCTGTGGGTTAGATTGCTGCCTTGAGGCCTGCATGGGAGCAGGTGCAGCAGATTAGGTGATTCTGCTCTGCCGCTTGAGAGCTGTGTGCACTAGAACTGCGGGCTTTGGTCCAGAGTTCAGAGTCTTACTGGAACACAGAGCCTCTGATTTCTGCGCAGGTGGTAGCACCTCTGATGGTTTTTGCGAAAATCCTCTGTATGGGGGTCCTGTCATATGCTCTGAGATGTTGTATTCTGTCTAGGTGAGACCTTGAGGAGACTGTTTTCTTGGTTTAATTCCAAAGAGCAGCCAGAAACAGTACCTTCTCTATTCTGCCATCTTAGATCTGCCTTCTTTATTTTTTAAAATATATATATTTTTAGTTGTCAATGGATCTTTATTTATTTATTTATTTATTTATATGTGGTGCTGAGAATCGAACCTAGTGCCTCACACATGCCAGGCAAGCACACTACCACTGAGCCACAATACCAGCCTTCTTTAGGCCTCTTTAATCCAAAATGTTCCTGTTCTTTCTGTCTTTCATGATTTACTTTTTTTTATATACTGGAAATTGAACTCAGGGCCTCAGGCATAGTAGGCAAGCTCTCTACAACTGAGCCACATTCCCAGTCCATGATTGGCATTTTGAGCAATACATACAAATATTTTTGTGGAATGTCCCTCACTTTGGCTTTGTCTGTGTATCCTTGGGTTTAGAATCATGTTATACATTTCTGTCAATAATACTAAAAATTGTTGTTGTGTTCTTAGTGCATTACATCAAGAGGCATGTAATTTCCCTCAGTACTGGTACTATGGACTAAATATTTGTGCTCCCTCAATTAATATATTAACCTAACCCTCAATATGATAATATTAAGAGTTAGGGCCTTTGGGAAGTGTTTAGATCATGAGGATGGAGCCCTTTTGAATGAGATCAGTGCCCTTATAAAAGAGACTCATGAGGGTTCCCTTTCTCTTTCCACTAAGTGAGGGACACCACGGGCAGATGGCCACCGATGAAGCCCTAGCCAGACACATCTGACGCTGGACTTCCCAGCCTCCCTGAACTCTGAGATATATGTTTCCATTGTTTATAAGCCACCAAAACTGTGGTTATTTTGTTATGGCAACTCAAATCAAGATGATCTGTGATATTATCTTAATATCAACTCAAGTCCTATACATCAAATCGCACAGTATTTGCATATTAACCAATAGTTCACGGTGATATCTGATAGGTTTCTCCACTGTAAATGTATTTTTTCCTTTGTAATTATTAGGTATCTTGTGAGGAGACATTTTGAGTCTCTCTCTCTCTCTCTCTCTCTCTCTCTCTCTCTCTCTCCAGAGAGAGAGTATATAGAGAATTATTGATACATATGTATATTGATATGTATGTGCATATGTATATGTATATAAATACATATATATATATATATATATATAGAGAGAGAGAGAGAGAGAGAGAGAGAGAGAGAATTATTGAAACAATTATTACTATTAGTGGTTGCCAAAATATAGTGTCAATATTTTAATTCCATCTTTTTTACTACATGTAGTTGGAATTCTATAAGGAAGTGTTTTCTGCAAAATTAATTTATTCATTACACATTTATCTCAGTGAAGACTCATAGTTTCTAATTTTATTCTATGGATCACTGTATTTATTTATTTTGTTGCTCAAATTTTTTCATATTTGATTCATGGTAGACCCTTCAATTTAGCTTCTTTGTTTTTTTTAATAAGACCTCCATTTTGTATTATTTTTGGCCCAGTTCTGGAATCAGCCATTTCTCCAAAGATCCCTGGTTCTTTCATTTCAAATATTATTTTATTTAATATTAAAATGAAGTTATTTCCATATATATGTATTTTTTGCACAGCTGATTATCTGTTATATTTAAGGCACTGAGTATGGTACTCCTAGAGATATGATTATTTTCCCTAAGAGTAAAAGGATCAATAAAGTAAACATCTAAATACCTACCCAAGGTAAAAATGACATATTCCAAGAGGGTTAAACCTGAGATGCTGCAGGACAGAAAAGGGAAAATCCATTCAGTCTGTGAGCATTCAAAAAAAAGATTAACAAAGAAATGGCATGGGATCAATAAAGGAGGATTTAAATAAAGAGTAATATGGGAAGAAAAGGAAAAGATGCCAAGTTAAAAAAAATAAGCTAGTCATTATCAAAACAACAGATCCAAATTTCCTAAATTGACCAGCAATAAGTTTTCATTAAAAATGAGCTGTCATTTACTAAACATTAAGGAATTAAGTGTGTTGCAGATTTTATTATTTTTATGATGATCAGAGAAAATTTAGAGGCAAGGAAAAACTGACAATTTAATCAAGTTCTCGTATTTTCATATTCATATTTCATTGTCTCTACAGTGTAAATCAGTTGCAGGAAACAGTTATTTGCAATAATTTCCTGGGTTGGGTAGAGTGAATGGTGGGCAGAGACCCCTGCTAGTTCAATACAATTTTCCTCAGTGGGATTTCCTCTAAATGACCTTGCTCCTGAAGTTATAACTGTCAGCAGTTTGTGCTTCTTCTTGTGCTACTTCTAAGACATGGTTTTTTCCCCAAGTTCAGTAACACCAACTGAAGATTTGCTCAGATTGATATAATCTTCTCTATTCTTAATTAGTAGTTTCTCTCTTGCCATCTGGCAAGCATCCTCACACATGGACCACTTCTTCTCTGAGATGAAGAAAATGAGAGGTGCTGAAATCAGGCAGGCAGCAGGGACCATGGACATCCTGGGTCCCATCACTATTGCAGAGGTTTCTGTGACTTCTGCCGTGAATGACATAGATACCTCTGAGTGCTGCTAAAGGAAATCGAGTTGGCATGCCTGATTTGGAGGACATGTATACCATTATATAAAATTCTTACAACTCTGTTGTGGGTATTTTCCCACCAACATTTTATTATGATATTCCTTGATATTCTGGGAATATTTTTCCAGGACTCCCTCAGATAGCAAGATCCATGCATGCTCAAGTCCTATACATCAAATGGCACAGTATTTGCACATCACCTAGAATTATCCTCCTGTATACTTTAAATCATCTCTAGATGACCCTCAACACCTAATATAAGAAATATGTAAACAGTTATTATGTTATATTGTTTAAGGAATTATGACCAAAAAATGTCTGTACATATATGGTAGATGTAACTTTTTCAGATGTTTTTAGTCTTACAGATACAGAGGGCCAAATGTGTTTTTAAATATGCAGCACAGTTGAATAAATTTGACATCCAACCTAAATACCTACCACTTAAATTTTAACATTGCCATCTTAATATACTTGCTTTATCACATACTGATTCATTTATCTAACTCTCAGTCCATGTATCAGGTTGGGTTTTATAAGGTAATATCACCAATATCCCTGTCTTTTGGTTCCATGCCCATTTATAGCTCTGAGTAGCTTCTTGCCCCATCTCAAATAAGCTTGCAACTTTGCTGTCTGATTCTTCACCATCATGGGCACCCACTACAACAGGAGGGTAATCCAATGGAAGTCACTTACAGTCATACCAAATCTTGTCCTTTTAAATGATTTCCATTTGGATTTTAGTGCTATATATCCATTATGACTTTGAAATTCTTGGCACACACTCCCACTTCCTGTTTCAAAAAGTTTCTGACACCACAAAGCAGGTACAGAGATTTATTTTTTCATAGTGTCTTAGAGATGGTGGGATAGAATCTTCTCCATGTGTTGACTTGTCTCTAGACCCGGCCCAGAAGGAAAGCCTAGTCTGGTCAGTTTCCACTGTAAGGGCAGAGTCAAAGGGCCTGGCCTTCCTATTCCACCCCAACCTCTCTTGGCTCCTTTGGGATATCCTGGCTGCTGTGCTGAACAGAGACGTGAACTCAGATACTGCAGGGAGGTGGCAGAACTTTCCCTGGATGCACTGATGTCTAAGGGCTTCCACCTCTTTCCTGATGAATCCTACTGAATCCTGATTCATGGAACTGTTGTAAAGAGTAAAGGGATGCACAGGAAAGTACTTGGTAACTGTAAATACATTTTATTATGTGTCTCATGCAACATTTAGGACACATTCATACTACATTTCTTTATCTGAAATTCAAATTTAACTGGGAAGCCTGTATTTCATGTGACTACCACACTCATGGGAAACAGAAGCCAGTTCTGACTTCCAGTCCCATGACACCTCCCGCATAGCACCTGGGGAGCGAGCATCCCCTCTAGAATGCCCTGAGGATCATGCCCTGCTTGCTCTGTATTTCTGCAGTGTGAGATTGGTGGGTAAATGGGACATTGTGGGAATTTTTAATCAGATGTTGTATACAAACTCCATGAGATAAATTACCCATATTAGTTTTTATTTAAACTATAATTGAATATGTGAATAGAAAATTAGTGTAATGTATTGATACCATCTGGTGCTCCAATTTTATACCAGTTTTTTCATCTGTCTTAATTTCAACAAGATTGAATTTTCCTCCTACATGTGATTCTGTTTTATTAATTACTTTGTTTTTAGTTGGATACCATGATGTTGACCATGAGCTTAAGTGGATTTAGTAATTTGTAAATATAGAGCAGGTGTGATGTCCTCAATGAGGCAGTGTCCTAGTGACACAGATGCTGAGAACTCAATAGTTCACCTGCAAACCAAGATTGAGCAATTTCCCATAGAACATCACACCCCTCAGGGGTGTATTTAGATAGATTTGAACCAGTTCACACATGCATTTCTTCCATATTCTGTGCACCAGGGATTTAGGGGGTACTAAGCAGATAAAAGGATATTAGACATAGTCTAACCTCTCAAGCTGGTGAGAGAGACAGACCTATAAACAGATAATAGCAATGTGATTCAGTAAGGCACAGTTACAGTGCTCTGAGAACATAGAGGAAGGAGTCCCTGATCTGATAGAGAAGTGAGCAAAGACAGGAGGCAGCCAGAGAAATGCACAGTGAGGCAGCAGGAAAAGGTGTTCAACAAAATCCCATTTTCAAACTTGGATGTTTAGCTGAACATACTTTAGACTTACATAGGACTATGTGGTTTATGAAGCACATTCACAGATTTTTGAGCAAACACATACATACATATTGTGGAGAGGAGCAATGTGAGTTTGCCCTCAAGGGCAAAAGAATCACAGAGTGGAAGAGACAGAAAACAGATACAATTGACATTTAGTGGCTCATCAGTGATATCAGGGAAGTAGAATGTGGTTAATTTAACTAACTGAGGTCTGGGCTTATGGGTGATTTTGTTCTTTACATGTATTTTTTCCTAATATTTTGGTCTTCAACTGGTGCTGCAGCGAAATTGTTAAAAAGGCATGCTTACAAGACAAAGAAAAGCTGTGAAAATGTTCCAGATTAAGGGATGCTGAGGACATGCAATTTAGTGCAAAGTTCAGCCGTAAGCTGGATCCATAATGGAAGGAAAGACCATGAGATTCAGAACTGGGTCCACCGACAAAATTGGAATTTGGATAGTAAATTAGAGAAAACTCCCATATCCTGTTAAGTTAATGAAGTTGGTGACTGTTGTAGTTGAGCAAAAGATATTCTTATCATAATGATAAACACACTAAGGTGTTTAGGTATTAGGGACCTTGGTTCTCTCTCTCTCTCTCTCTCTCTCTCTCTCTCTCTCTCTCTCTCTCTCTCTCTCTCTCTCCCATATAAATCATTATTGTATGCACAGCCTCCCAGCTGATTTGACATCCGGGGTCTCTCCTCTGAGAGGTACCCTCTCTCTCTATTAAATTTCTGTTCCATGGTGGACAAACTGTTCTAGACCTTTCTTTTCTCTCTACACATTCTTTTGAGCTCTTAGCCTTAACTGAAACCTGTGATTGCCAGGAGAGCACTGCTTCTCAACATTTCTCCCACACATGACAAGGGCAAGGTTTTCTATCTGACTCTTCCTTGCTCTCTGGTACCTGATCCACATCCTCACTTTGTTACCTTGTATAAAATCACTGCTCCTCTGGGACTTTATGGATTTGGCTAAATTATTCAATGCTCCCTTCTCATTCTCTTCAACATGGCCAATCTATCCCTTCCCCTCATTTCTTGACGAGTTGGGCATCTGTTTTACCACATTCTGCTTCTGCCAAATTTCTACCACCATCAGTTTTCCATGCATCTCATATCCAAAGCTTTGTACTCCTCTTTGACCACCTACCTTATCCCCAGTGATAAGCACCTTCACACATCCCCCACCCACTTCTAGGCTACACCGCAGACTTTCTCACTGTGTAAACACTTGTTCTATGCAATGATATTAGTGGTAAGCAACAAACATCAAACCTACTAAAGTTCATGGAAGGTCCACTGGAAGGAGCATTAATAATGTACAGAACAACAAGAGAACTGGAATGCTCAGTCAAAAAACAGCCAAGGGCCAACAGAGTCTGTTGCAGGAGAGAGAGAACATGGCCTGATCATTGGTGCTGAAAGCCAAATCAAAGGCGCTGACACTGCAGCAGGCACTGCTGGCCTTAAATGCCCACCCACTGTGCCTTAGCTCTACCATTGCATCTACTGCAGATAACGACTAGCTATTCCTTTTTGGTCATATTCCTTTAGGATTAGGGGTTTGAGGTGATAGATGACGACTGCTCCAGCACAGTTTGTGAGTAGGCACCTTCCTGTCCCTAGAGATCTGAGGAAAGGAATGTGTCTCTTATTTCAGTTTCCCTAATGAAGGTCAGCAAGGACTCTCCCTTGTGGGGTTAGCCTAAGGGGGAAGGGTATTGATGCTGGAAAGCCTAAATTGGTCAAGTCTCACAGGGTACACATAAGGCTTGGAAACCACTCATCCTTATCCACTTTTTTTCACATAATCACCTTTCAAAATAAAGTTCCCATCTAGCCACTGCAATTCACACTTTTCTGCTGAAACCTCATTCACACCCCACCCACCTGTACCCCAATCAAAGATATATCACAAATCTTTCAGCTAATGCATCTAGCTCTGGATGATATCTATTTATCCCCTGGTTCTCTCTTGGTTCTGCCTCAATATTTTGAAACTTTTGAATTAATATAACCTACATAAAAATAAATATCAGGGAGGCATGAACTGTGACAGGTACTCTGTATTTCTCTTTTTTCTTAGGCCTTTGGCCAGTTCCCAAAGTGATCAGGGATGTTGGCCTAATAAAGTGACTCAAACTATTGTCCCTGAAGAATGTGATCCCCAGGTGGCCCTGCCCCTTAGCATCTCATGTTCAGCATGGCTGAAATAAGAGGTGCCCAGGGCACACCTGTGTTCCATTTAAAGTTCTTCTCACATACTGCTTAGTTCAATACTATTTTCCCTAGGTAGGATTCAATGCCCCAGCCAAAAACCTAGCACTTTTTTTTCACTGGTTGGTTGAATAGCATGAGGAGCTCAAAGTGACCAGATGGCATCCTTAGCTTCTAATTCCATGGATTCATTGTTGAATTCTGGGTGGGAGCAATTCTCTAATGATGCTCCAAAACTTCTAAATTAACAGTCTGTAATTGCAGGAAGAAAAGCAAAACTTTTACTAGCAGATCATAGATTTAGTTGTGTGAGATGCATCCCAAATTTACCCCTTGTGAGATGACCATAAGAGTCACTAAATGATATAGTAGAAAATAATTCTGAGCATCTTCTCTCTTTGGCAAGACTGAATTCCTTCAAAGGAAGGTATTGTTTGTCAGTTGGGCTAGAGGTCTGGTGTTTCAACACATATACACACAATATGCAATATACACATAGACTATGACATGTGCAGGTAAATAGCAGAAGTGTGACTAGCAAGGAAAACAAATTCTAAATTTAGATACTTCTGAAAAGGAATTGATAGTTCTCCATAATGGAAGAGAGCTATGAAATCAAACCTGCCACATACAGAGATGGTCCTCCAAGATACTATGCAAAAGACTTGAGATTAGTTGCCGTTAGAAAGCTGATCACTTGGAAATGGGTAGCCAGATGAATGTTGGCCAAGAGAAATTAATTTTGCTGGATCATTGTATGGTCTTCATTTCTACCACCTTGTACTTGCACATTGAGTGGACAGTGGGAGGGTCAGGGAGGAAAAGGGAATTATATTCCCAGACTGGGCAGGCTTTCCCTCCTGATTAGTAGGAATTACTGTGGTGGAATTGCTTTTTTGGGGATCTCATGCAAAACCCAGGAATCCTTACATTCTGAGACTGTTCCAGAAGTTCCACATACATCTCCAAGTCTTTGTCACTAGTACTTTGTACTGCTTCTTCCACGTCCCTGACCATCTGACCACATTATTAACCACTGCCCAGGAATAAAGGCAAATTCTCAAGTCAAATTCCTTCTAAATAAAATGGCTGAGGGCATTGGCTGCTGTATCTTATTTGCTTAGCCAATTTGCGTTCTCTGTTTTCTTCCAAGGCCATCCATGAATAATCTCTAACATTGCATCAGTCTATTTGGCAAGGGACAGAATATCATGCAGAGAGATTTTTAAAACAGGCCTATTTTTTTTTTCTCCACTGTCAACTGGCATGGAGAGAAATTTATAGGTGTGGCTTGAGAGACGGGCAACCCATATGGTAATATCTTTTTCTTCCTGTGCAGTTCAGGGCACTTGGACTTCCTGCATTGTAGCATTTGATAGGAGATGTGATATATATGTATATGTATCTATGTTCCTGTTTTATACACATGTATGTATATAAATATTGAACACATGCGTGTATTATCCAAAATATATAAGGGTCAAGACTTTTCCTGTGGTATGTAACCACTCTATTCTCAACACACAACAAATGCCAAGATTACAGTAGTAAGCTTGTTAGACTTAACCAATAAAAATATAGTCCTGCCAGTTAAATTCTAATTTCAGACAAACAATAAATTATTTTAGTATAAATATATTCTGTGCAATATTTGGGGCATATTTATTCTAAAAAAATGCTGCTCACCCACATTTCAAATTTAACTAGGCATCCTGTGTTTTTATATAGGACAATACTAATTCTCAATAAGCTGCATTCATAAAGGAATAGTTTTCTTAAATCAAAAGATTTATTTAGTGCTCACTCTATCCTTCTCAGTTCATTGAAATTTTCAACAACTATATAATATTTTGAAGTATTAAGCCCTTCTCCCTGTGGCTGCTAGAGTTGGGGAGAGTCAGAGAACATAAAATGTAAAGGTTCGGGTATAAAATGGAAAATTTGGAAAAAAAATAGCTGCTAATCAACACTTTCTCTTTTTTCTAGCTAGACATGGACAAAAGGAATGAGGGGGGTAGTCAGAGTTATTTCTGAAAAGATAGAAGTTATTTTTCCCATTGAATGAATATTGTGTATGGAATACAAGAATTTTCAGATAGACAAGTAGATCCAAGAACAGAGGGAACCTCTGACCTGTTTTCTGACTTATTCCTAGAAAGCTGGATAAGTTAGCTATTGCTGCACAACAAATAGCTACAGAATTTGGGGACATGTAGCACTGGGCATGTAATTTTGCTCATAGGTGTGCAGGTTGTTTATGGAAACTCTGCTTTACACTATTGATCTCCTCCATTCATCCCATCTAGGGACCCAGGCTGGAGGGGCTGTGACTCCTGATACAGGAAGGAAACTCCCAGGGTGTTGATTGGAAATATGCAGGGTCCTTTCAGGCCTAGATTCTGGCCAATCACACTGTCACTCTGCTCACATGCTATTGGCAAATTAAGTTCAGGACCAAGTTCAATATCAATGAGGTGAAGTATCACTTCCTGGTAAAGAGGTGAGAGGAGAAAGGGTGAAAATGAGTTGAATAAGAATTGCATCTACCACCAGACAGGAAACAGTCACAAAAGGTGTTGAAGCAGAAGGGCTTAAGGCAGCCTCACTAAGACCTCAAATCCTCTCCTTGAAGAAGGGGAACAGAGCAATACTTTTTTTCCTAATCAAAGGTTTAGAATGTGCCATTTTTTTTTAGTCTCTATTAGTTCTCCTATTCATTCTATAAAATAGATACTAAAATTCCTGTTTTGTACATAAGACCAAGGCTGACAAAGTTGGGTGATTAGCCCAGGAACCCTGGTAAGAGTTGAAGAGCTGGAATCAGAAACCCACATGGCGGGGGGGGGCAAGGGGTGTCTGTGGCCTGTACCTTTGCACTGCTCTGCACTGTGGGTGGGAATCCTGGTCTCTTCCCTTTCATGGTTGTTGTCTTCTGTCTTCCTCCAGGGACCTTGGAGAGCTCTCAAAGATAGCGGCCACTCACAGCTATGCAAAACCAGGAGGAAACCTTTACTGAGTGAGTTAAGCCACTTTGCAAAATAGAAGTTTGGTAAATGTCTTACCCCCAAGACCAGCAGAGTCTAGAAAAGCACCTCTTCCATAAGGCTTTAAGAAAGCACAGGTTGGCTGCCTCCAGTCAGTCCCCTGGGGAGTCCTCCTGCAGGGAAGGGGGACTGGACTGTCCTTGGCATAGCACACTAGCAGGCGAGAAAACAGGACTGATAGGCTTCAGCAGCAGCCCTGAAGTGTGTCTACCTCCAGTTACACTCTATTTGTCAGGCTCCTGGCTCTGCCCAAGGCCTTCTCAGCTGCTGCTGAGTCAGTAGGGTGGATATTTAATTAAAGTCGTGGTGCTGTAGATATGAGAGATTGGGAAGACAGCCAGTCTCTGCAGCCCTTCTCCTCACAGGTTCTTCCATGCACAGCCCCACTGCCAGGCCTGGCAAACAGCACAATCAGTCCCATGAAAGGGCCCATCCAGATCAGAGCCTGCAATCTCAACAACATGGCATTGGAACCTTACAAAGGCATGCACATGAATAGAGAGGGTGCAACAAGTTCTGTTTTATTTAACAAGTCATTCTGCAGAGGCTGGTAGCCATGGCTTGAAGTTAAGTTGTAACATTAACAGACTGAATCATAGACCAAACCCTGCTTGGGAAGGAGTGACAGTCACAAGGGACAATGGTAAATAGAGATCTAAAGCACTCATGGTTATGATCACTAGCTGAGATTGTGGCCCAGATACCATTCTGGGAGGTTTTGGAGAATCTGGATCACAGCAAGTGACCAAAGCCAATGTGAAAGGGAGCTTGTCACTTCCTAATACCAAATCAAGAATCCTTCAGCAGCAGGCCTCTACATTACCAGGTACAAACACGGGTGAGAGGCTGAGCATATGTGCCAAGGAGGAGAAAGAGCTGGAGGGTACTGTCTGGCCAACTAAGTACTAACTAAGTACCAACTAAGTTGGTACTCCAGCCAACTAAGGTGATTGAGTGTCAGATGGAGGAGACTCCCACCCACCCCCAGGGTGTCACTGTCTACAGTCTGTACATGTGGACCAGCAGGACATCAATGCTTCCAGCCAGACAGACCCAAGCAGAAGGCAGGGGATGGCTAGGTGCAGGGAGCTCATGTGTCAGCTCCTCACTGCCAGCCCCCACTTTTCTGTGCTTCAGGCACTACTGTGGTCTTGAGTATCAAAATGTAAGTAACATACAATCCTTGCCTTCAAACATTTGATTTTCTAATGATGGTGACAAACTATTTAATAAGTTGTGATGACACAAAGGAACGTCTCACTGCTCTTTAGAAACTTTCCCCGATTCCAGCTCTGTCCTGGATTCCTCCTTTCATGCCCTTACCTAACAGAGTGGTGACGTAACCTTCTGTGCCTTAGTTGCCTCACCTAAGAAATGGGCACGGTTCCAACTTGAAGTGTGGATATGAGGATCAAACTGAAATTATTTATAATCATCCTTTGATGTCTATTCAGTATTGGTTCCGGGACCCCCCATGGATATTAATGTCTGAGAATACTAAAGTTCCTTATATCAGAGGCATAATATGTGTATACGCATCTGCCCATATGCTTTGCCATCTCTGGATGATTTGTAATACATAATACAATGCAAATGCTATATAAATAGCTGTTATTCTATATTATTTATATACAGAAAAGTCTGTATGCTTTATTATTGTCCATCCACCCACCCAAAGAGTGCATTTTTCTTACTATGTCCTTCCTGAGTGACAAAATTAGTTTTCCCACCATTTCAACTGGTTGAAAAATTTCCAGTATTTCATCTGGTAAGAAGTCAGATCATTTGTATTTCATCTGTTTAATGTCTGATTAAGACACTGACAAAGCACCTCTTTCTACTTTTTATTCATCATCAAAGAAAGAAAAAGTCTCAGCAGTATTGTGAACTTAGCTTACCCTATTCATCCGGAACTGAAAGAAGTAAATAAAGTAGCAAATTTGGAACTAAACCACCAGTCAAATCATAGCAATTGCCTCTGGACATCCTGTGTTTAGACATATTGACATTTTGTGTAAGTCTTAACTGATTCATCTCTTAAAGGAAATTACAAATAAATACCATACTTACCGAGCTTAAAATACACAATTGCTTTCAGTCATTCAATGCTGGATAAAACAGTGAGCAGCCAGAGTTCCTCAGGAGAAAATTAACTGCTCTTGAAAAGAAGAAAAATAGAAGTGTGCCGCTCCATACACAATCTGCAATCTTTGACTCAACATATTAATGCTTTTAATTTCTCTTTGAGGAGCAATGGAAACAATGGCAATTAGTGATCCATTTTTCACATTCCGGGTCTTTGAGGTTCTGTGGAAGGCTGAGCAAATGAGGGATGCTACTCTGATTTCAGAAACACGGTTTCTGTAAAGGACAGCACTTGAGTAAAAGCCCGGAAGCATTTTGTTCTTGAGGCTTTTTATTCCTTGAAGTTTTAATAGAAGTAAAATGTATGGGTTAGAGCATGAAAGGCTGAAAGGCATGCATTCATTGTTCATTTACTTTCGGGCAGTTAGCCCTGGCCAAGCCCTCTATCAGCAGAGAGACGCCAGGTGACTGAGGCAATGTCTTGGGCGGTCAGTGCTGTTTGCAATGTGGGCATATTTTACAAGAATGTTTACCTGGACATGTGACTGTTTTGCCAGTTCTTTGGGGATCATCTAAAGAAATCCTCTTCCTTTCTTGGCTTCCAGTTTCCTCAACTACAAAAATGAAAGTTGGGGCTTGATACTTTCTGTGTTTGCAAGATCTATTCTTCTACAACCCTAAGAGGTGACCATTTCAGCTGGCCAAGCATATACACTCAACTATTTAGTTCATTATTGGTGAAAAACAAATCACATTTAGAACTTTTGACTTTGAAGTGTGGCTTGGAAAAGATATAAACCAGTGGCTATCAAATGTGGCTTTGCATTGATATTGATATTTAATAGCTCATTAAATGTCTATTAACATGTAATGCCACATTCGTACAGAAAAGTGCATCCATTGGTGAGTGTTCACGAAGCAAACACACTAATTATACTGAGAAATGGCATCTTTCCACCTCCTGGGAAGGCTTTAAAAGTTCCCCAATTCCCATGTCTGACTTCAGACCCACTGAATTGGAATCCTAGGGTAGGAACCAGGGTACAGTTGTTTGCACAGGCTCCCTGGTGTATCTGATCCAGCCAGACCAACAGTGCCATTTGCAAACCTCTGAAGTCATTAGTAGTTTTGTGCCATTGGAATAAACATGAAGATTCTGATCATCCACACACACAAAAAAAGGGCACAGGCATGCATTAGCTGTGTTAGCATGAGACTGAGGAGCACAGAGTTACTATCCCACAGGGAACTGGATCAGCCCCAGGCCATATAATCTGCTACACTTATATGTGCATTAGGTACAATCCCCACTGTGTCCCTGAGGTGGTGATATCGTGCTTTTACTGAATAGATGAGAACACAAGCTCAGGAGGGTGAAATAGGTGCCAGAAATCACAAAGTCAGGGAGAATCTGTATTGGAGTTCAAACTCAAGTCAGTCTGATACACAGATTCAGTATGTCCATCTCCCTAGTCCATAGGTTTCATCGTAAGATTAAAACCAGTTTCACTGGGTGCAGCAGTGCATGCCTGTAATCCCAATAGCTCAGGAGGCTGAGAGAGGAGAATTGCAAGTTCAAAGCCAGCCTGAGAAACATAGTGAGGCCCCAAGCAACTCAGAGAGACTCTGTCTCTAGATAAAAAAAAAAAATGGGCTGGGGATGTGCCTTAGTGGTTAAGTACCCCTGGGTTCAATCCCCAGTACCAAAACAATCAAACAAACAAACAAAAAATCAGTTGAAACAAAACCCACAAAAATGCTGAACCAATACGGGGATGTCCCACGGCTTATGTTGATGTTAACACTCATCAGATTTTTTTTTTGGAAGTTGTATCAATTTTAGCATTAGTTCCTTCTAGTCCATTCTAATTGTATTGTGGAGGTTCCGGGAAAATACATACACACACAGTTTCACTACTGCCATCTTTGTTGAGATCAGATCAAAACCTTTCCCCTAAATATAGTATAAATCTTTCTTCTACTACAAATGTAGTTTGGTCAAAATGTAGTTTTGTAAGAGGCTGCACATATTCTTTTATTGATTAAGAATTTTGTTATAGTAGATCTTGTTGGAAAAAATACAAGTTGTTTTCTAGGGCTTAAAGGTGTTACGCCGTTTACCCTACAGATGTGTTTAATTTTGTGGTTAATTATAGAGAAGAATAGAATCACTGTTCTAAAAACGATGCTCTGTGAAACTCATAGTAGACACAGATTCTCCCATTATTTTATCTTATTTTAATTATGCTTTTAGTTTTAATGTTTTTGGCCTGGGAGATGTCTTATATCCATATAAATACTTTTATCCCAGTGGCTTGGGAGGCTGAGACAGGAGGATTTTGAATTCAAAGCCAGTCTCAGCAAAAGCAAGGCACTAAGCAACTCAGTGAGACCCTGTCTCTAAATAAAATACAAAATATAAAATACAAAATATGGCTCAGTGGTTGAGTGCCCCTGAGTTTAATCCCCAGAACCCCCTTACAAAAAAATAAATATGGGCTATACTAGAAAATTGCTACTACAGAGATGAGAAATGATGGAGGCCAGAAGATGGATCAATGCATTTCTTCTCACAGCTACATAAGACATTGTGATATCTCCTTAAGTATAAAAGAACTTCTAAAATTACATCTAAATATGGTATAGCATTCTGGGCATGGGCTTCCAAGTTTCGAAGCTAGGATTTTCTGGTTTAAGAGGCTGAAAATGAGCACTGATAAAGAATAATGGCAGTGAATTATTCATAGAATTGCAGGATGGCTTTCTTTGGGACAGCAGATCTCAACTGGAGCCATTTTTCTTCCCAGGGGATGTTTGGCAATACCTTGAGAGTTAGGGTTGTCACTGAGGGAAGGGACATTGCTAGATATCCTACAATATGCAAGGTAGTCCTTCATTAAAAAAAAAAAAAAGAATTATTCCAGAATGCCAGTGGTGCCACGCTGGAGAAAACCTGGCTCAGGTAATGTCAATAAATCTCACAGAGAAACTAGCTTTTCTGTAAAATAATGGGAAAGAATAAGCTATTTCTACTGAGATTGAATATTACCATGCTGAAGGAGACCATGTATTTGCAGGGGCTTGCTTGGATGCTAAATTAGATCCCCTCAGGGCTGTATTGGAAAATGGAGCCCAGAGAAAACCACTTCCTCTTTGGAACTGGGGCTATTAAGCCTTTGTAATCTCCTCTACCCCATTATTCTCACCTCCATGCTAATACTTCTCTGAGGGCAGAATTTGTTATTCTAATGAGAAATCAGCACACAAACTAAAAAAAAAAAAATGATACCAATGTAAGATGTATTTCTTTTGAACAAAGTTAATTTAGGTGTATAAAATCTCAATTGAAATATTGTCATGATTTTTTTTTTCCTCCAGAATCCTAACTTGGAACAAATGTGGCTGCTATGGTGTCCCTAGGAGAGAGTTGCTAAGGAAACCAAAAGCCATCCCCACTGCCGATGCACTCCATCCCCATGGATTACCATTATGGCCCATCAGTCATTTTGAGAGTCAGAGACACCACAGTGAGCAAAATGACGACTTTATCTGTTTATCCCAGGGGAACAGTTTCAAGAAATAGATTTACCCGATGCCATCAGAAGATTATCGAATGACCCCTTCCTGGTAATGAGACAGAAAATGGATGTCGCTCACAGAAATGTTACCATGGAATACATTTCCAAGTCCTTAACACTGTGATCATAAAAATGCAAAATATAGTTTCCGATAGACTGAAAAAATACATTCATAATAACAACTACAGTAAGACCAATCATATGCTGCATATGGTTGTTATTGTTTGGAGCACAGTGTATTGACTTAAATATAACCTTTGTGTAGTTGCTACAAAAGCTGACCAAAAAAAAAAAAATTATGAAACTCTCCCACAGAGTGCCAGGCACAAAAAGTATTTTTTTTAGTGAAATTTTTATGGGTGTGATTACATTTGGAATATTATACCAGACAATGGCTAAGGAGAAGTTTCAGTCAATTCAACCAGGCTGACAATGGTATAGAAGGAACAGCTGTGGAAAATGGATATCATTCAACTAATAGAGATTATTATAGGAGAGTAAGTGCTGCCTCTTCATACCTGCAGGGGTGACCTGCTAGAGAACCTGGGGCCCTACCTGGAACTACACAGACCTGAATACAGAAATGTTCCAGAGAGAGGCCTCTCCAGCTCCAGTCTGGTGCTACCCTGATTGACTGATTCCCTTTGCCTACATGACCACCAGCCTAGGGGATCCATTTCCCACAGAGCTACTGACTTGGGCCCTCTGCACCTGCTGGGGTCCCTCAGCCTCCTCTGACTGCCTGTTATCAACCTCAGCTTGCTTGCTTGTGCCCTAGAGTTTGTTTCCTGCCCCATGTGAACACCTTGCACTC
The DNA here is from genome assembly GCF_052094955.1 of Ictidomys tridecemlineatus. Classification (NCBI taxonomy): domain Eukaryota; kingdom Metazoa; phylum Chordata; class Mammalia; order Rodentia; family Sciuridae; genus Ictidomys; species Ictidomys tridecemlineatus. The sequence continues at coordinate 140,714,061 of NC_135481.1, read as the reverse complement.
CAGGCTTTGCACTGCCAGCGGGGACCTGATTCCTCTGCCCGCCTGCCCACTGACCTCAGAACCATGCTATTCCTGTTTTCCCATGACTGTGGACCAGCTATGTCCCAGCAATCCAGCAAGCTTCTCTGCCACACAATGGGCTTCAACTTTACCTTCTTCAATGATGGAAATGCTTTCCAAGTGTGCCCTTCTTGGGGCATCCTCTCTCAGAACCAGGGTGACCCTGAAAGTCTTCTTTTCATTTTTATCATTACTGTCTGTTCAAAAATTAAAGATTGCTTATATACACTTCCCCTGTTTAAATGACTTCATGGCGTCTGACCTGTGGTTGGACCCAGAATGATCCACCCATCTCCCTCCCTTCCCAACGGTCCTGGAATTTATGTCAGATCATAAAAATAAATGCCTACATCATTTGTTTTGTTGTCATGGGCAAAAACTGAAACTGTGGACAGGCTACTAGAAGCTGTTCCCTGTTCCCTGTTCTCTGGAAGGTCAAAGGTAGATAGCTCTGCAGAGACTAGAATTAAACCAAATACTGATTTTCTGTTCTTCCTTCTCTCAGGAAATGCACACACTCTCTAGACAGGAAATTGCCCTTTGCTTCAACAAAGTACAGTGACCTATAATAATATTACATCAGAGCCCTAGTTCTGTATTCCACAGCAAGGTAGAGTTAGTCTCTCCTCTCCACTACGTAAATGTTAGTTCCCATGCCTACAGATACATCTATACATCTCTCTCTCTCTCTCTCTCTCTCTCTCTCTCTCTCTCTCTCTCTCTCTCTGTGTGTGTGTGTGTGTGTGTGTGTGTTTTCTGGAGTTACTATTGTATATTACTTACCACATGACGACAGGCATTGTTTTTATATCTTTCTGTATTAACTTTTTAAATTCTATTCGACGTCCCTTCTAGGCAGGTATAACTCATATTCCCATTTACAAATGAGTAAATCAAGGCATGAGAACTTAATCTGCCTAAGGCAGAAAAGTCAGTTGGCATCTCTCAATTCACCTGTGCTGCTACTGAGGTTAAATTCACTTATATCTAAAATAAGAGAAGATAGGAAGTTAATGAGCCGGTGACCCTAGGGAAGTGTCTTTTCATTATACACGATTAAGCATGGAAAAATGTAAATCATAAACATGATGAGTTCTGTTATCTCATTTGCTTTTAGCCTAATGTGTTGGAAGAATTAAAATAAAGGTCAGAATGAGCAATTCCTGTCCCTCCTCCCTTTCCAAAGCTGTGAGTCAATTCCTTCCAGATACCTTGCCTCTCATTTCCCAGGGAAGATTGTAAGAGACTGAGAAGACACTGGCCAGAGGCAAGGTCATCCAGTTTCAAATTCACAAGCACTGAGGACCATAGCCAGTGGAACCAGAGGACCAGAGTGGGATAACTTTTTAATTTTTCAAAATCAGGATGTTTTTGAGAGTAAATGGGGTTGTTACAATAATTACATTAGAACAAATCATATAAGTCAAAACCGTCCTGAGCATACCCACACAGAGGGTAATGCCATTAGCCTAGAGGATAAGACCACCAGGGTCCAGGCATGAATCAAGGGGATGACTTGATTATAGAAAGCTAACAAAGAGCAGGAATGCAAGTACCCCAAAGGGGTGGTGACCACCAAGGACCTAGCACCCAGAAGGCGCTCCCAACTCTTGATCAGCATGAGTGGGAGCAGCAGAAGAGAGCTGCCCACAGAGCTAGGTCTTGGAGGAATTCTTGCTAGAATTGCCAAGAGCAGGGGAAGAAGCAGTGGAGAGATGCTGCCCTCTCCCCTCCCCTCCTGCCTTTAGATCTCCACAAGAGACACCTACTGGCCTAAACCAGAGGACAAAGCAGCCTAGATGGTGCCACCTGGAAGGGAGCTAATCTCTTACTATTGGAGAAGGGTAGAGAAGGGGTTTAGGAGCAGAGTCAAGCAGAAGAATCAATGCACTGTGATATAATAACCTCCATCTCCCCATCATGCGTCAGCCAGCATCACAAGTCCAAATCCTCCAGTAGTTCCCTATTCCTTGGACTCCACTGCTATGGATCTCTCTGCACATGCCCTAATCTAACCCCTCTGCCACCTCCACCTCCTGACCCGATTCCTCTGCACTTCTGATACTTAGCAAAATCTTTTCTCCATGTTTTTAATTGGTGCATTATAGTTGCACATATTGATGGGATTTGTTTTACATATTGGTACGTGCAAAACATTAAAACAACATAATTTTGCCAATATCACTCCCCAGCCCTTCACCCCACTCCCTGTCCCTTTCTTCTAGTGATCTCCCTTTGATTTTTGGGAGATCCATCCCTTCTGTGTTCTGTTTTCTTGTCTAGCTTCCACATGTGTGAGTAAATAGAAGTTTCTGATTTTGACTTATTTTACTTAACACAATTGTCTCTAGTTGTCCTCAAATACCATAATTTCATTTTTATTTATGGCTGAATAAAACTCCATTGTGTGTGTATATACCATATTTTGTTTATCCATGTATCATTGTTGGACACCTAAGCTGGGTGACTTGATTATAGTTTGGCTATTGTAATTTGTGATGGCATAAGTATGAGTATGTGTGTATCACTGTAGTAAGATGATTTTAATTCTTCAGGATAAATACTTCGAAGTGGTATAGCTGGGTCATCTAGTGGTCCCCTGCCTACTCTTTTGGGAACCTCCATGCTGAGTTACATAGTGTTTGTATTAATTTAGTTACACCAACAGTGTAAAGTGTTCCTTCCCCCCCCTCAGATCCTCTCCAGCATTTATTATTATTTATATTCTTGATGACTGCCATTTTGAATGATGTGAGATGAAATCTCAGTGTAGTTTTAATTTGCATTTCCCTAATTGCTAATGATGCGGAACATTTTTCATGTATTTGTCAGCCATTTGTATATCTCCTTTTGAGAAATATCTGGTTAACTCGTTTTGCCCATTTATTAATTGGATCATTTGATTATTTGGTATTAAGGTTTTTGAGCTCATTATATATTCTAGATATTAATCCTCTGTCAGAAGAGCAACTGGCCAAGATGTTTCTCCCCTTCTGTGGGTTCTCTCTTCACCTTCCTAATTGTTTTCTTTGCTGTGCAGAAGCTTTTTAAATTGATGCTGTGGTTTATTAACTCCTGACATTATTTCCTGGGCTTTAGGGATCCTATTGAGAAAGTCATTGTCTATGCCTAAAAGCTGGAGTGTTGCCCTATATTTTCTTCTAGGGGTTGCATAGTTTCCATTCTAATTCTGAGGTCTTTGATTCAAGCAAAATCTTCTTTATCTTTTCAATGTGACCTTCGTCGTTTTGCTCCATCTGAAATCCGGGTTAGTGGACTGAGGATATTTGCCACTTTTTTTTTTCTTCCTTTCTCCCCAACAACCCATAACTTGGAAGCTGGAGCCTTCTGACTCTACCACCTCCCACCCCACCTTGGTGAAGTCACATCACTGTGCTCCTCATTACCCAAAGATGTGAACACTGGGCTCATGATCACTCCTTCAAAAGTTATTGTATCTCTGAAATCAAACATGGAAAATGTTTTTAAAAAATATCATTTAAGCACTTTAAATACTTGACTGCTAACCTGAAATTAGTTTCAGTGCTATCGCTAATTTCACTAATCTTTTTACTTCCCCACTCTCCTGATTGATGATTACTTTCTTCTCAAGCCTTCGGTATCTCTTCTCCCATTTCCACTTTCCCTGGTCACCTTTCTTCCTGTTTCACTGTACCTCCATGAAGCAATCTATGTTTGCCCACCATTACATCCACCTGCCAACATACATGCTTGCACCACTTTCTGTTTCTATGGCTCAAAGACTACCAGATATATATTTCCAGCCCACATCATCTTCCCCAAATCTATACACACAAATACAGCTTCTTGTACAATATATGTACCAGGATGCCTGATAGACATCCTGGCATTGAGGCATTTTGTACGTAACCCGTAGAATTCTTGCCAGCCCTGGTCATCCTCCTCTGTACCTGTTCCTCCTGCCCTATCACTCATCACAGTACATGGTAGCTCCACCTTTACAGCTACGCCATTATTCTCATCTCAGATATCTAATGCATCAGGCATAAAATTTGGGCTCTATGGTCAAAATATATCCTCAATTTAACCAATTATTACTACCCCAATCTTTAACCCCTTCATAAAGTCTCTGTTGCCTCATTTCTAAATCATTTAACATCCTCCTGCTTTGTCTCTGTACTTCCATTGCTTCTCCCTAGTACAGCAATCAGAGCAAGTTATGTCATGTTATTGCTCTATTTGAAACCATGCAGCATTTCCCTTTTCATCCAGAACACAAGTGAAAGCTTGTATGGCCTAAAACCTCATATAGGAACTATATTGTTATGGGATTTCTGGGAACTCATCCCCTTATTTTTATGGTCTGGATATGGAATGTCTCCCAAAGATGCATGTGTTGAATGCAGCAGTGTTCAGAGATAGGACATCTGGGAAGTGATTGGATCGTGAGGGCTCTGGCCTCATTAGGAGGTTAATCAATCAACAGTTGAATGGACTACTGGAAAATTGTGGAGGCTATGAGAGGTAGGACCTGGTTAAAGTGAATGGGTGGGTCCTAGGGGCATTCTCTTGGGGGACTATATATTGAACCTGGCCCCCTCTCCTTTTCTCCCTCCCCCTCTCTGCCTCTCTGTTTCCTGGCTGCTGTGAACTCTGCCAAGCCCTTCCACCATCATATTTTGTCTCACCTTAGGCCCAAAGCAATGGAGCCTACCAACGATGGACTGAAACCATGATCCATATCTTTTCTCCTTAAGTTGTTTGTGTCAACTCTTTTGGTCATGGTGATGAAAGCTGAGGAACACACTTGCTCACCACACTGCCATCATGCTGGCAAACAAAATTCTTGAATATGCCTAACATGCTCATAAACCAGGGATTTTGCACTTGCTGTTTCTCCTTTCTGGAACCATGGATGGCTTCATAACTGACACTTGTCATTCACTCATATCTTCCCTCCTATATTATCATGCTCTGGCATATGATATTTTATTTGTTTATTTTTGTTTGCTTAGCCTCTGTCCCTCCCACAGGACCATAGCCTCTATGATGACAGCAGGTGCTCCATAAATACAAATTGAACAATAAAGAATTGGAGAGAGCCATGGGATGTGTGTACCAAGATTCTCTCTTTCTCTCTGTGACTACAGATGAGCCAGAGTAGTCAACAGAAGCTGGTAAACACAGCTTTGAACAATGACTATTCAACATTAGCCATTGTCCTGGTGAAATACACTCTTGGTAACCTTGTGGAGGGCAGTAACTACTGATGCAGAGTTGCTTTCAAAGAGCAACTAAACCGGTGTGTTAGGATACATTGTTTATTCAAACTATTTCCTGCCTGATTCCAGGTGTATCCTTGCATGGTCCCTTTTTTGGCGACCCTTCCTCCATTGAAGAGGTACACTGGGAATCTGTTGTCACCCAATTTGACACTGTGGTCTGCTCTAATCAAGAAGTCACAGTGCATGTCCACAAGCAGCACTGGTGTGATGTTGCCAATGCCCTTTTTCCACTTGGAGAAGTATGTCCCAAATGAGGATAACTCCATCAGACTGGTCCCAGAATTGCCCTAGACTGAGGACTTTTAATAGAACTGCAGCCAACTAGATGCTGCAGGTGTGAGAAAATAAGCCTGGGCTATTTCAAGACACCGAACTTCCTTGTGATTTATTATCACAACTTAACCAGTGAATATTGACTAATGCAGTTGGCAAAAAATGATTCTGGAAACATCTGAAATATGGGCAATGGGAAAGAGCTGTTGCTCCTCTCTTGCTCTTCACCATTCTGACTCCAGAATATTCCAGCTGTGTTTAAAATCAACTCTGCTACGCCTGAACCTCTGTACCTGAACATGGCTGGAAAATATATTACTCTGACTCCCCTAATTTTACATATGTGATTACTAATCTGAAAGGAACTCAGAAGCTAGACCTGGTGACCAGTTAAGGAGGTGACATTTGAACTGGAACCTGAACAATGAGAGGAATTCAGTCCATCCAGGGAAGAACAAGTACAGAAGCCCCAAGATTGGAACTAGCTTGGGGGATTTAGTGGAGAGAAAGGAATATCTGGTTACAGTGCAATGAAGATAGGGCTGATGGGACAAGATGACACTGGAGAGAGAGAGCCGGGGTCCAGAATTATCTGTACACAATTCTGTAGTCTCAGGAAAAGACAGTGGGTTTTCTTCATGTGCCATTGGGAAGCCATTGGAAGGATTCAAACAAAGGAGTAAATAAGTTTCAGTTTGCTATTGTCACATAAAATATATTCTTAAAATTAGTGACTCAACACAATGATTTCTATTTTACTCATAGATCTGTAGTGTGGGCATGGCTTGTTAGAGTCAGCTTGTCTCTGCTGTGCCAAGGATGTGTGGCAGCTCAGAGGTTGAGGTCAGGTATGACCTGAAGCTTTATTCACTCATATGTCTGGGGAATGATGCTGGCTTTCAGATGGAACAAGATGGACTACAGATGGCCACGTGGCCATTGGACTTCCTCACAACATGGTAGCTGGGTTTCCAAAGCGAGTGTATTGAGAGAAAGAGCCTAATGGTAGCTCATACAGGAGATTGTCCCAAAAAGCTTCCCAGTGCCAAGGGGAAGGAACACAGACCCTCCTGTTGATGGATGAGTTTCAATATCACCATGTAAGATGAGATACATTGGAATGAGATATATTGAAATGGGATCAGCTTTGGAAAATAAAATATGCCCCAAAGAGTACGTCTTATGTGTTTGAAAGGACACCCTTGGCTACTTTAAGGAGAACTAATTGGAGGAAGGCAAGAATGGAAATAGACCCTGGTCTGGTGGCTCAAAAGATCTTGGGGAGAAGTGATAGTGAGTTAATTATGATGGGGGAGTGAATGTAAGAAGCAGGGGATGAATTCAGGAACGAAGCCCCCATTTGGAAGCAGGTTACTTAAAAAAAAAAAAAACAGAGGCTCCAAAGGCAAAGGAGAACAGGCAAGTGGGGATATATGCAGAGACACTATCTCACCTTCAAAAGGGAAGGTATATTTCTTCCCATGGTCCTCCAAATATGCAGGACTCACTTCTGGGGGTCACTTTAAAGTGGATTTGCTGATTTGTCAATATTATTGTTATTTCAAACACATATTTAAAATGGATATTTTGGTGGAACAGAACTGCTATGCTAAATAAAATCTGTGATTGACCTGCAGATAACACCTCACCTCCACAGTGGAGGAGAAATCTAGGAAGGTTCCTTGTTTCTGCAGAGTGCCTGCAGACAGACTTTTTTGAACAGACATCAGTTGGGTTCAACACATGTGCAACTGACCTCCTTTTTGACAGGTTTGTCAACACCTGGTCCTCTCCAGCCATGGCGTGCCATCTTCCTTAATAAGTTGTCACTGAGGCTTCTGAGAAACCATGACACCTGCTCCCATAGCCTCCTGCTTACTAGTAAGATCAGACATTCCAGACCTTCTATGTCACAGCTCTTCACTGCTGTGATGCCTCACCAGGAGAGAAGAGGACACTAGCTTTGGAATCCAACAGTGCTAGGCTCCAACACCAGCGCTGACACTTAGGAGCTGACTGACCTTGAGAGGCTTATTTAACCTTTCTGGGTCTCAGTTTTCTTCATCCTAAAACAATGATGATAACCCTACTTCATGGGGTTTATTATCAAGATTAAATGAAGCACCAAGATAGTCGCTTGCATGGAGTCTGACACATCTTATGGGCTCGATAAATTGTAATGATAGTTATTACCTATTAAAGAATAAAGGTGCCGCAATATTTAGAAATCCATTCCTAAATTTCCAACAGCTAGCACCAGGCATACAGACCATTAGAGAACAGCTGACACTGCCTGCTGACTCTGGTCATGTCACATCCTTTTATGGCTCAGTGACTTAACATTTAGAAGATGGAACTTTCACAGTGAGAGCAAGTTGAAAAATAAGTAAAACCCCAGAGAGCATTTAGGCACAAACCAACTTAGATGAACCTGAATTTCTCAGCTCAGTCTGCCAGCTGGATGGCTTTTACATTCTGCTTGAGCAAAGCTATGCTGTCCCAGAGGTTGTTGCAAATTCACAAGTGCTATATGCATGTCAAAGACTCAGGGGAGATTAGCTCTGAAATGCTGACGTTTTTGTACATATCAACAAAGCCTGGAGCAAAGGGAGGTCTGAAAAACACTATGAGAGCCTTCAGAAGGTGAGTGTGTGAGCTGTCACCAGACCTCCCCTGCCAGGTAGACTTGGCAGTACAGTAGGTCACCCAAGTCATCATGCAAGTTTGCAGATCTTGGAAATGAGCAGATGATTGCATTTTAAAATTTCGCATTCAGTTGTTTAGTATCAGACAACACAAATATTCCCTAACTTCATGCCTTCTAACTGCAGCATCTTCCTTTGATAGGTGGCTTCCCCCCATTCCTACACTAGTCTCAGGTATGGCTGCTCTTTATTGAGTGCGGTAAAGGTGACGAGCCCTGTAATAGATTTTACATGCATGATCTCATTTTCTCCTAACATTTGTTCATCTGCGTAACAAATACTAACTGACTGCCCAAGAATCTGTAACAGGGTACAATTTCACAAATGAACTCCTGGGTTTCAAAGATGAAAAGGGACCAAGTCCCCTTAAGTGGTGAAAAGACATATATTTGATCTACAAATATATGCAAAGATGTTCAACATCTCTAGTAATTAGAGAAATGCAAATCAAAACTACTCTAATATTCCATCTTACACTAGTCAGAATGGCAGTTATCAGAATACACCAACAATAAATGTTGGTGAGTATGTGGGGGGAAAGGCACATTTATACATTGCTGTGGGGCTGCAAATTGGTGTTTCCAATCTGGAAATCTCTATGGAGATTCCTTAGAAAACTTGGAATAAAACCACCATTTGACCCAGCTACCCTACTCCTTGGCTATACCCAAATGACTTTAAATCATCACACTATGGTAACGCAGCCACATTAATGTTCATAGCAGTTCAATTCACAATAGCTAAACTGTGGAACCAACCTAGGTGCCCTTCAATAGGTAAATGGATAAAGAAAATGGTGGTATAGATACACAATGAAATATTACTCAGCATTAAAAGAGAGTAAAATCATGGCATTAGCAGGCAAATGGATGGAGTTGAAGAATATCATATCATTGGATTATCAAAGTAATCCAATCCCCCCAAAAAAACAAAAACAGAATGTTCTCTCTGATAAGTGGATGCTGATTCATAACAAGGAGGGAGAGGCATGAGAAAAATGGAAGAACTTTGGGCAAAAGGGAGGGGGGGAGGGTGCATGGGGGCAGGAAAGATGGTGGAATGAGATGGACATCATTACCCTAGGTACAGATATGATTGCACATATGGTATGATGCTACATCATGTACAACCATAGAAATGTAAAGTTGTGCTGCCAATTGTGTACAATGAATCAAAATTCATTCTGCTGTCATATACACCTAATTAAAATGAATTAATTAATTTATAAAATAAAATAAGAGGTGATTAGGAGAGTCAGGATGAATGAATCTGATTCCTACACTGTTCCCAACAAGCCATGCTTCCCCCAGGGCTGCGAATGCTGTGCTAGGAGAGAAAGCTAGACCTGGAGTCTGGAGATCCAGGCACTTTGCTTGGCTAGTTACTGGTCCTTTCCTGGCCTTGAGTAAGTCACTGAATCTCTTTGGGTTTATTTATGTTTATGGCACATTGCTGAACACTCTTTGACCTACCTTCTGGTGTTCTGCGAAAATCAAATGCTATAAGGAAACAGTTCTTTTTAAGAACATCCTTAATGGGCTCACTCAGCTTCTGCTGAAATGGTGCAAAGGACAGGGCACTCACTGCTTTGCACAGCTGGCGATGTTGGAGAGCTCTGGTGACCACCTGAGTTACAATCTGCTCTCCTGCAGCTTCCACTCTGTGGTCCAGAGTAAAATCAAGAAAGCCATTTTCCTGGCTTTCTTCAAATGTATAATTTTAAATGTATTTTCTTTGATTCCATTATTTTAACATAATTCATATAACAATCATTGACTAATCTTGCAATTACCTTTCTAAGATGAAATATGCACAATAAATCATGCAACAATTTCGAGTGCTATTAATTTCCACACAGGATCCCCTTTTAGCATTTTTGACAGGTAGTAAGTAATTTTATTTTCATCTATTGATTGGTTCAAAAAACAATTAAAATTCATTTTTGAACCTCATCATTTATCACATTTATATAAATTTAGAGCCCAATATTGTCTCCATCTCCTGCCTTCCAATGCCACCCACTAAAAGTAGCCACTGTCAACACTTTGATCTTGCTGCTTGTGAACTGATATTTTTCCTTATGCGTTTGAAGATACAACAACACAAATACACAAACATTTTACCCATTTAAAAAAATATTTTTAGATGGATATGGACACACAATATCTTTATTTATTTATTCATATGTTGTGCTGAGGATGGAACCCAGTGCCTTACACATGCCAGTGAAGTGCATTACCACTTAGCAACAACCCCAGCCCCAATTTTACACATTTTTTAAGGACAAAGAAACAAGACACTGAGTCAAGGGACAAAGAGGAAAGCAAACTGAAAGTAACTCCTATGGAAGAGTAGGAACTGGGGAAACTGGGGTAGCCAGCTGCACCTAAAGGGGCAATTTTTCCAGTCCATGGAATAGTTGCCCCTGAGCATAGAGGATCAGGGTTAGAAAATCTTCTGATTTTGCATGAGAAATCAGATATCCAGATTTATAAATGTCATTACTTTTTAATTTAAGAAATTACATTTCTTAAGAAAGATACCAGCCTAGATAAATTCTTCCTCAGGGCTTATCTAGGCAGTGAGCTGCCAATTGGAATATCTATTACAAATATCAGTCAGCCTCTTGTTTATTTTCATGTAAACTTTTTGATAAATATCTTTCCATATCAGTGCATATATGTCCCCTAGTTCTTTTTATGGTTGCATAGTATTCTATTGTGTAGCTGGACCTTAACCCTCTCTTTACTGATGGTTAAGAGCTCTAGTGTTTCTAGTCCCTATTTCTGATCTATTATATGTTTTTCTAACATTCGGTCTTTTTTACTTCTCTTTAGCTATTAGTCATTCCAGTTTCCTTACCTCACTTCTCTTAGACCACTTTCAAATGAATTTTTGCTGAATTGTCCCACATGCTCATCATTTATACCAGTAAGTTTTCATCAGAAATTCATTTTAAGTTGGTTTGAGAGAAATGTGATCATATGTGCTGGAGCATTTTGGTTCATAATCATTGATCTGTTCCCCCTTGGCCTCCCAAGTGTCTACCCGGAAAATAAATGATGTGATCAACTAACCCAAAATCTACCCATCAGATAAAGCCATCATTCTCATCTTATGACAATGTGCTCCAGACACTTTTATAAGTATTTTACATCTTTGATCACATTCTACATATAAAATTTCATATTTAACACTAAAATATTATTCAAAAGTATTTTATAGATATTTGATTAGCTACATTATTTTTTTATTCTCCTGATTTTTGGAAATCTAGTTTATTTACAAATTAATAATATAAATAGTACAGCAGTACTATTTATATTATTATTATATTATAAGTAATCCTTTCAGATTACTTCCATTAATAGAATCCAAGATTTAAATCCAGATCAAAGTGTTGACAGTGGATACTTCTAGTGGAAGGCATTGGAAGGCAGGAGATGGAGATAATATTGGGCTCTATGTAGGATTTCCAGGGAGAGAGTTATGAATATCTTCAAGGCTCTTGAACTGTATGCCAGGTTTCTTTTCTAAAGGTAGAAATACTCTATGTTCCTTTCAGCTGTGTCAAATATGCCTTCGTCGTTGCACTCAATATCCAATATTAAATACTTTCATATTCTACAGTTCAATTAATCTGATAGGTTAAAAATAGCATTTCATTGTTATTCTAATTTCCATTTCATTGATAATGAGATTGAAAAATGTTGAAATGTTAATTAGCCATTAATAAGACTCTGTCTTAAATTATCCTTGTTCTTTTTCCCTTTACTTAAGGGGAACTTCATGCTTCTATTACCTTTGGCATGAATGTTATTTTTTTTTTTAATTAAGGATACTACCCTTTGTCCTGTTGAAAGCAAGTATTTCTCCCTGTTTCTTTTCCTGCTAAATGATTTTGAGAGAAATTATAATTTGGATATAAAAATATACTGACCTTTCTCTTTGCTATTTCTTCAATACCTTTTAGCTTAAAAAAAACTCTTGCCCTCGTCTTTGCTTAGGTTTTATCACTATTTATTTCCATTTTGTCTTAGTACTTTTTATAATTTTGTTTTTAACAAGTTCATTCCTTCTTGGTAAGGTCACACTATATAAGGCTTTTGAGGTTTAATAGGAAGTTACATTTACATTTTGTTTTGTTCTTCATGGAAACTCTGATGCTGCTATCGATTGTCCATTTTAATAAGGTGCTTCTGTTCCAAAGCAATCATGCAAAGGCACGATTGGAAACATAAATAATGAAGACTAAATGCTTTCCTCCCGCTTCATTATTTGGCTAGAGAAAAGCTAAATGTTACTTAGGCATGAGACACACCCTGTCTTCAATCAGATAAACGGAGGAAAATAATAATAATAATAATAATAATAATAATAATAATACACATTCCTTTTGTCTGGGGTAATAGTAGAAATGAATTAAAGTGTAGAATTATTAAAAATCTTTTGTTTTCTAAGCAACTATGCACAGTATCTGGCATTTACAAGGTGAATTCTAATCCAAAGGATTTCTTTGAGTTGTTAACCAAAAATTCAGCAACAAGGACTGGAACAATTTTTACAAAATGCAAAGGAAAATGCCAACCAAACTCCCCAGACAATAGACTATTTATCACAGTTTGTCGAAGTGGAGCAAGTACATAATTTTTTGATCCAGCTGACACATTCAATTATCTTCTAAAAGTTTCTATCACAGGTCTCCTTTCAGCCATTTATTGGGTACAAAAATGTAATCCATAATTATAGATATTTCATGTGCCTTATATCAAGTGCTCAACAATCCCTTCCCCAGGTTTTCCATCTCCCAGACAAAACTGAAAAAAAAAAAAAGAAAGAAAGAAAGGAAAATAAATGCTTTGCAATCAAGATTGCAAAGTGGCCATGAGGGGCAGCCAAGGAACTGACAGCTGAAAACAAGGAAAAAAATATGTACAGCGTAGCCCAGGGTTTGGGTTTGCTGAGAAAATAATTTGTTGCGTATCATAGACTCACAGATGTCTGGGACAGAAAGGGACTCTGTGAGCAATAATAATTTGGTCTATCTCCCTGCTCTTAGATATAACAAATAACTTTCCAAATGTATGTGTGTATCCTAAAAATGAAAATGTGAAATGGTGAAAAAATATCAGAAGCAAGGTTTGAGATCAGTTCTAACATTTTCTAATAATATTTTCTTGGGTATAATTCTGGATTCTTTTCTGAGTATAAAAGGCTATCAATACTGGCTGTGTTCCTGTGATGTTAATGGGGTACCACATAAAGTTAACAATAAATAGCAGTCATTTGTCTCCCTCTTTTACCTCCTCATTAAGAAATTTGGAGAGATAAGCTGATAAATAATCTTGAGATATTCACCCATATTTATCAGTCCTCTAAAATGGGAAATTTCCTTGCAGGCCAAATTTACATTTTTCATGTAGTACATTTGGCTTGCTTCTGGTTTATTTGCCAATGAGGATAAAGAGTAGAGATGATCAAACTTGGTCAATTAATCTTTCATTTGATGTTTTTGTAGACTTGATAGCTGCCATTTGTAAATGATTCAGGGCCCTTATCTTCCTTTCATTAAGCTTTTAAATGAAAGAGAAACAGCAAGAAGATTGTACTGCCAAGTATCATCTGACAAATACCTTCTTTTCTCCTTTATATCTTGTATCCAGCTCCCCTACCTCTGCCCCATGTGCTCCACTTTTACAGTTCTAGAAAGGAATACCTAAGACATGACACCTGGCTTTCGGTTGGACTCTCCAAGTTGTCTATCCCATTACAGAAAAAGCAGAGAAATAATGTGTGGTGGATGGATGCCAATGAACAGGAGCTATTTATGGCTGAACTGAACTTGGCATTTGATCCCAGCCTCCTCTCAACTGAATGTCAATTAACTGCATTAAATAATACTCTGTTTAATTTAAAATGCACAAAACCAACAAGTTATAAACCAATACCTTTAATTTATAGAATATAATAAATAGGAGGAACTTAAAAAGAATATATTTTTGCTTCCACATTAGGCAAACTGAAGTTCAGAGATGTCCAAGGAGGTACCAAAACAATAAATAAGTTAGTTATTGTACAATAGAAAGTAGCTACATTTTGTAACTCATGTAGTCTTTGGTTTTTCTATTCCCAAGATGACAGCAAAGATTTGCTCAGGTCATTGTCTCTAAAGACATCCCTTAAAACCACCCATGGAAGTTATTTACAGTTGAGAAAAGCCTAACATTGCTGGGAGAAGGATAAGACAGCAGTCTTTGGCACTCAATTGGCAACCAAAAAAAAAAAAATCAGTGAAAAGAATCAATGATGATTTTTCTATCCATCAATCATTCCATTTATTTATTTGTATACTCACATAAATATTTGCATATATGCATATGTTAATATACATTTATATTATATGGTTACATATATATGTATATGCACATATGTATGTATATATATGAAATGTTTGATAAGTTGAAAAAACATACATACACATATAATACTTAATTTCTTTTTTTCAATATTTATTTTTTAATTGTACACAATACCTTGATTTTGTTTATTTATTTTTAAGTGATGCTGAGGATCAAACCCAGGGCCTTGCACAGCTAGGCGAGCGCCTCTACCGATGAGCCACACTACTCCAGCCCCTATAATACTTAATTTCATATGTAAATGAATATATTTTATATTCATTTAAATATATAATTTTATACTTATATATAAACAAATTTATATCAAATAAATGCATACATATGTGGTGTGATGTGTATACATCTGAAACACATGATTAGAATGTGATGATTGAGATTGTTGCTGGACAAATAGTCCATCCAGTGGATGGAATTTACCCTACCCCACGTTTGTGGGAGTTTCCATGTGATTTGCTTCGATCAATAGACTTTTAGCAGAGGTGATACAAGCAGAGGTTCAAATGTGCTTGTGACTTTTGTTTTGCCTGGTTCTGTGGAACCCACAGTGAAAAAAGCGTGACCAAGGGAGCTATGCTTCTCATGGTATATTGCTAGGCTCTGGGAATAGAACTGAATCCAACCCAAAGCCTGGAACCACACCCAGCTGGAACACAGCTCAAAGCCTACCTGTCCACTCAAGTTCACAGTCACAATCAATCTGTAGCCTTTTTAAAAGAAAAGAATGCACATGAATCATTGTCAGCCACTGAGTTTTAGCGACTTTTGTAATGCAGCATCATTGTGTTGGTAGCTGCTGGTACATGTAAATGACTTGACTGTGAACTAAGGGACAGACTCTGTGATCAGCACTTTAAGGATCTCAATTTTATCCAATAATAATATCATTAGGCATCATTATTAACATGATAGCACAAATGAGGACATGGAGCTTCAGAGAGTTAGGAAACTTAACCAAGTAGGTATGATAACAACTGCCTGAACATGACTTGATTGAGGTCTTTCTGGTTTCAATGCATTTGTTATTTCTCAACTATGTGTTTTCACTTGAAATGGGAGAAATTAAAGCTATGAGTGATCCTTATCAGTGAGGTTTGCTGTGGGAATGGAACCAAATAACTGTTACTGTGTTCTTTTATTCTATACTCAACTGCTATTGCAAATAAATTGTTGAGGGTTGTGTTTCAATCTTTGCCAAGAACTGAGCTGATTCAGCTCTTGGAATTTCACTCCAAGGAGCAATTGATGAAGAATTCTCCTAGAGAGACAGACGATAGAGTAATTCCACAGCAAAATGCGATCAAGTCTAGGAGATATATGTCCTGGCCATGGAAAAAAAAAGTTCAATGATAGCATTTCTCTTATGTTTGATATTATCTCCTGAACTCTCTTGAGACAGAGAGAGTATCAGCATATGAAGTATTCCCAGCATTGAGGGGGGGGGAGGAGAAATCCAACAAGATATTCTTATTTCATTTAAAAGACATTTTTTAAAAAAATTAATTAGGTTCTTTGGAGTTCTGTTGTCTTTAAGAAGACTTCAGAACCACACAGTGTGTCCCTATTATAAATCTCTGAATACTTTGATTTCTTAGAAGATGGAAGGAAACTCTCTGCTCCAGCTCTGGCTCTCTCTTGTTTGTCTGATTCCTCCTACTGATCTCTCCTACAAACACTGACATCAATGAAATTTGGCCAAAGCTCTGAGGAATGGGTTACCTAACCTCCCTGGCCTCAGTGAAGAGGTATTATTGATAATTCCAAAGAGTGGAGGGATGAGAGGGGTGAGCTGGATATGGCTCACTCAATGGAAAAAAGAAATAATGTGTCTTGTGGATCTCATATTCCAATGACAAGTGAGAAAGAAAGAAACAGAAAAATGAAGGGTAAATATAGATAAGGGCAGTGAAACAATGGTACAGCAGAATAAAGGATGATTGGAATGATCTACCTAGGGTGGCCAGATACAGCCTCTCTTAGCAAGCAACATTTAAATAAAGCTCACAATGAAGTGAGGGTATAATATAATCCAAGAGAAAAGAGCAATGGCTGGTGCAACAGCCTGGAATTTTGAGAATTAATGTGATCAAAGATCTGCAGCAGACAGAATGGACCGAGACCGTCGATTGAGAGGCACAGTGGTGGGAAGTGAGGTATGAGAGGTAGAAAGGGGTTAGATTGCTGAGGCCCCTGTGGGATGAGAATGGAATCTGGATATTTGTTCCTGATAAGATCAGATGCAGTAGAAGGTTTGGGGCAAGGGGATGACATGATCAGACTTCATTTTTTAAAAAAATTTTCTTAGTTATACCTGGACAAAATATCTATGTTTATTTATTTTTATGTGGTGCTGAGGATTGAACCCAGTGCCTCACATGTGCAAGGTAAGCGCTCTGCCACTGAGCCACAGCCACAGCCCTCAGACTTCATTTTGAAAGAAGTTCTCTGACTACTGTGTCAAGAGAACCTGACATTATAAGAACAGAACAGAATTTATATCATAAAAAGAGGCAAGAAATGATGATGATTGTGTGAAAGGCAAGAAATGCGGTGGCTTCAATGACAGCATCGTAAGAGAGGAGGATGGTTGGATTCTGGGTGTGTTCTGAAGGTAGAATCAATAGATTTCATTAGAAATTGGATTGGAAACATGAGGGAGGAGGATTTACAGATGATTTCAAACACTTGGACTTGAAAACCACGTGCATGGTAGTGCCATTTACTCTATGGGTAATACTGGGAGAGGGGAGGGTTAAGGTGGGGGTGGGCACTCAAGGGTACTATTTTGATTTGCCTGGTAGACATCCAAATGGAAATGTCACATGGAGAGTTGAAATGTCTAAATTTAGGGGAGACTTTGTGGCTATATAGAGATTTGGGAGTCATCAAAGTACTCGTCAGGGGAATAAAGAAGTCTGACATTTAGGGGCTAAAAATAAGAAAAGAAGTTATCAAAGTAGACTGAGAGGGAAACAGAATGAAGTCAAAGAAAAATCAGGGGCTTGATGTCTCAGAGGCCAAGAAAAGAAAGAATGTGAGGAAGGAGGAAGCCACCAAGCTCCCGAGATGCTGCTGGCTTGTCAAGGGAGAGGAGCATTGAACTTTGGCTAGGGATTCAGCAGTGTGGATGTCCTTCATGTCCATTATGAAAGCTATTTCTTCAGAGTGATGAGAGCAAAACAATTAATGGATTTGAACCAAAAGGGTATGGCTTTGAAGGATTGTGCTACAAAGGCACAAAGCATCTTAGAGGTCAGAAGAGTCAAGAGAAGTGTGTCTTTGTCTATTTTAAATATGGGAGACAAAATGGCATTATTTTATGTCACTGAAAATCATCTAGGAGAAAGGGAAAAGTTGATAATACAGAAAATGGAGGGAGAAGATTGATGGCAGGACTAATGGTGTTCTGGAGAAGAGGGGATCCAGTGAACCTGGAGAGGTTGGTCCTGGGCCACAGTCTGGGTACAATTCATGGTAGTGGGCCGGAAAGCAGAGCATGCCATTACAGATGAACATGGATTGGGAGGTTAGGTAGGGAATGAAGAATAGTTTTATTAATGGATTCCATTTTCCCTGAAAAATGAGTAAGTCTTAGCTGAAGCTGAGGAGGAGGAAAAGATGTTGCAGGTTTGAGAAGGAAAGAAGGGTAAGTGATCCTTGGGAGGATATAAGCAGGTGAAAAGGATTGTGCAGGGCCTTGTGGTAGTGGTGGGAGCTCAGTAAGGTGGGAGGCCAGAGTGTGCCTGGCCAGGCTGGGTGTGTGCTTCCAAACCACATTCAGCCTGTGTATCCTTGGCAGGGAGTTGGATTGAACTCAAGGGTTTTTTTTTCCAGTGTGACAAAAGAAGAGGGGCACGGGAGGTCATAACCCACTCGAAGGGCTTACCATGTGGCATAATTAATCCAACTCTTTCTAAGCGTTTTGTAAGTGAGGCTCTCAAGAAGAATGTTTTACTACTCAGAATAGATGAAATTGTACTGTTGTGGATATAGAAGTAGCCTCTGACTAGTTTCATTATTGTTATCAAGGACATGGATCACCATTATTTTTCACAATGCCATTAATAGCTTACTGTTGCAGACAAAATGGCATAAATCTTGTGCTAAACTGATATTAAGTGAATTACCTCAAGGTAAGTATGTCATGTAACAAGGAACATTTCAGATATGCTAATAAATAGTAGAAATCTAGAGAATGAAGTCTTCCATCAAACTTCATAAAGCATAAAGGTCAAACCCATAGAGAATCAAACTCACCCCTGTCAGACTCCTCTCCATAGACAGCACTTTCTGTCTGCCAAGAATATTTCTTTGGAATACGTTATGTTTGAATTTCTTTCCTTCTTTCCTCCTATCTCTCTCTCTCTCTTATGTTATTTTGTTTCCCTTCATTTTTTTCTCCCCTTTCTCCTTTTCTTCCCTTTTCTTTCTCTCCCTTTTTATTTCTTTCTTAATTTTCAGACTTAGTATTAAAAAAGAAAGAAAATTCCCAACTTGTAAAATGTAACTGTTCATCTGTGCTAAACCCACTGCTTCCCTGGCTCTCCAGAGCTTTATCTGATTATATATATATCACTTCAGAGCTTGGAGAGTTACCATGGTAACAGTTTTCCAGCCTTTCCCTTTGAAAAGAATCCCTCCTGCCCTAAGAGAAATCACCTGCAAAGTAGCCATCCAGCTGCCTTTGTTCTGCCTTGTGTCTATCTTCACCCATTATCTGCAGTCAGAGTTAGGTCAAGAGCCCTGCCAATGGCCTATCAAGTGGAACAGCAGCCACGCTGGTCCAAGGCTGGGCTGGAGCCTGCCCTCCTCGAGGCTTCTGCCCTCCCCTCCCCCTTCTGCCCTTGCAATAGGTGGACTGAGACCAAGAGAAGTGGGCACCTCAAAATCTCTTTTCACTATCACCTACATTCCTTTTAAACTGCTGTGTGGCTTTTAAGCAGTTGAGTCCTTGTCCTAGAATTTGACTGGTTCCCTCCATCACAGGAGGGAATTTTCCTCTGTATTGGTTTGCCAAAAGCAAAATTAGTGATCTCAATCACCTGCCACTTAAACAAGAGCAGATTTATTACATTTGGCACAAAGGATTCTTGTTACAGATTGAAATATTGCATGTGTCAGCCAGAAGGAAGGTTGGCCATGATTCTTTGCTTAGTTAATGGAAGGACAATGCCTCATTTACCCCTCTACCTTCTCTCCCTACTCTCAGTTCTGCTTCCCATCACAGTGATAGTCTTTCTTCCTGGTCCAGTGTTTGCCCTCTGGCTGAAGTTATGGAAAGAGATAAAAAGTAGACACCTCTTGTTGAAGGGATAGTAGTCCTCCACATGGAGGTTCTAGCAGTTTCTCTGTATTGCTCATTTTTTGCAAAACTGCTCCTTCTTATCAACAACCAGGGAGATAACATTAGGGTTAGTTTTGGGTGCTACTTTGGGCACAATCTGCATGTCTATGACCAATTACTGTCTCTGCAATCTTGGTTGGCATCTCAGTTAGGCCCAGAACATAATAACTTGGGCCAAGAAGTTGCAACAGCCATTAGCCTTTCTTGGGATTACAAAAGGAAATTTTTGGTATGGGAATGAAGAACTGTTTCTTGAATATTGGGAGGACTTTTTACTAAAGTAGAATTAATGCAAGAGCCAACTAACACAGACCTTATAACTCAGAAATGTAACTTTGGGTAATAAGTTTGACTCCGTTTTTTTGATGTTTACTGACAGCTTTTAAGCTCTTTGTTCTTCTTCAGTTTCCCTTCTTAGAAAGCCCGCTGGGAAGTCATGCCACAACTTCTCCAGAAAGCCTTATTGTGAAGGGAATAAGACTTCTTACACCCTTGCAGTATACGTGTGATGTCATCAAAATTGTCGTCTAAACCTCATTCTGGGTAGCAATCCATCTTGTCTTAGCCTAATGTCTGTGACAATTCAAGTAAGAGAGGGAGAGGAGTTCTTTTCAAGGGAGCACACAGCTGTTCCAGTGGTGACTCTCCCCCTGCCTCCACCCAGTACAGAGGGAAGTTGAAAGGGTTGGCCATGACTTAGGTTCTGTGTTCCCCCCGGATCTGTGACTAAGCAGCAGGCACAGGACAGACTGCCAAATCTCAACCAGAGGGAGAATCCAAAGCCTCATCTTTGCATACTTTTCAATCATGCATCATCACGTGGAAGATGGTAGAGAAGAAGGTAAGGAAGCAGGGTAGGGAAAACAGAATGGAAACAAAAAAAAACAGCGACTGGAGTGAACTCACAAAGTGTGAGCACACACAGCTAGCAAGTGTCTGAGCTGAGAGCGCACACAGATCTGACATCAAAGACTCTGCCTTTCTCCCATAATCTGCTTTGGGTGCTTAAATACAGCATGTCATTACAAAGCCAGAAACAGGGGCATCATCATCCTTGCTATTTCTCCCTACCTACCCCCATAGCCAATATTCTCTAAGCTCTCTCAATTTGCCTCTTCATATTTTCCATATTATACTGTGCTCTCCATCCCTATAAGCAAATTTTTATTAAATCCTCTGTTGCCAGCAGTAATGCACATCATTTCCTAATTAGCCCTGGGCCTTTTCATTCTGCATGCTATAGTCAGAAGGATCTGAAATCCAAATTTGATTCTGTAAATAAATACGTTTAGTATCTTTCCATCATCCTCAAGATAGAAATTCATTAACACATGGCTTCTAGATACATCATGATCCAGCTCATAATGCTGGTCTAGCCTCATGTCTAGTTCTCCATTCAGGAGCATCACAATTATCCTTACACATCTAGGGTTATCTATTGCCTCCAGGTCTGTTCACATTCCATTCTCTGTCCTTCTCTCACCTCCTACCCCTCAGGTTCCCAATAGTAATCATCAGACCTCAGCCAAGTGTCTAGTCCCTCCAGGAAACACTCTTTGAAATCCTTGGTACTGGCAGGTTGAAACTTCCACATTTCCTGGAAAAACTGTCCTCACACTCACAATTTTCTCAATAGGTAGTAACTCAGTTTTAACTTGATCATAATTGTTGCTAGCTTGGGTTTTGTGATGGGCAGCCACTATCTGACATAGTAAGAACTAAATAAGAGTATTGAAGCAATTCCTGTAGGTTTCAACTGCAAACCAAGCAAGACCCAGTTAAACATTGAAAGAATGACAACACACCCCACAGACGATGGCCGCAGGTCCATTAATTGAGCCAGTCTGGTGGCTCAGAGATGAAACAGAATGAGCTGGATGAAGTGGCACATTCCTATAATCCCAGGGACTTGCAAGTCTGAGCCAGAGGATCACAAGTTGTAGGCCAAACTAACTTAGCAAGATCCTGTCTCAAGATAAATAATAAAAAGATCTGAGGATACAACTCCACGGTAGAACACCCCTGGGTTTGATCACCAGAATTACAATAAATAAATGAATAAGAATGTAAAAAAAAAAGTACTTAAAAAAAGAGTTTTTAAAAACACAAGATAATACTGATAAATATTGTTAATCATTCATGATATTGATAAATACCATGTGAAAGACAGAGAACTGGGTGTCCAACAAAGAAATCTTAGAGGGTGTTAAGTCAAAATTTGAATTGGAGCTGCCCTCACTCTCAGAATAAGGAAAGTGATAAATGGTAACCATGTTAGCCACTTCATCTGTTCTTTTTTTTCTTTCGTGCCTCCGAAAAACTTCATGAGACTGAACATACATGCTTATGTGCGTGTGCACCACACACACACAAACACACACACACACACACACACACACACATACACACAACACTTTAGGCTGGCAGGTTCAGATGCTTCCATTTAGTGTTATTATATTGATTTTTATGAGGATAAAACCTGGCTGGTAAGATACTTTAGAAAATTGGGTGACATTTCTGAATCCAAATAGGTTTTTCTTTTCCTTTTTTCCCCAAGGAGCACATGAGGGAATATTTCCTTGTCTACTCATAATACACTGGGAAATTTTATTTGGCTTAAATGTTATAAAACAATCAAATAAAGAAATCTAATCATTCTATTATTTGAAGACAGTATCTGAAAATCAGCATTATTTCTTTATGCCCCCAAAGAGATCTGAACATCATACACACTGAGATTTTTCTGAACTCTTAGGTTGCTCACTCCAGTTTCCAAATGAAAGTGCTCTGCTTCCTAGAAATAGGCTGAAGGTTTGAAGATAGTTTTACTTATTCCTTGAATCTGGTAAATTGATGGACTCAATTTACAATCTTCAGGCCAGATTCTCAAAGATCACCTACAGGTGAGAGTTCACTGGTGAAAATGAAACAATGTGTGGTTCTTTCTTTTAGACTGTTTATTTATTTATTTTTTTGTAAAAGCAAATTGTCATTAACAGGGAAAACATTCATTTTGAGGGATCCCTGAGCTTTCACCCAGGAAAGAACCCTTTGGATTCACAGCTTTTTATATGTATCATGCTGCTGTTGCTCAACCACATACGCAGAGAGCAGGTAGGTGGACCTGGTGGAGCTCCATGGGGGAGGTGGTAGGACTCCAAGGAAAGCCACTGGTATCCTGCAGCCTCTCTTCCTTCTCTATGGAGAACACAGTTATGTGAGTGTCCTCTTAAAGAATTTCATTATACTTTGTTGATTTAATGAAGTTCAATTATATTGAAAGTTCAATGAAGATAGGAATTGTGAGAAAAAAAACATGCTTCCAAATATTTAGTTAGAAGATATGATGTAAAACGATCCCACATGAGGTCAACTATAAAACTCTAAATGAACAAAGCTTGAGGACAAAACAACAGACCTAGATGAACAGACGTATAAAGTCATAAAATGACATCTTTAAAAAGGAGATGCAAATTATGTTTCAGGAGGGAATACTCAACATTCCAAAGTATAAGTTAGCTTATATTCATATATAAATTCAGTGTGATTTCAATAAGAAACCCAATGATATGTTTTATAAAAAACATATGATTTTTATATTGATTCTGTATTTTGTCTGAAGGAGTCAGTGCACAGAATTAGACAAGACATTAAAAAAACTACCATAATTTATCTAATTACTGGCAAATATGTAGTCAAAAATTCACTAGATCAAGCCCCCAATCCAGAATCAGACTTCTGTCTTCCTGGAACTTAGTATAAGATGAAGATGGCAATCTAAATTCAATTCAAAGATGAATGGCTTATTGAATAAATGGCATTAAAACAATTAACTATGTCAATTATTAGAGTTATGAGAACTATATTGTTACCTTAACATGTAACTAAATAACAGGAAGTATAAAATATAAATGTATAATGTAGAAATGTATTAGAAAAACAAGAACACATATTTTTATTCTTGAAATAACACAGGATTTTATAAGCAAAACCTAAACCAGAGAAACCACTGAGAAAAATATTGATAAATTTAATTACATGAATAAAAGAACTTAGAACTAATAAGTTAATTTAGCAAGGCTATTATACCAACTTCATTAGTATATCTGTATACTGGTAGTAAACAATTAGAATATTAAATTTTAAAATCATTTTTTATTCTGTCAAAAACTATCAAATATTTCTGAAAATTCTGACAAAATATTGCAAGTTTCTACTTGTAAATCAGATAAAACTGTTGAGAAAAATTAAAGAAACCTATAAAACAGATATTGGATTGGAAGATTGGGTATGTTATAGTGTCTATCCAAAGAACAACTTTGAAGGAGTTAAACTACCTGACTTGAGTCTTAGTATAAAGTTACAGTAATTAAGACAGTGATGTAAAGTTTGGCAAATAAATCAATGAAAAAGAATGGAATCCATAACTCAGAAATAGACCTGCATTGATAGGAACATTTGATTTTTGACAAATGCATCAAAACAATCCAACAGAGAAAAGAAAGGTCTTTTGAGTAAATGAATCTCAATTCCTATCTCATGTCAAAATTAATTTGAGATGCATGAGAAATATAAATGTAAATCTAAAACCATAATGCTTACAGAAACAAATATAAGAAAATATTTATATGATTCAGGGATAATAAAAGCTTTCTTAAGATAAAGTAATGCTTTAAAGGAAATAAAATGATAAATTGGGCTTTATCAAAATTAGACTCATATTCATTAAAAAGATTGGTTTTAAAAATTACTGAGAGGATACTATTGAACTGGAGAAATATTCACAATGAAATATCTTACAAGGCACTATAATCCAAAATAATAAAATGTCAAACAATTTACTGAAAACATTTCACATGGCAAGTTGTGCAAAATAGCTACATAGCACCTAAAACCATTAATTCGTCTTATTTATCTATCTATTTAGTTATTTAATTTGTTAGACATGTTAGCATAATGTATTTCAATTCATAGATTGTGTATAGAGCACAATTTTTCATTTCTCTGGTTGTACACAATGTAGAGTCACACCATTTGTATCTTCATACATGTACCTAGGGTAATGATGTCTCTTACTCCACCATCTTTCCTGCCCCCACACTCCCTCCCTTCTACTCCCTCCCCTTTGGCTATCAAAGTTTCTCCATTCTTCCCATGCTTTCCCCTCTCCATTGTGGATCAGCATCTACTCATCAGAGAGAACATTCAACCTTTGTTTTTTTGGGATTGGTTTACTTTGTTTAGCATGATATTCTCCAACTCCATCCATTTATCTGCAAATGACACCATTTTATTCTCTTTTAATGCTGAGCTATATTCCATTGTGTATATATACCACATTTTCTTTATCCATTCATCTATTGAAGGACATCTAGGTTGATTCCACAGTGAATTGTGGAATTGAGCCTGCTATAAACATTGATGCATCATTATAGTATGCTGATTTTAAGTTCTTTGGGTGTAGACGGAGGAGTGGGATAGCTGGGTCAAATGGTGATTCCACTCCAAGTTTTCTAAAGAATCTCCATACTGCTTTCCAAATTGGTTGCACCGATTTGCAGTCCCAACAGGAACGTATGAGTGTGACTTTTCCCCCTACATCCTCACCAACACTTATTTTTGTTTGTATTCTTGATAATTGCCATTCTGACTGGTGTGAGAAGAAATCCTAGAGTAGTTTTGATTTGCATTTCTCTAATTACTAGAGATGTTGAACATTTTTTTCATGTATTTGTTGATTAATGTATATCTTTTTCTGAGAAGTGTCTCTTTAGCTCCTTAGCCCATTTATTGATTGGGCTTTTTTTTCCCACTTTGGTGTTAAGTATTTTAAGTTCTTTATATATCCTGGGGATTAGTTCTATATCTGACATGTGTGTGGCAAAAATATGTTCCCCAAATGTAGGCTTTCTGTTCACCTTGTTGATTGTTTCTTTTGCTGAGAAAAAGCTTTTTAGTTTCAATCCATCCCATTTATTGATTCTTGATTTTATTTCTTGTATTTTAGGAATCTTGTTAAGGAAGTTGGGGCCTAATCCAATGTGATGAAAATTTGGTCCTACTTAAAAACTAGGGTTAGTAGGAACATACCTCAACATTGTAAAACCTATGCTAAACCCAAGGCCAACAGCATTCTAAATAGAGAAAAATTAGAAGCATTCCCTCTAAAAACTGGGACAAGACAGGGATGCCCTCTTTCACCACTTTTATTCAACATCGCCCTTGAAACTCTAGCCAGAGCAATTAGACAGATGAAAGAAATTAAACATTAGACAAATGGGAAAAGAAAACTCAAACTATAAATATTTGTTGATGTCATGATTCTATACTTAGAGGATCCAAAAAACTCCACCAGAAAACTTCAAGAATTGATAAATTAATTCAGCAAGGTAGCAGAATATAAAAACCAATGCTGATAGATCAAATGTGTTTCTATACATCAGTGATGAGTCCTCTGAAAGAGAAATTAGGAAAATCACCCCTTCCACAATAACCTCAAAAAATAAATAAATAAAATACTTGGGAATCAATTTAACAAAAGAGGTGAAATACCTCTACAATGAAAACTACAGAATACTAAAGAAAGAAACTGGAGAAGAACTTAGAAGATGGAAAAATCTTCCATACTCTTGGATAGGCAAAATTATATTGACAAAATAGCCATATTGCACAAAGTGCTATACAGATTCAATGTGATATATTCTGTGTAACTGTCCTATGAAGTGATTGTTCTTTTCCTTTACCAATTTATTGATTGGGTTATTTGTTTTTTGGGTGTTAAGTTTTTTGAGTTCTTTGTATAACCTGAAGATTAATGCTTTATCTGAGGTGCAGATGGCAAAGATTTTCTCCCATTCGGTAGGCTCTCTTTATACATTCTTGATTGTTTCCCTTGCAGTGATGAAGATTTTTAGTTTGATTCCTTCCTATTTGTTGATTCTTGATTTTACTCTTGTGCTTTAGGAGCCTTATTGAGGAAGTCAGTTCCTAAGCTGACATGATGGAGAGTTGGACCTACTCTTTCTTCTAGTGAGCACAGGGTCATTATCTTCTGTCTTTGTGAGGGGTTAGGTTGTAGAAGTATATGCACAGACCTAAGACTCATACATTTTGCTATTTAATTTTACTGCCAACGAAAAAGAGAGCTATAAACAAATATTGGATTATAGTTAGTGAAATGCATGCTGAAGTATTTATTGGAAATATGGTTACATTAAAATTTATCAATAAAATAAGATCCATCAGTGGAAAGGATCAAAAGATGAACAGATACATAAGAAAGCAAATATTATAAAATATTAATTGTACAAATTAGTCAGTAGTTAAATGATTCTTCATTGCAGAAATCTTTCAACTTTTCTCTATGTATTGAAATTTTCATAATAAGATATTGGAGGGGGGAAAACTCCACTGAAAAACACTGAAGTACAAAAAATAGAAAATAAGAATTTTTGACACACACACAAAAAAAAAAACAAGGAAATAAGTACAATCACAAACCACAAAGCATGAAACATGATTGAATCTGGGGACCAAAAGGGCATGCACTTCCCAAGAAAAATTGATACAGAAAGATAAATACCAAGTCATAGCCTCTTGAAGTTGCTGAACTTCAAGGATAAAACAAAATAAATCTTACAGCCAACCAGGTAGAAAAATATTGTTACATAAAGGGAAAAGAAATGCAAGTTGACTTCATACTTCTTCACCAAAAATAGTATGACAGATAACAGTAAAGAAGTATAAACAGCCTGGCTATCCTTCAATTAAAGTGAAATAAAATTACCAACAACACAGACACTCAAAAGCAAATGAGAATTCACTGTTTAGCCATGGTTGGTGGTTCATGCTTGTAATCCCCACTACTTTGGAGGCTGAGACAAGAGGATCAAGAGTTCTAGGTCAGAGTAGGCAATTTAGTGAGACCCAGTCTCAAAAACAATTAAAATATTTCATTGTTTGCTGGGTATTGAGCTTCCTTATAAAACTGAGTAAATCTAGTCAACTTTGAGTTGAATCAACACAGTTGGAGCCAGGTACAGTGGTGCATGCCTATAATCCCAACAATTTAGGAAACTGAGGCTGGAGGATCACAAGTTAGAGGCCAACTTCAGCAAATAGGCCCTAAACAACCTAGTGAGATTTTGTCTCAAAAAAAAAATGAAAAAGGATTGAGGCTGTAGCTCAGTGGTAATATGCTTCTGGATTTAATCCCTAGTACCAAAAAATAAAAGAAAACATAGATGGAGGGGCTGGGGGTGTAGCTCAGTGGCAAAGCATTTGTCTAGAAGTAGACAAATGCTGGGAAAAAAACAGGGTGGAAATAATAACTTGGTAAAAAAAAAAACGATACTTTTAAAGAACTGGTTGAAACCTTTAATACAATATGATATGAAATAGACATATCCTTGATATGAAATAGACATATGCTTGAAAACACCACCACCTTACTCAGACTTCTTTATCATAGTTTTATTTGAAAATCTACTGCATCCGAATAGGAACTATAGTCACGAGGGATTAAAAAGATCACAACATGAAAAGGCACCCATTAAGAAATGTTGCTCCCATCACATTCTCCATCAGTCCTGTCTCACTCCTTATTTAGGAAACCACTGTTGCTGGTGCCTTGGTTTATCCAGTATTTTTTATGCACAAAGAAAGTAAATCTGAAGGTTATTTTTATTTTCCCCCTTCCATCCACAAAATGAAACACACCGTATACACTGTTGTGTACCTTGCCTTTTCCACAACCATTCATGTTAGAGTTGTGTCCATGTCAGGACATGTGGCTTGTCTTCTGTTTAGTCAGCCTGGCATTGTTGTGACCAAAAGACCTGACAAGAACAACTTAGAGGAGAAAATGTTTACTTTGGCTCACAGTTCCAGAATTTCAGTCCATTGTTGGCCAATTCCATAGCTCTAGGCCTGAGGAGATGGAGCACATCATGGCAGATGGCCATGGCAGAGGAAAGCAGCTCAGGACATGGGGGGGGGGGAGAGAGAGAGAGAGAGAGAGAGAGAGAGAGAGAGAGCGAGCGAGCACGGGAGCAGGGAGAGAGACAGAGGGAGCACACTCTGTTCACCAGGGACAAAAAATAAACTCCAAAGTCACATCCCCAGTGACCTACTTCCTCCAGCTACAGGCCCTACCTGCCAACAAAACACTCCACCAGAAAACTTCAAGAATTGATAAATCCGTATCAGTGGGTTAATTCACTAATCAGGTTGCAACTTTCCTGATTTAATCATTTCACATCAGAATATTCTTGCTTTGTCTCACATATTAGCTATTGGGGAAACCACATATCCATTTATAACATTCTCATTCCCAATTTTTAAAAATTTTTGTTTACTCATAATACTTGTATGCATTTATGCAGTACTGTGTGATGTTTTAATATGTGTATATATTGTATAATGACAATATCAGGGTAGTTAGCATACCCATCATCTCATACATTTGTCATTTCTATGGGATGAGAACATTCAAAGTTCTCCCTTCTAGTTATTTTGAAATAAACAGTGCAATATTTTTACTTGGCAACTCTAATGTGCAGTAGAACCAGAAGTCATCATTTCTACTGTTTAACTATAATTTTTACCCTCTCACCAACCTTTCTCCAGTTCCCCTATCTGGTACCCTCCTCAGCCTCTGGTAATTACTCTTCTGCTCTTCTGCTCTGCTATGAGATCAGCTTTCTTAGATTGTACCAATGAGTGAGATTATGTGATATTTGTCTTTCTGAGCCTGGCTTATTTCATTTAACATAATGTCCTCCCGTCTTATCCATGTTGCCATAAATGACAGTCTGTCTTTCTTTTTTTGTGGTTGAACAATATTCCATTGTGTGTATGTATCACATTTTCTTTATCTGTTCATCTGGGGACTTTTAGGTAGTTTCCATATCTTGGCTACTGTGAATAGTGTGGTAATAAACATGGAAGAGCAGATATTTCTTTAACATATTGATTTCCTTTCCTTTGGAGATATACCCAGTAGTAAGGTTCCTGGATCATATGGTAGTTCTATTTTTAATTTTTCCAGGAACCATCAAACATTTTCCCATATGGCTTCTATTTTATTTTATTGAGGTGAAATCATATAACATGCAATCAGCCATTTTAACTTCAGAATTCTGTAGTATCACAATATTTTACAACTATCAGCTCTTTCTAGTATCGAAGTTTTAATCATCCCATAAAACATCCTAAACCCCTTAAGTAATCATACTCCACTTATATTTTCCCTCAGGCTCTGGTGATCTTTAATCTGTTTTCTGTTTCTGTGAATTTGCTTCTCCTCATCATATCCTATAAAAGGAACCATATGTAACCCTTTGTGTCTGACCTCTTTCACATAACATAATATTTTTGAGGATCATCCAAGTTTGTAGCATATGTCAGTACTTCATTTCTTTTCACGGCTGAATAATGGCCCATTGTATGGATGTGCCACATGCTGCTTTCCATTCACCTCTTGATAGACACCTAGGCTGTTTAGACACCTTTTGGCTCTTATGAATAATGCTGCTATAAATATTCATGCGTGAGTTTCTGTGAACATTTTTTTTCTTCTTTTCAAATGACTTTTTTGTTCTCATACATTTTTTTTCTCATAACTTTAGAATAACCTTGTGAGTTTTCAATGAATCAAGCTAGAATGTTAGTCCTGGAATTCAAATTGCATTAAATCCATATGGGCGGGGGATGTGTTTATCCATTGCAATTTTTTTCCTCTGGGAACTTATTTTTATTTACTTATGTCTTTTACATTTTGTGGTAAAGCTCAGAGACTTTTTTCATGTTGGTAAACACTTGTCATTAGTCTTTGAAGAGCAATTGAGCTATGGGCACTCAGAAGCCATCTGCTACCATCTGGTCAGTTATTGACTCAGATCATGCAGTGGCAAACTCATGGTCAAACTCTCACCTGTTGTACTTTGGAAGGCAGGCTGCAAGGCGCTGTAGGGTAAATGTAGGAAGATTGTAGCTGTTGGCATTTGTTGGCTATTCACTTTAATGGCCTCCTGTGAGAGAGACAAACTCAGAAGGAAGCCAGCAGGGGAGAAACCTCCTGGAGCAAAGAACTTCAGATGAGCAAACTGCTCTCCCGGAGCAGGGGGCCTGGCTAATCCTCCCCAGCAGGAATTCATAATTGCTATGGAACAGTGACTGATGAATGCCCTCATTATCCCTCTCTGAAAGGAAGAGTTCAGTCATCGCCATCCCACTGTTTCTCCATCATCAAGCTCTGGCAGCAAAATTTTTTTTTTACTATTTAGAAAAAAAAAATGTCACTGGTTCACAAGAAGCCACATCCAGACCCCATAGGGGTTCCATTTCACCCAGAGATCCTGAACCAGGAGCTGGCGTATTACCTGGATGAGACCTTAGAATATCTTCTTGGGAAAGGGCTGAAGAGTCCTCTGTAAGAAAAGAAGAATGAGAATTGATGTTAAGAAGAAAAAGAGTAGACTTCAGCTCGGTCGATCAATATCCTGCCAAATGGCCGTTGTCTCCTTTATCTGCTTCTTTCTAACTAAAACCAACACAAGTTCTTCTCTGAAAGGCAATGCATGCAGATAAAATTCTATTTCTTGGTCTCCTTTGAAGCCAGAAGAGGATAATGAAAAGCAAATGAAAATCACCGGGTGGGGCCTCTGGAGAAGTTTCTGCAGGCAGCTGATCTCCTGAGAAAGAATGTCCTTTCCCCCTTCCCTTTCCTTTCTCTTTCCTTTTGTCTGAAAGATTTTGGTGCAGTGGCAAACTAGTACTTGTTGCTTCTAATCCCCTTCTTGTGTGTCCTCCTATATTTCAAAGCTAGAAAGGATCTTGCCCAGTTTTCTTACAGCTGTGGATTTCTGTGTGGTGAGTGTTTGACCCACCAGGTGCATAAGCGGGCAATTTGGCAGGCAGGTGTGCATAACACAGAATGCAGAAGTGTTGTTCCAGCTGTTTTTGCTGGCAAGCCCCTTGTGCTTGTGTGGAAGAATTACCCAAAGACTTTCTGTCAAGAGTCATGGGTGGAGACTGAAGCAAAACCATTTGGTTTTTAAGACAGCAACAGTGGCACAAGCTTCCCAATTATTGCAGAACTGTGAGGATATGTGATTGGAGACAGTTTGTGCAGTAGCCACTTGGTTCTGGAGCCAGCAAGTAGAGGGGCAGCTTCCCAATCAAGTAAACAGCTTCTTTATCCCAGAAAGGGTGATAGTTCCTATGGTGGCTCAGTTCCTTCAGGTGACTTTGGGAATTGGTCCTGAAATCTTAACCCAGAGCTTGTTTTATTAGCCTGGCCTATGATTTTATAAACCCTTTCATATGCCAGAACCTAGTTATATAAGTCTAAACCAGCCACAGTGAATTCAATCTTCCACAATCGAAAATTGATGAACATGAATGTGATGTGATGGGGAAAACTGGAGCAATCGTCCTGGCCCATGACATAAATGGGAAGATGAACCTACAGCCAAGATTGTGGAGTAGAGTAGGGGAAAGGCGAAGGGGGCCCAGGAACCACCGCTTTAGCCTTCACAGAACACCATTTCCTGTATTAAGTTACTCTTACTCCAAGTCTCTGCTTATAGTTTATCGAAATAACTATCTTATAACATTCATTCTAGTTAGTTTTTGTTGCTATTATTAGTTAGGCCTTTTCCCCTACTATTTCTAACAACCATTTTAAAAAAAACATGTTCATTATCTATAGTCTTTAATTATTGTTTTTAATCCATTTAACCTCACACAGTCTCTTATTCATACTAACAATTTTGCAGTGAATTCCCTTGGATTATATTTCTCTTACAACCCATTAGAAAAGTGAGAGGAAAAGGGAAAGTCCACATAGTTATATACTCATATTTTTAATTTCTTCTATAAACCTGACTGAAGTAGTCTATGATTTTCATATAACTTCATATTTATCTTATTAGGCAAAATATATCCCAAAGCTTATGTGTTTATTTTATTAAAAACAATTCCACATTGTTAATAAGACACACTCAATATTTATAAACGAATGCTTCTAGTTACAGCTGTCCT